>NC_044031.1:445823782-446195448 GCF_901765095.1 Microcaecilia unicolor | reverse complement strand
GCGACTTAGAGTTTACACTTACCATGTTAGAGAATACGCTTAGCAAGTAGTGTGCGTAAATTCTTTTTTTTTTTATTTTTTTTTTTTTTATTCTTTATTTATACATTTCACATATACAAGAACAAGAACACCTCTTGTACAATCTAGGAGAACTGTAAGAACATCTTTTCACAGGAAATCACAACCCACACACACTCACCCGCCTCCCCCATTAGTCCACAAATAGAGCCAAGGAACCAATCACCATCTTGGGCAAATTAAAACCATATAATCCAACACAAAAAATGACTCTGAAGGGAGTAGTGGCAGCATTTATAACTGAGGTGGGGATGCATTCTCCGCCCCTGCCTCCAGAGAAGGCGCTCCCCTATCCCCCCGGGACTCCAGGAATGCTTTCAACTGCATAGGTTCAAAAAACACATACTTGACAGCGTTCATCTTCACCACACATTTACAGGGATAATTGAGCCAAAAGAGGCCCCCCAACTGAAACACAGTAGGGCGCAACTTAAGAAAAGCTTGTCGCCTCCTCTGCGTTACCTTGGTCACATCAGGATACATCCGTACTTGTACATTCAGAAACTTTTCTTTCCGAAACTTAAAGAATAACTTCAAAATCCTATCTCTATCAAACTGAGAAACAAATGTCACTATAAGAGTAGCTCGCTCCTGCCGCTCCTCTTCACCCTCCAACTCCCGAATAAAGTCCAACGTGTCAAACTGCCCAGTGATATCCTCACCAGCAGCCCGCTCACCCTGGACCGCTCGCTTAAAGGGCTGCAGATAATAAATCTGCGAGATAGGCGGGCACGCCGGTTCAGGCACTTTTAACACTTCAATAAGGTATTTTGTAAAAGTCTGTAGCGGTGCAGTCAGCTGTACCTTAGGAAAATTAATCAACCGCAGAGTATTTACCCTCTGCCGGTTTTCAAGCGCCTCAATCTTCCTATGCAACCATTTATTTTCCGTTATCATGGTTGCTTGCACCTCTTGAACCGATTGAATGGCCCGGTCATGGGCCTCAGTTCTGTCTCCCACCTTCTTCACTTGCAGACCCAACTGAGTAACAGTCTCAGTTGGAAGCTGAGAGGCCTGCGACAGTAACAACATTTTAGTAGATAATGAAGTTTCCAGTGTTAGTAAAGCAAATCGTTTCCAACGTAAAGTTAGGAGGCTTAGGCAACAGTGAGGACTTACTCAAGACTGCAGCACTCCTCTCGGATCCCAAGGCAATACCAGCTCCCTCCTCCAGAAGCGATCCCACCAAAGCAGTTTCTCCCTGCAAGCTGAAACTCCCCCCTTCCGGGGAATCTTGCGTGCTCCCAGCTGCAGCGGGTCCCATCACAGAGCCAACCGCCCCCTCTTCGGGAGCCAGGAAACCCTGTCCGCTTACAGCCCGAACCGACGCAGGCATGGGAGGCGGTTCCCGCACCTCCTGGCTGAGCTCCGTCTCAGGCAGCAGGGACGCTTCGCCTCTCTCCGCCCCTCCCGACAACGAGACACCCGAACTCAGCTGGCTGCGACCCACCACAACGAAGCGGTCCAGCGTTCCCAGAGCGGGTCCCGCGAGTGCCCCAGGACCAGGCACCCGCTTACCCTTCCTCTTCGGCATTCTCCAGGCAAACAGTAGTTAGGTAAGCAAAACACCGCCGAGTTGCCTCGCCGTCCTCCCTTCAGGCCGCCATCTTGGTTCCGAAAGACTCTGTTGATCGTAAATTCTAATTAATGCCAATTAGTGATGATAATTGGCTGTTAACATCTGGTTATCAGCACTGATTGTTAAATAATTAAGTTATGCACATTATTATGGAATATGCTTCGATTTCCACACAGAAATCTCTGCGTGATACATAGAATCCTGGGGTTAATGACTCCTACTTAGCACCTCCCTGTTCTGCTGCCAAAAAGAGAAGCTAGATTTTCCTGTGTGGTTTTATTTATTCTCCCTACTTTTCACACTCTATCTATTGCAGTGTGTCTGACCAACACTAATACCTTTTTACAACCCTATAACTATTTCTCTAAACAGAAACATATGCTTCACTAATAAGGAACCCCATTATACCTATGTGTATAGATTATCAGATCAAGCATAAGAGAAAAAGGAAACTCATCTTCTTATTATATTAACCAACAGATGAACTATAAGAGCACTAATAAAAGCACTTACAGAATTTGTCAAGAGGATTCTGCAGAGAATTTTTGATATGCTTCCATAGTAGCTTTAACACCTTATACAGAGAGGTATATAAAGAAATAAATCCAATCCAATCCATCTCTTGAAGAAGGAGTTTCCTTTTCCAATAGATATGCAGGCTCCATAACTGCCATCTCCTTGCTGAGTTCAATCATCAGTCAGTAAATCATACGATGGCCATTGAATCAGAGTCTTACATACGCCTTCAAGAATAGGGTAGCCTTAAAACATTCCTTTTCAGTGACACTTTTGGTTAAGGCATCTCTCTATTTTTGGCACCTCTCTCCTTGCTGAGTCCTGATTCTGGCAGAGCACCTCCCTCCTTGTGTTCTTTTCCCACCCTGTCATCATGGATTTTGTAGTTCACTCCCTCTTTTCCTCTCTCCTCTCCAGTTTGGGTTTTTCATCCTTTGCTTCATTCTCTCAGATTCTTAGCTGTAATTTTAGATTGTAAGCTGCTCTGAAGGATCCTGGAAGGAAATATAAAAATAAACTTGGAAACTTAAATAGATGAATGGATAAAGGATTTCAATACTACTTACTACTACTACTACAATACAGACCTGTCCAAATAAGAAAGGCAGTAGGTGTGATATAACTTTGTGTGCAGTTGGTCTGTCACATATAGGACAGTGTTATATATATATATATATATATATATATATATATATATATATATATATATATATGTGTGTGTGTGTGTGTGTGTGTGTGTGTATGTGTGTGTGTGTGTGTGTGTGTGTATGTGTGTGTGTGTGTTTGTCTAAACAAATGACCCTATATTATGCTAACAGTTTTTGATGATATCATTTACTAAATTGTATATTAAGCAGATTTCACTGCCCAGTGAGTAATCAGAACCCAGAGATAATGGATATAGGAATACATTAATTAAATAGAGATGTTTAAGCTTATAGTATATTGTAGGCTAATCTGTCTTTGTAAATAAAAATATATCATACTCTTTGCTGTGACTCTTTTATGCGACCTTATGTCTTTATACATTAGGAGCTCTGAAAAATAATACCCTTGCTCCTAAAATGGAAGAAAACCACTTCCTGGTATTTAAAATGAAACTCATAATGCTGAACATTAAGCCAAAATATTCACTGGAGTGGTTAACAAGGACAAATGCACAAGGACACATTAAATTATTGGCTTTAATTATGTAGCATAATGTCATGATTGAGCTCTAAATGCTTTCAAATGTTTTATTCTGTGGTTGGTTTACTGCAATGTCCTCATTAAATTCATAAACTATTAGGGCAAAAAACAAATCATTATGTGAAATGGAACTACCTTCAGAAAAGGAAGCTAACACTTGCAACTGTTTACGCTGTCTGCTGTCTTTTGCTATATATTCGAGTCGCAAATAACATGTGCCACAGAGTCTGTATAGGATAGGATCACCAGAAATCAGTGCCTCTAAAAACAAGTAATATAAAGTTACTTTATAAAACTATTTGTTTCTTACTAATTGGTGTGTATTAATTAGTATTTATTGAGACAAATGTGCCCTATTCATCATTGTTTAAATCTTTAAAGTAGTTTTCATAACAAAAACCAAGTTTGTTGACAGTAGGTCTAAAATGCAGATGAATGAGCCAAATAATTTGATTGGTGAATTGAATCAAAAGTCTAGCCAAAAATTTGAATTAGCTCCAAGAGTCAAGTACAAGCTGAATCAAAACTAATCTACATCATGTTCTTCTCTTTCATTCTACTGACTCTATGCTTTCAATGTTCTCTTGCCTTCCAATTTCCCCACTCTATCTCTCTTTTCCATTCTTCCACTCTATTGTCACTTTTAGGGTCCCTTTCATCAAGCTGCGGCAAAAGGAGGCTGGCGCTGCCATTGGAGCGTGTTTTACATGCGCGCTGAGGCCCCCTTTTACCATAGCTGGTAAAAGGGGATTCTCACCTTCCTGCAGGAAATGGCCATTTCAGGGACAGCCCTTACCGACACCCATTGAGGTGGCGGTAAGGGCTCCCACGTTAACCCGGTGGTAACCAGACAGCACACAGCACTGCCCAATTACTGTTGGCTACACTCCAGCGCTATAAAAATAAATAAATTTTTGTAGTGACAGAAATGACGGAATGCTAGGGGTGGGAAGTATCGACAGGCTGCTGCGGTAGCCTGGCGGTACTTCCTGTATAGCGAGTGGTAAGCCTGCGTTGGGCTTACAGCCTCTTAGTAAAAGGAGCCCTTACTGCCTCATTTTGCTCTCATCTTTTTGTTCACTGGTAGTCTCTTGGCATCCTTTCTGCCATTTTCTATGCTGATGCCTGTCTTCTGGCTACACCTCTCCCCCCTTCTTTACTGCCCATGTTCCACTCCATTCTGCTACTTACATCATTTTCTTTCCTGCCTCGTCTCTTCCTCCCTTTTCATTTTCCTACTCATCTCCCCTTCCTCATTGCTATTCATTTCTTCCATGCATCTTCCTACTGCTCATTATTTTTGACTCTGTTTTCCACTTTTTTTCCTCTCAGCTCTTTCCTCTCTTTTTCCCTGCCATTCTGATCATCTTTCCACTCACCCTTCTAGAATGCCTGGTCTCAGAGAGTCATTTAGTCGCATGCATTTCTATTCCATATGTGACTTACATCAGGTTTAGCAGAACATACTGGCATTTGTAGACATATCAACAGCCTTTGATATAGTTAGCCATCTGAATTTTTGATAGGTTAAAAAATTATATCTAAACCAATACATCACTTCTTGGTTTAAGATGACCACTTCTATCTCAGATTAGAGTCTAGGTCTGTAGCTTCCAGGCTGCATCTTTGTGGAATTCCCTACCTGCTGATATTTATTTGGAGAACTCATTTAGGGGTCCTTTTAAAAAGGCGCGCTGAAAAATGGCTTGCGGTAGTGTAGGCGCGGGTTTTGGGCGCATGCCAATCCATTTTTTAGCACGCCTGTAAAAAAGGCCTTTTAAAAAGTTTTGCCAAAAATGGGTCCCATCCTTGTGCATTTTGAGGGTGGTTGCAGCTCAGCAATTGAGGTGGATGCTATGAAGCTTGGGCTGTGTGGTGACTGGTGGCAGTAGCGACTGATTGTTGCTGCAGGACTGGTGGCCTCATTGGTTGCAGATAGAAGCTCAGATGTTTGCTGTGTCATCAGTATACTTGACAAGGCCACTGTGTAGTCCTTGAGATCCCGCCTGATGTCCAGAAACTGCTGCCAGATGTTCTGGGCTGTCTTCTGGCTCTCCTGATGCATGCATCACAGGAGCTGCACACATTCTAGTTGGACCTCAACCTCCTTCTACTGCAGCTGTAGTTTCTGCTGCCAGTAGTCTGTCAGCTGCATATTGTGCACCAGCAGTTTGTTGGACAACTGCAACACCTACTGCCTGTGGTGGTAGGATTCCCTACAGGCCAGCTGTGGCTCCTCATCAGCCTCCTCTGCCTCTATTGGCCTATCTGCAAATGCTGTGATGGGTGAGCTTACACCACTAATTGCTTCTGATCTTCAACCCCTGCAGGCAGCTCCTGGCTGGTATCCCCTGGGTGCTCTTCCTCTCCCACAGTGCCCTCGATTGAGCCCTCAGCTGCCATTGATTCACTCTCCTTCTACTGATGTGACTTCCATGTGTGCTCGCTCCTGCTTCCAGGCTCTCCATCTGACTCCGTGTCCTCACCTACAAAGGGAAAGTATAGGAAATGTGTCTGTTGCACTAGCTAACCTGGCAGTCTGCTGTAGCCTTTCTGAACATACCCCATCTATGTGTACTTCTAGACCACAGCTGATAAGGAATGGCATTATCAGGGAACTCAAAGATCTATGCTTCTATATCCAACATTTCAGGAGCCAACGGTTATGGTGTTCTGCGGACCTCAGGTCAGGGTCCACACAGTCAGGTGGGTACAAAAGGAAGGATTGTGGAAGTGGTATGGAGGGCACAGTGAGAGGAACACAGGAGTGGGAAACCAGAAATGGGGGGGGGGGGGAGAAAGCACCAAACATGGTAGATACAGGAGCCCTCCACCCAGCAAGCTGAGTGGACCCAGACCTTCCCTCTAACCAGTACTCCCTGTGGAAGTGTTGGGACATGGCCCCTGATGACCAGCCTTTCAACATATACTGTGTTGTGCTTTCTTACCCACTCCTCCACTTACCTGAGAACCTGGATACACATTGAAGTAGTATCAATGAGGCCCCCAACATTGTCCCCTCTAGAGGAAGAAAGGGTTAGACAGAGAAAACAGCCAGCACAGCTTAGTTTGCCCAAACGTATCTGACTCCCCAGCCTGTGCTGAGCTGTCCTGGCTTCCCAGGTCATGATGCCTTCCTGGGGAAGGAACCTGTGTACCATGCACTCCATTGGGGTAAGGTTCACAGTGTCCATACCCGGTGGGTTGGCCCCAGCCTTCCGCTTACAAACATTTTAATCTCTTCCGTTTTCTTTTAATGTCCTCTATAGATCTACATGCATGCTAGACTACAATAAGCTTGTACCATATGGTGAGTCATTCTTTTTCCTTAGTATACACATGCAGTTTGCCCCTTCGGAGCAAAGAGATTGGCATGGCATGTCATGATCTCCTTGACAAGGAGCACAATCTTGCCATCACTGAAACTGGACTTCCTGCTTGGGACCTTCTTTTTGGGTGCCATCACAATAATGAGATGTGTAGGGTTGAAAATCTCGAGATGCACATTTTTATATGGCACTGGAGATGTTTCAGCTGTGGCCACTTAGACTTTTGGGAAATGGTCATTTTTTTTGTTATGACCCACACATGGAAATGTTTTGGGAAGAATGACATCTAACCTCAATGTTGCCTTAACATTCCTGAGAGGGAGGTGGCGTCTCATCTGCCTGTAATCTTCCACACCTGGGAAACTAACTCATTTGATCTCTATTTTGTCTCTGAATCATCAGGCAACTGATCCTGGAAGCAGGAACCATGCCAGGTTATTACACTATAAGGTCAGTGATTCTAAACTTTATTTAGCACCCTTCCTCTTTTTCACATGCATTATATGTTTATGTAATATTTTTTATTTCAAGGCAACTTATGAATGCTTCTTTACATGCCGCTTTTATTGTATATTTGGTTATATTTACATTATGATATAATTTGTTTATGTGTGATTATTATCTAGATTGCTAGATCATTAGGTCAGTGACCTAAAGTTTGATTTGTACCTATCCTCCCCTTCACGAATATAACCTGTTTCATGTTCACATTTATTTTTTATTTAATTAAGCTTATTATGGTACATTTTATGTGTTCTCTTTATTACATATTTTGGTTGTTTTCATATTATGATATAGTTTTTACATGCATATTGTGAAGAGCAAAGAAACTACAAGCCCCAGAAGGCAGTGCAGCACCAGAGAGATTCAGAACCAAGGAACTACAAAGCCCAGAAGGCAGGGCAACGTCAGAGAAGCCAGGATCTAAGAAACTACAAGCCCCAGAAGGCAGTGCAGCACCAGCAGACAGATCAGGTGAAGGGAGAAGAATCTATGCAAGGGAGGGAGGAGCCGGGGTGTGATTGGGAGATGGAATCAGATGGGGGAAGGGAGGAGCCCCTAGACCGGGAGGAAGGAGAGGAGAGAATGGAACTGGAGGGGGAGAAAGGAGGGGAGAATGAGGAGGAAATGGAAGTGCTGGTGGAGGGCTCTTAAAGTGAGTTATGAACTGAGAACCAGCTCACCCTGAGTGAAAGAGGGACCTGGGATCCTGAGGTGGGAGCTTCATCTTCACAATAGCCTCATCTTCACAATATTTTGCATTACTATTTTAATTCACATCCTTCCTTTTTTAATATCTCCATATTTTACTAAAAGTTTTTTATTACAATTGTTTTTATTATTTGTTGATTTTATATTCATTTTGATTATGCCTGTATTATACATGTTTTAATATAATATATTGTAGACTCCTGATGCAGGCGCATCAGTGCCGAAACACGGCAGCTGTGTTGAGTCATCTGTTGTTCTTCAATAATGATTTAGAATCTCATATGTCTCCCTTGCTGTTTGGATAGATCCTACTTGTCCTATTCCCTTCTCCTTTACTTAACTGATCCTGGAAGCCATGAGCCAACTGGAGTCAACTTTTGCCACAGTCTCTAGGCAAACAGAGATCACTGATCCTACCCTTCCCCTTTTGCTAGGGAGACAACCTAAGACCTGGTCTGCCTTATGTCTCTGCTAACAAAGGACTCCTTGCTTTTTGCAGGACCTGGCTGCTGTACAAGATACAGCACAGGTACTGGTCAGCAGGAATACAAGGGACAGCAGTGGACTGTGATACAAACTGCTTTCATGCTGTTTACCTATTTATTGTTGGAAAAACTGATGCATTGGGATAGTGGGGATATGTGCAATTGTGAATATCATACAGACAACAATTTGTGGCTGCCTGCTTGACCAGCAGAGGTGGGAGAATGGCTTGGGAATGGATGTGTGCACCGTGTTATCTACTGGCCTGGGGTTCACAAAGGCCATATCTGGTGGGTTTTCTCCAGCCTTACACTTCATGTCTCTTTTCAGCTGGCTCCTATGGTTTACTTCTAGTCCTCCACATCTCCATTTGTGTGATATACCCCATTTAACTTTGCTCATGTACCCACCCATTATAAGAACTGAGAAGAAGCATTTTATTGATGTTTTGTAATTGCCTGAAAAGTTCACTCACCCCCACAAGCATCAAAATTATATCTTCTATTAATATTATCCCTGTAGGATCTGAGGCAGGGCCCCTCACACTCTATAGGGCCATCTGCAGAATTCTCAGGTGGGGTATGGATTCCTCCAGTAACAGTCCTGCTCTTCCTCCACTGCAGGCAGCTCCTGGCTGATGCCTACTCTAATCCCCTGCTCTATGGCCTGCTGAACACAGAGTAAACTCTAAATCTCTACTATGGCTAAGGACACCTGCTGATTACTATATGACTGGTTGCTATTGTGAGAGAACAGACATGTATATAACAGTTTATTTCTCTCCTCATGTATACATCTCTCATAGTTGTATCTAGTTTGTTCCTTTCCCTCCCCTCCAATATCCACCATTGTTATAAATATGTCAATATGTAGTTATGAAGCAGCTGTTTGTGCATCTTCCAAAGCCCTCAGCCTTGTTGGTTGTGGGCAAGGAAAATTGCAGAACAGAGAGTAAAGTCTAGCCACTGTCTCTGCACACCTGCTGGTCGGTACCAGCCAGATGGCTAGTGCAAGACAACATACCTTAACTATGAAAAGCTCTATGCAGTCTGACAAAAGGGTGTGGGGCTGCAGGGTGAATGGGGGGGGGGGTTATAGGGCTAGTCTCCTGCTTCAAGCTGTCAGGAACAGACAGGGAAATGCTAAGAGTAGGAGAATTGTGCCTAGCATCAGTACATGTAGCACCCTACCTGGGGCCAGCAATGCAGATGTCTACCTATGGTCCTTGTCAAGGAACGCCTGTAAAGGGAAGTTGGTTCCAGCCTACAGCATGGAGCTGGACTAGGAGACCAGCATTTTAAATTTGCACCAATGTTAATGTCATGGATCACGTAGCACCATTAACCTGTGCTTTCCTTCAGATCAGATATCTGTTGGCAGCATCAGTATAGGAAAATGGGCAGATTGTGAACCCCCAGGGGATAGATGGCTACAGACTGCAATGTTGATATAGGTGAGCAGTCTGGCCCATACCGTTAGCCACAATGACCTGCTTTACATTCTGATATCTAGGTAACTTGCTACATTAGAGCTGAGCCCTTTAGGTGCTCAATAAAGTTTGGGAGAATCAAATCCAGTCTTCATTAGTTTTCTTTACTGTTCTTGTTTTGGAAAATATATCATTTAAAAAATGCTTTAAGTAATAGTAATGGTGTTTGTATTAATAAAATAATATTCTTAACTTGTCATTATGCAGTGCTTACTTATTAAAGTTTTCAATAGCCCATTTTAAATTTCAGTGGATCTAATCAAGGGGTCTCACAAATTGCAGGTAATTTAAAACGCTTGGCATTACCTATGTGAACAGAAGCTAAGGTATAATCCATGGAAAGAAACCAATGAAACCTTGCATGGCATTATATAGTTTTTTACATTCAAATCTTTTTTCCCCCAGGCAATTTTCTCCTTGTTATTTAAGCTCATATAGACTCCTCTGAAAGCTTTTAATTAAAAAAAACATGTCTTCAATTATGCAAATATGATGGAGAATATGTATGCTTTGTTTTAAAGAACAGGGATTTTCACTTTAGAGTTAGTATTAAATAATCCAAATGATGTAGTCATAGCTCAGACTTACATGAAGATTTAATTCAATAAATCTATCTTCTGCCTATTCATGAATCTGAGATGCTCAGAACTGAAACCATATCTTAGTTTTACTATTCAGGACCCTTTAGAGTTTGTGTTGGAGCAGGAATCTGTATCAGTGGTGTGCCAGTGCTGAAGCAGTTACTCCATACCTAGCTGATACACTTTCTGGTACTATTGATCACTGTGGTTTTAAATTCTGATTGGCTGATATTCTGCACTATTAACTGACCAGGAATAGGTCCTGGCCAGTTAAATAGCACTTAGCTGGCAAAGCGCTAATATTCAGTTTGAGATAACTGGTTATCTCCTCTGAATAATAGTGCTTAGTGCATAGCAGCTAACCAGCTATATCACGTGATATAACCTGCTAGCCGTGAATATTCAGTGTTTTGATGACTAAGTTTAGCAGCCAAATTGGACCGCCTAAATAGCATCCTATCTTTGTCTGTTATAAACTTAACTGGCCAGTGCTGACTATTAACTTGGCCAGTTAAGTTTAAGCTGGCCAAAAAAAAAAAAAAACAGATATTCAATGTCGGTCACTGAAAATGGCCTGAATTAAATATCCAACACAATTGATTTGATTAAGGATTCACAAGTGGGCCTGACTTTTATAACTGAAACTTGGCTGTCAGATCTGAACTCCCTTTATGTGCTGGAGATTTGTCCCATTGGGTATAAAATATTATATAGTTCAAGACAAGGTAGGAAGGAAAGGGGGTTGGCTATTATTTATAAAGATTGTTTTTTTAATAATTACTGTTTTATTGAGCCCAACTTAGGTGTGACCTGTTTGTCAGCTTTTAGGTTCTATGAAGAAAGAGAAGTTGAGGATAATTTTAATCTATAGACCTCCGGGATCTTGGTGCTGAATTAGTGAGTGACTTTGCTATTGTTTTTAAGGAATTGATTATTTTAGGTGATATTAATATTTACTTGGAACATTATTTGGATGCCCCAGCAAGACAGTTTTTAGATTTTTTTTTTATACAACTACAATTTAGAATTGATAATGATCAAGCAAGTCATACAGAAGGTCATACACATGATTTTTTAGCCTTTACTGAGAGGTAAGATCCAGATGTGTTAATAGGGCATTAGAAGTGGGAGGCTGCGACTTGGTTCACCCTGATCCACCCAGGTCCTTTGCTCCAGCCACCTAGCACTTCCTTTCAAGTGCTGTGGAGGACTTTCAGCTCCTCTGCATATCCTCATAGCCTTCTCTAGGGTGACTCCCATGTCCACCCCGATCTACTCAGGGCCTTAGCTCAAGGTGTAATGTGCTGCAAACATTGTCTCTATACACTTTGTATTTTCTCTCTGATATTTCTTATGGCTCCAGTACAGTTTCTGTTCTTGGTACTGTCCCTTCCCAATCTCTTTCTCCATCTGAAACCACTGCATACCAAAAGAACACATTGCCCATCTTCTGCTTTCATCATCTCACCATCCCTTTTGTCTTCTCCCTTCTTATCAGCTCTCAACCTTCAACATTTCCTTCCTTTTATTCAATCATCTCCATTCTGTCTGAATACATCTCACCTTCGTTGCTGTCATCATGCCTCTTCTACTCTTCTCCATACTCTCTTCCTCTTTCTCCTGCTCTCCGCTGGGGATATCAGTCATAATTCTGGTCCTCCACATCAGCTCTCATCCTATTCATGCAGGTCACACCGTGATGTCTCCAATCTAATTTCTGTTCCTCTACTCTCCACTTCTTTTCTGCCTTTCTCGTGTGATCTGTGGAATGCCCCCTCTGTCTACAACAAACTGTACTACATCCACAACCCAGTGCCGCAGCCATATACTTTGCTTATAACAAATGTAAATGTCTGATTAAGCAAAACAGGAAGAAAACCTTTGAAGTATTTTTCCCTACCTTTGGCTCTACTGCTTTTTCGCTATTCTGATGCTGACAAAATAAAATTGCCACAGTTTGGCACATATCCTTCAACTTTGCTTTATAAGAAACGTATATCAAAGGACAAAACCAATAACAGATGAAGAGCAAACCAAAAAACTTTACTGAAAATGATCCAACATGACCACGTTTTGCCTGAAGGCTATGTCAGGGGCATTTGTAAAATAAATAAAAACAAGAAAAAGCCATCTCTTACTTATCAAATGTAGAAAGTACAGGTGTGGTTACATGAAGTGTAACTATTTAAAAAGAACAGTGCAGTGTGCTTTAATACAAAAAGTGTAAGTGCAAAGATCCAGGCCCAAGTATCAACCTGCCTGTCTAACATTGCTGCCTGGATGTCTCACTGCCATCTGAAACTAAACATGACCAAGACTGAGCTTCTTATTCCCCCCCCTAAACTAACAAACACAGAATACAGATACCCCCTCATACAGTTTGTGGTTACTTATACTATATTGGGTGAGGGGGTATCTGTATTCTGTGTTTGTGAAAAAGACATGGTTTTCTGTTTTCAGGATCATCTTTATTAATCTGGCTTTTTTAATCTAACAATGGGTGTATTGATGTTCTAGTGCTCACTGCAATGTTTAGCACCCTTGTTGTATGACTTGTAGATTATTACTAAAATATTTTTTTCATATAAAGGAAGATGAATTAAAAAATGAATGGCCCTGGGTGTCAAATATGCTAGGTACGCCACTGCTGAACATATGACCAAAATTCTTATCCATACTCTTATCACCTCTCACTTAGACTACTGGAAATTGCTTCTCACAGGTCTCCCACTAAACCATCTGTTCAATTTGTTCAAAATTCTGCTGCACAACATATATTCCACCACTGTCGCTATGCTCATAATAGCCCTCTCCTCAAGTCACTTCATTGGCTCCCTATCTGTTTCCGCATACAGTTCAAACTCCTCTTATTGATTTACAAGTGCATGCACTCTGCAGCTCCTCAGTACCTCTCCACTCTTATCTCTCTCTACACTCCTTCCAGGGGAACTCCATTCATTATGTAAATCTCTCTTATCTATACCCTTCTCCTCCACTGCTAACTCCAGACTCTGTTCCTTTTATCATGAGCACCATATGCCTGGATTAGACTTCCTGAGCCAGTATGTCACGCTCCATCTCTGGCCCTCTTCAAATCTAGGCTAAAAGCCTACCTTTTTGATGCAGCTTTTAACTTCTAACTCCTATTCACTTGTTCAGTACCCATGTCTGTTTTATCATTCCCACATTAACAAAGAGTACAGAACTACCATATTGTAACATAGTAACATAGTAAATGACAGCAGATAAAGACCTGTACGGTCCATCCAGTCTGCCCAACAAAATAAACTCATTTTACATGTTATGTGATACTTTATATGTATACCTGAGTTTGATTTGTCCTTGCCAGTCTCAAGGCACAGACTGTAGAAGTCTGCCCAGCACTCTTCTTGTATTAAAAGTTCTGAAGCTAATGTTGAAGCCCCTTAAAATTCACACTCAAGCCCATCCATATCTATTCAGTCACGATCAGGGCAAAGACCATAGAAGTCTGCCCAGCATTGGTTTTCCTTCCCAATTACCGGTGTTTTGCACCTAATCTCTGCTAAGATTCTGTGGATCCATTCCTTCTAAACAGGGTTCCTTTGTGTTCATCCCATGCATGTTTGAATTGTATTACCATTTTCATCTCCACCACCTTCCACAGGAGGGCATTCCATGTATCCACCACCCTCTCTGTGAAAAAATAGGTCCTGACATTACTTCTGAGTCTGCCCCCCCCCCCTTCATCCACAATTCATGTCCTCTAGTTCTACCACCTTCCCGCCTCCGGAAAAGGTTTGTTTGCAGATTAATACCTTTTACATATTTGAACATCATGTCACCCCTGTTTCTCTTTTCCTCCAAGGTATACATGTTCAGGTTGGCAAGTCTCTCCTCTTATGGCTTGCAACACAAATCTCATCCCATTGTATGTTGTAGGTCCCATTTTATGGAATAGCCTACCATTAAAGTTAAGAAAAACACAAGAAATTAACAGCTAAAAACAGCTAAATTAAACAACTCAAAATTCACTTTTTTGTGTGGAAGCTAATAGAGTTGAGAAAGGATAAAGATCATGATGGTAGCTAGTTAAAATGTTTTAAAGTTTTTAGTATTGATGGTAGCTAGTTAAAATGTTTTAAAGTTTTTAGTATGTTTTTATGTTGGTAAGTTGTACATTGTGTACGTGAAAGTGTAAACCGCCAAGGACTACTGGATTGAGACGTATAGAAGAGATTGAAATAAATAAATAAATAAATAAATAAATTCTCGTATCCCTTATTTGGCCTGTTTGTCTGTTCTGATTAGATTGTAAGCTCTGAGCAGGGACTGTCTCTTCATGTTCAAATGTACAGCACTGTGTACATCCAGTAGTACTAAAGAAATAGTTAGTACAAGTAGTAGCATTTTGTCTTGAATTTTTATTTGAGATCTTTTAAAAATGGTCAGGCTCTGTCTAAGATTAAAGCATGTGCTACTTGGAGTAAAGTTAACATAGAAGCCTTTTGGCAATAATTGTATGTGTGTGGGGGAGGAGGGGTGAATTAAAGTCAGAGATACACCAACCACAACAACAGGTACAATTTTGGAACAAAGTAGTGACTGCATCTTTGGATGAATTAGCTCCTAAGAAGGAAATAATTAGCCGCCCTAAGCAGAATCATTGGTTTACTCTGGAGTTGGCAGATCTTAAGAGGAGCTTCAGGAGGTTAGAAAGGTCTTGGAGTAAATTGAAAGAACCAGAAATATACAGGAAGTGGAGGGTGGAGATTAAAAGGTATAAAAATTAAGGTTCAGAAACTAAAAGAGAATATTATAGAAATTTTATTATTGAGTTGGATAATTCATCACAGGAAAAGCCAGAACTGACCTGACACTGGAATATCGAGACTATCAGAGATCTGCAGAGGCCACAGTCCGGGGTCTTTCTCTTGAAGAGGGAGGTGTTACAGAGCAGTGTGTTTTTCAGACTGTCCTATATATGGATGCCTGGTTTCTTGTAGAATCTGTGCAAGTGGCACAGCTCTATTGATTTATTTATTTATTCATTATATGCTCTTAGGATTATTGTAAGCTGTGTTCAATGTTACCTTAACTTTACAGTTTTCTTTCTATTGTGTTTATTTGCAAAATTCAGTAAACAAAACTGAAATAAAATATGCATGAAGGCTCTTTGGCAGAGTGCTTGAAAGGAAATTAACCAGTGCTCAAAAGAGAGGCTTGTACTCGTGGTTGAAGATAAGACTAGAGACATGTACATATATTTGTTTTTGTATTGCTAACAGCAGTAACAATAGTGCACTGTATAAAGTGGAGAATGTCAAAACCTCAGTCATAAATTATTTAATATCAAATAGTTCTAAATCATTTTACAGATAAATTAAACATCATAACAGCAAAACACAACAAAAAGTGAGATCGCTCTCTATTTACATACTGTATATTATAAGCATTATTTCATACTAATGAACAAGGTGTGCCAGAAATGTAAGTTTCCTTACCCACCCTCCCACCTATCTCTCTCTGTGTGTCTTCCAACCCTGTCTGCTCTATCCAGACTGCTCACCTGGGACTAGCACTACACACTATTCACAGGCCAACCCCCCCCCCCCCCCCCTTCTCGTGCAGCATAGCAGTATGTGAGAGAACACAAGAACATAAGAGCATAAGCGTTGCCATACTGGGACAGACTGAAGGTTCATCAAGCCCAGTATCCTGTTTCCAATAGTGGCCAATTCTGGTCACAAGTACCTGGCAAGATCCCAAAAGAGTAAAACAGACTTTATGCTGCTTATCCTAGAAAGAAGCAGTGGATCTCTGCAAGTTCATCTTAATAATAATTGCATATGGACTTTTCTTTTAGGAATTTACCCAAACCTTTTTAAACACTGCTAAGCTAATTGCTTTTACCACATTCTCTGTCAAAGAATTCCAGAATTTAATTACACTTTGAGGGCTGAAATTTTTTCTCCATTTTGCTTTAAATTTACTATTTAGTAGCTTCATTGCGTGCCCCCTAGTCCTTGTATTATTGAAAAGGGTTAACAAGCAATTCACATCTACCCATTCCACTCCTCTCAGTATTTTATATACCTCTTTCATATCTTCCCTCAGCTGTCTCTTCTCCAAGCTGAACAGCCCTAGCATCTTTAGCCTTTCCTAATATGTTACTAATATGTTAATATGTTACTATATGTTACTAATACAGAAATCGACCCATCCCCTTTATCATTTTTATCGTCCTTCTCTGTACCTTTTCTAATTATGCTATACCTTTTTTGAGATGCAGTGACCAGAATTGCACACACTATTCAAGATGCGGTTGCAGCATGGAACAGTACAAAGGCATTATAGTATTCTTGGTTTTGTTTTCCATTTCTTTCCTAATAATTCCTACCATTCTATTTGCTTTCTTAGCTTCTGTTACACACTGAGCAAAGGGTTTCAACATACCATCAACAATGACATCTAGGTCTTTTTCCTGGACAGTAACTCCTAGTGTGGAACCTTGCATCACGTAGTTATATTTTGGGTCCCTCTTTCCTACATGCATCACTTTGCACTTGCTCACATTAAGGCCAAAATTTTATATATGGTGTCAAAAATTTAATGCTAAGCGTTTTGGTATAAACAACGCTCAGAGTTGGGCACTGTTTATAGAACAGCATTTGGTGCTGGGATCCTGGTGCAAATTCTCATGCCTAAATTACATACAGATCTCCCTTATTCTATAGAACTGTGCATATATTCCCGGAACGTCCCCAATCTGCCCATGCCCCTCCCTTGGTCATGTTGCCTTTTCAGATCCACGTGTAAAATTTACATGTAGATCCTGACACCTAAAAATGTGCACGCAAATGTTAATTAATTCCAATTAGCTCTGATAATTTACTAGTGCCCAATTATCAGCACTAATTGGCTTGTTATTCAATTAAATTGTGTGTGGAAATTGGGTGCCTGCCTAATTTGCTTTCCCTATGATAAGAGGCAGAGGAAATTAGATAAGATTATGAAGCACAGGAAGTGCCTATTCTTATATTTCAGTTCTGCTCATGGTGCCAAGGGCAGTGGCAGCTGAAAAAAAAAGAAGAGCGTGGGAACAAAGGAACAAACTCTTGCTGCTGTGCTAAGAACTGAGCCAGATGCTGGAGTGGGGGACAGTCTGTGTCATAGCATGCTACATCTTTTCTGCTCAGGTCTACTCACAGGACTATAGAACTAACACAATACACAAAAAATGAACTGCATATTAAAATCAAACTCAAACATATCACCACCATGGAAAGCAGCCTGCGGAGTACCCCAAGGATCACCACTATCACCAATACTCTTCAACATAATGATGATCCCACTGGCAAAGTCCCTATCCAATCGAGGCTTTAACCCATTCATCTATGCAGACGACGTTACAATCTATATTCCCTTCAGGCATGATCTAACAGAAATAGCCAATGAAATCAATGACGGCCTAAACATAATGGAATCTTGGGCAAACTCATTCCAACTGAAACTGAACACTGAAAAAACACACTGCCTCATCTTCTCATCTCAACATAACAAGTACAAACCCACAACCATAAACACCCCAGGACACACCCTCCCTACCTCAGACAGCCTAAAAATACTCGGAGTCACAATTGATCATAACCTTATCCTTGAGAGCCAAGTAAACTCCGCAATAAAGAAAATGTTCTACTCAATGTGGAAACTTAAATGATTAAAACCTTTCTTCCCAAGATAAATTTTCCGAAACCTAATACAATCAATGGTCCTAACCCATGAAGATTATTGCAATGGAATCTACACGGGATGCAAAGCACAGCTCACAAAAAAAACTCCAGACCACCCAAAACACAGCAGCCAGGCTGATATTTGGTAAAACACAATTTGAAAGTGCCAAACACCTCCCAAGAAAAGCTGCACTGGCTCCCAATCAAAGAAAGGATCATCTTCAAAGTCTGCACTCTGGTCCACAAAATTATCTACGGCGTAATCCCAGGATACATGTTAGACCTCATAGATCTACCAACCAGAAATAGAATCGGATCATCACAATCATACCTAAACCTACATTACCCAAATTGCAAAGGACTTAAATACAAAACAACTTACACATCCTACTTCTCCTACATAAGCGCACAACTATAGAATGAACTCCCAAAAGCTGTGAAAACAATCCATGACCATATAAACTTCAGGAACTCACTAAAAACCAACCTCTTCAAAAAGGCTTACCCCACCAATCCACCGTAAATCCCCACACCCAGCAACACAGCATAACCAATGATCCTCATGGTACCTAATATACACCTACCTCATTAGACCACAATATAAGCTTGTATTTGTTATCTACCGACTTGGCGAATGCCATTATGGTACTTTGTAAGCCACATTGAGCCTGCAAATAGGTGGGAAAATGTGGGGTACAAATGTAACAAATAAATAAATATATAGGTGATATATCATTTTAACAATATACATGATTCTTGCTACAGAAAGCATACTAGTAGTTTGTAAAAATCATGGTGAAAACAAATTGGAAGCATTTCAATCTGATAAATCAAATGAGTGATAATATGCATCATTTACCATAACTGTACCGGCTTTTAACTACCCCATTACAAAATATGAAGCTGGCATCATTTCTCTTTAGGACTTGTACCGAAGAAAAAAAAAGTTGTTAGTCAGTAAAATAGAGGCCTTTAAATCAGGAACAGAGGAGATGCCAGAAATACAATACATTCAGGTTTCCTTTTACAAAGTGGCGCTACTGATTGGTTTGCACTGAAATCAGCAGTCCTGGAATGGATGTATCTGATTCTATCAAACTAAGACAATATAACCCATATATAGAGATTTTATACCATAAATCTTTAATAAATTTATGTACCTCAGATTGTCATTTAAAGTGAATGAAATTCCATGGGAAGTGAGAGGGGAAGGCAAAGGGATAATGTTATGGTATCTTCAACTCAACTCTAAATGACAGAAAGCTAAGTTATTGATCATCAGTCTGGCAGAAAGAATAATATAAGGAGATGATATGGTAGGGATATGCAGCACAAACATTTTTGTTTTGATTTCTTTCCAGTGTAATTTGTAGCATTATTCATTTTGTTTTGTCTACCTTCACGTTTGCTTCAGGAGCACTGTTTTTAACAATGTGCACTCTCTTCTAAAATATTGCATACTGTTTTCCAATGAGGTGCATATATGAGTTATATATCTGGGGAATTGTCAGTCAGTGCCACAGTGCCCTGCCTTCTACCTGCTGCCAGTGCCCTGCCTGTTGCCACTGGTGTCCAGCCTGCCACCACCCACCCAGTGAACAGAGTGTGGATCACCTATCTACTAAAAATACTCCTGCTGGGCACTTTATAATTTTAGACTAATAGACAAGCAACTGCTTCAATCCCACATTCTCTACAACCTACAAGGAGTAGTCATCAAATGCAATCATTTCACCTATACACCATGGGGATGATAGCCAGTGGAAGTTGCTTCCATTGTGGGCTGACTTAATCCTGGATATTCAGTGCAGGGGCATGCATGGCTCTTGGCATTGCATATTCAGGTATGTGCACAGACCCAGAAGTTAACCATGCACTGACTGATATTTAGACCCGTGCCTTGTTAACTTGATGCCTAAAGTTAGAGCAGCTGTTTTGATGTCCTAACTTTGTGTGCTTACTTAGTTGATTAGTAGGTCATATATCGCCACTAACCGGCTAAGTTGTTGCTCTGCCTTAACTCCTCCCCAGCCCACCCCTAACCTAGCTGGTTAGAGGATGACTGGCTAATGGTGATATTCAGTGGCACTAGCCGGTTCTGTGCCATTGAATATTGGTTGCTGGCCAGCTCAGCAGGGTTTAACCAGGAAGGGATATTTCCCTTTTGAATACTGACCTCCATGAAACCACTTTGAATGCAGGCTGCCTCTGTGTCTGAAGTTGGGCCTGCATTGTAACTGTGGCAGGAGCTAAGGAAGTGAGTTAACAACAGAGTGACTGCTAGATCCTCCCCTCTTCTGCTGTTCCTTTCCTGCTACTACTGCTTCATTCTTCTATCTTGAAGGACTTTCATCTTCACCTGAAACCAACACAGCCCTATGCTGTGTTTGTAGGTAGTACTTCATAGAAGAATTACAAAGATGGTCAATTATTTTACCCATCTCATATGCTTTTTACTCTGCAATGAGTTGATTTTCTAAGGCATAAAGGTGCCAACAAACATCTTTTTCCCCCTTGAACCCCTTACCCCTGTATACTTGGCCACTCTAATGAAATCCTTTGATGTTGCAGGTACACTGTTGGTTACTGTGTCAGAAAATACTTGTGTATTAATAGTAGCATGAACAATAGCATGGCTAGTATTTTCATCTGCAGAAGTGGGAGTCTCCTCCTCATCAGATGCCAAGCTGATAATAATCTGCTCAGCTAGCCCAGATATCATTAGAACTGTCATTTTTAATTCTTGGATATCATCATTATCTGAATCAAATATTTTCTCTAACATAGACTGTGCATATAAGAAAAGAGAGTTTTATACTTGCTTTGGCTGCTGTTATTCTTGTACTGCTCTACTACTGCCAGGCTGAAACTCCAATCCTTTTTCAAATTCTCTATATGATAACATATGGTATGCTTACTTCCGGTTGAGAGGCTACAACAGAGCCACTACTAGTGCCACCTAGTATAGGTGTAGTTTTCCTTCTCTCCTTCTCTCTCCCTCTCTAACCTGCATATTTCCTCCCTCTTGAAAAGGGGATGACTGATGTTTTATGTTCAAGAAAAGAGTAAGAACAAGTACATTACCTCTTACTTCCTTTACACTCCCACTGAGTATAATAGTACTGTGCCTGCTGCCTTTTATATCTGGCTGAGCCTGTTACTCAATAGTATTTGGGTGGCACACACTACTGGATCCTGGCACTGTCTCAAGCAGAATTAGAAAATGAGATTCAGGTCACACTGGGAAAACTCTGCCTGCCTCTTGCACAAAAAAAGTTTATCACTGAGCTGTGCCGAGTGTAAAAAAAAGCTGTAGTAGATTTTCTTTTTCCACTTGCACTCCCACTGAGTGTCCTATTTGAACTCTGCCTGCTGCCTTCTATATATGGATCTGCTGATGTGATTTGGAATTTTGCAATTAAGCGCACTTTTCTTAAAAAGTCCCTGTAAATGTGTAATTAGCAGGGTATAAATTATATCACAACGATAGAGGGGATCAGATTGGAGTGCAGGTTGTGCTATATGTTAAAGACGGAATTGAGTCAAACAAAATAAACATTCTGTATGAAACTGATACCAGTGTGGAATCATTATGGATAGAAATGTCATGTGCAAAGGGAAGGAGTATTCTTGTAGGACTGTACTACCGTCCAACAGGACAGAACCAACAGACAGATGAAGAAATGTTTAAAGAAATTAGGAAAGCTGGAAAATTGATTAACAGTATAATAATGGGTGATTTCAATTACCCCAATATTGACTGGATAAACGTTACATCAGGGAGCACCAGAGAGATAACATTCCAAGATGTAATAAATGAATGCTTCTTGGACCAACTGCTCCAGGAACTGACAAGAGGGGGAGCAATTTTAGATCTAATTCTTGGTGGCGTGCAGGGCATAGTACTAGAGATAACGGTGTTGGGTCCATTGGGAAACAGTGATCATAACATGATCAACTTTGAGCTACTATATGGAATGAAGCCACAAAGGAAATCTACTGTAGAGGCATTTAATTTTCAAAAGCGTGACTATAATAAAATAAGGAAAATGGTTAAAAAGACGCTAAAATGATCAACTGCAAAGGTTAAGACATTAAATCAGGCATGCACATTTTTTAAAAATGTAACCTTGGAAGCTCAGGACAGATGTACTCCACCTACAGTGGTGGAAATAAGTATTTGATCCCTTGCTGATTTTGTAAGTTTGCCCACTGACAAAGACATGAGCAGCCCATAATTGAAGGGTAGGTTATTGGTAACAGTGAGAGATAGCACATCACAAATAAAATCCGGAAAATCACATTGTGGAAAGTATATGAATTTATTTGCATTCTGCAGAGGGAAATAAGTATTTAATCCCTCTGGCAAACAAGACCTAATACTTGGTGGCAAAACCCTTGTTGGCAAGCACAGCGGTCAGACGTCTTCTGTAGTTGATGATGAGGTTTGCACACATGTCAGGAGGAATTTTGGTCCACTCCTCTTTGCAGATCATCTCTAAATCATTAAGAGTTCTGGGCTGTCGCTTGGCAACTCGCAGCTTCAGCTCCCTCCATAAGTTTTCAATGGGATTAAGGTCTGGTGACTGGCTAGGCCACTCCATGACCCTAATGTGCTTCTTCCCGAGCCACTCCTTTGTTGCCTTGGCTGTATGTTTTGGGTCATTGTCGTGCTGGAAGACCCAGCCACGACCCATTTTTAAGGCCCTGGCGGAGGGAAGGAGGTTGTCACTCAGAATTGTACGGTACATGGCCCCATCCATTCTCCCATTGATGCGGTGAAGTAGTCCTGTGCCCTTAGCAGAGAAACACCCCCAAAACATAACATTTCCACCTCCATGCTTGACAGTGGGGACGGTGTTCTTTGGGTCATAGGCAGCATTTCTCTTCCTCCAAACACGGCGAGTTGAGTTCATGCCAAAGAGCTCAATTTTTGTCTCATCTGACCACAGCACCTTCTCCCAATCACTCTCGGCATCATCCAGGTGTTCACTGGCAAACTTCAGACGGGCCGTCACATGTGTCTTCCGGAGCAGGGGGACCTTGCGGGCACTGCAGAATTGCAATCCGTTATGTCGTAATGTGTTACCAATGGTTTTCGTGGTGACAGTGGTCCCAGCTGCCTTGAGATCATTGACAAGTTCCCCCCTTGTAGTTGTAGGCTGATTTCTAACCTTCCTCATGATCAAGGATACCCCACGAGGTGAGATTTTGCGTGGAGCCCCAGATCTTTGTCGATTGACAGTCATTTTGTACTTCTTCCATTTTCTTACTATGGCACCAACAGTTGTCTCCTTCTCGCCCAGCGTCTTACTGATGGTTTTGTAGCCCATTCCAGCCTTGTGCAGGTATATGATCTTGTCCCTGACATCCTTAGACAGCTCCTTGCTCTTGGCCATTTTGTAGAGGTTAGAGTCTGACTGATTCACTGAGTCTGTGGACAGGTGTCTTTCATACAGGTGACCATTGCCGACAGCTGTCTGTCATGCAGGTAATGAGTTGATTTGGAGCATCTACCTGGTCTGTAGGGGCCAGATCTCTTACTGGTTGGTGGGGGATCAAATACTTATTTCCCTCTGCAGAATGCAAATAAATTCATATACTTTCCACAATGTGATTTTCCGGATTTAATTTGTGATGTGCTATCTCTCACTGTTACCAATAACCTACCCTTTAATTATGGGCTGCTCATGTCTTTGTCAGTGGGCAAACTTACAAAATCAGCAAGGGATCAAATACTTATTTCCACCACTGTATTTACAAAGGTGGAAATAAGAGAAAAATGACAGCCAGCATGGTTAGAAAGAGGTTATTAGAGCCCAAAAGAATGACCTTCAAAGAATAGAAAAAGGACTCAAATGAAGAAATCAAGAAGCAACATAAGCACAGGCAAGTTAGATGCAAAGCATAAGAACATAAGAATAGCCATACTGGGTCAGACCAATGGTCCATCTAGTCCAGTATCCTGTTTCCAACAGTGGTCAATCCAGGACACAAGTACTTGGCAGAAACCCAATTAGTAGCAACATTCCATGCTACCAGTCTCAGGGCAAGTAGTGGCTTCCCCCATGTTCATCTCAATAACAGACTATGGACGTTTCCTACAGGAACTTGTCCAAACTTTAAAAAAAAATCTAGATACACTAACTGCTGTTACCACATCCTCCAACAGCGAGTTTGAGAGCTTAACTATTCTTTGAGTGAAAAATATTTCCTCCTATTTGCTTTAAAATTATTCCATGTAATTTCATTGAGTGTCCCCTGAGTTTTTGAAAGAGTGAAAAATCGATTTACTTTGACCCGTTCTACACCACTCAGGATTTTATAGACCTCAGTCATATAACCTTTCAGCTGTCACATTTCCAAGCTGAAGAGCACGAGCCCTAACCTCTTTAACCTTTTCTCATATTGGAGGAGTTCCATCTGATTTGTCATTTTTGTTCTTCTTTGAACCTTTCTAATTCCTCTATATCTTTTATCAGATTTGATGACCAGATTTGAATGCAATAATCATGCTGAGGTCTCACCATGGAGCAATACAGAGGCATTATAATATAATTGGTTTTATTTTGCATCCCTTTCCTAATAATTCCTAGCATCCTGTTTGCTTTTTGGATGCTGCCGCACACTGGGCAGAAGATTTCAGTGTATTGTCTACAAGGACACCTAGATATTTTTCTTGAATGCTGACTCCTAAGGTAGACCCTAGCATCAGGTAACTATGATTTGGATTGTTCATCCCATGTGCATCACTTTGCATTTGTCCATATTACATTTTATTTGCCATCCTAAGGTCTTCCTGGAACTTTTACAATCTGCATTGATTTTGACAACTTTAAATAGTTTTGTGTCATCTGCAAATTTAATAACCTCACTCGTCATACCGATTTTCAGATCACTGATAAAGAAGGTTAAAAGAGAATATGAAGAGAAAATCACCGCAGACTCAAAAACTCTGTTTATAGTGGAGTTTGTGCCTATATGGCCCCCTTTGACAACCTGGTATCAGTGAGGGTTGTAATTATGTGGGAATTATTTCTCAGGTATATTTCTACTTACCATAGGAAATATACCATTTGGAAATATGGGGCAAATAGAGTTTTTACCTCCTTATACCCACCCCAAAATACAGTGGACCAGCCACCCCCAAAATATGGGGTGACAGAAAAGACAGAAGCTATTTTCCTTCCAAAGGGATAGTCTTTATTCCAGTACAGGTAATAACAAAGCAATCAGATGATAAACTAATTAGGCAATAAAACAATTAGTCAATAAAACAATTAGGCAAAGTAATTAGGAAGGGTGATCAGACAAAGTAAATAGGCAAGGTAATCAGACAAAGTAGTAAGGTAAGGTAATTAGGTAAGTAATTAGGGAATTAGGTAAGGTAATTAGGGAATTAGGTAGGGAATTAGGGTAAGCACAACAAATAGAAATATTTGTTGTGAGAGGAGGAGATATCACTGTGGTAAAAATGCACTCACTGTGGATGGTCTCTCAGCCTCTGACTGGATACAGCACGACAGTGCCTTATATACAGTGAATTGAGCATCAATCCCCCTCCCATTCAGTCTACAACTTGCAATGTCAGCTACTTTCTGTCTCACCCCATTGCTTACATAGAATGAAACACAGTATCTGGATGTTCTGGAACACAGAACACAATATCTGAATGTTTACAAAACACAGCATCTTAAAATAAGTCCACAGTTCTTTTACTGAAGACTTTCAGTTGCCATCTCGTACAGGAATTTGCCTAGGACCAGGGTCTTATCATAGCATTATCTAAGTCCTCAACACTTCTTCTCTCCCAAACTGTAAATATATTCTTTAAGTGTCCTTGTCTGAGCCGGCACAAATTCTGCCAGGGATGAGCGCTCTTTGCTGGTACAGTATGACCTTGTATGTACAGCTCTCAGCAATAATACAGAGAACACAGAAAATAAAATGCAGCGTTCAGGCAGCTTTAAGATTTAAGCCTTTAGTTTTGTAGGTCAAAGGTCATGCCTGTCAGTAGTCAGAAAAGTGTAAATCAATTCAACTCACAGTAAAAAAAATTCAGGTAAATCAGAAGCAGAAAGCCTGTGAGGGGATCCATGGGACAAATAAATCATGAAGGAGCAAAATGGGCACTCAGGGAGGACAAGGCCATAGCGCAGAAACTGAATGAATTTTTTTGCTTTGGTCTTTACGGAAGAAGATGTAAGAGATAAACCTGTACCAGAAATGTTATACAAGGGTGATGATGTGGAGGAACTGAAAGAAATCTTGCAGAACCTAAAATATATACTGAGCCAAAATTGACAAATTAAAGAGTAGTAAATCACCCTAACAGATGTTATGCATCCAAGGGTACTGAAAGAACTCAAACATGAAATTGCTGATCTGCTGTTAGTAATCTGTAACCTGTCATTAAAGTCGTCCATAGTATCTGAACATTGGAGAGTGGCAAACATGACACCAATTTTTAAAAAGGGTTCCAGGGGAGATCCTGGAAATTACAGACCAATAAGCCTGACGTCTGTACAGGAAAAACTATTATAATGATTAAAATTATGGAACACATAAATAAACATGTTTTAATGGGATCCAGCATGTGTTCAGCCAAGGGAAGTCTTGCCTCACCAATTTGCATCATTTCTTTGAAGGAATGAATAAACATGTGGATAAAGGTGAGCCGGTTGATGTAGTGTTTCTAGATTTTCAGATAGCTTTTGACAAAGCTCTTCATGAGATACTCGAGAATATTTAAGAGTCATTGCATAGGAGGCAATGCTCTGTTGTGGACTAGGAACTGTTTATTGAACAGAAAATAGAGGGTAGGGTTAAATGCCTGATTTTGGCCAACTTCGTGAGGGCGCCCAAATTCAGATTTGGACGACCTTTTGATTATGTCCCTCCACATCTTTTATTATTATTATTATTATTATTATTATTAATATTAATAATAACAACAACAACAACAACAATAATCCATTAGCTGCAAAATTCAACTGCTAAACCAATAAGTTATTCATTTATTTTAGGCCATTGAAATAGCAAGTCTAACTTGAAAAGGATAAGTGGTGGCACTTGTAGCCACATAAATATATATTCAGTGGTGCTAATTAAACATACCGCACTGCTGAAAATACAAATAAAATAAAGCATGGCTGATTTTATTTTATCTAGTGGCTGCTGCTGAAAATCAGGCAATAAATTAAACATAAATGTGTTTTGAAAGCATGACAATATCTATGATAATTTCTTTACGTAATACATAAAGGAAAAAGTCATTCCCATAAAATAAGCTATGCTAACATAATTGATGTGGTCCATTCTTCACACATTTTACTATAATTTCTCTAGATAACACTGGGTATTTTTGCTAGTAATTAATATTCTCAATGGAAACCTATTACTAGTTAAAGTATTTTCTCCTCACAGAAGACAGTTGACATGCAGTAGTTGTAGATGTGGGCTCAGTATTCAAAGGGACTTACACATTTAGGGGTAAATTCTATATATGGCGCAAAAAGACTCAGTGCCGAAAAAAGCACTATTCCACAAAATGTGCTTAAAGTTAGATACAATTCTAGTATAGGGCTTACACCCACAAATCAAGCCTAACCTTAGGTGTGGTTATTTGCACCAACTAAAATGTGGTGCAAATAACCATGCGTAAATGTAGGCATGGATGCCCTTATTCTAAAGGAGCGCCCCTGATCTACCCATGCCCCTCCTATTTCCACACCCCCTTTTTGACTCATGCGTAAAATTTAGGCACAGATCCCATGCCTAAAGTTATGTGTGTAAATGCCTATTAAATCTTATTAGTGCTAACAATTGTTTGTTAAAAAGCCAATTATTGGTGCTAATTAGCTCATTATTCATTTAAATTGCACACGCCAATTTTGGTAACTTTTATAGAGTTAGGGGGATAGGCATCAGTTCAAAAAAGGTCGACTAATGCTTAGTGCCTAAATTTCATGTGCTAAATGTTATCAATAGAAATCAAACAAAATAAAACATGGAAAAGAAATGTGCTAAATGCAAATTCTAAAATCAGCAAGTAAGTGCATAATTGTTTTTATAGAATACTATGGTTTGTGGTTTATTTATATACTACCTCTCTCTAGATAAAAGAAGGCAGTTTACAAACAAATTAAAATGACTATAAAACGTAATTGTAAAGGAATTCCATATTCAATAGAACAGAGAAATGAGGGGGAAGGGGAAAAGAGATGATAAGCATACAGAAAAAAGGTGATTGACATGGTCTAGCAGCCTGTCTCAGACATTGGCTCCATATACCAAACCACAAAGATGGGTCTCTAATGCAATTTTAAACCTAGGGAAGGAGGACTCAAGTGTAACCCTGGTGGGAGATAATTCCAGAGGAGTGGTCCTAGGAAAAAAAGAATCTCAATTTCTACTGGATTCAAGATATGGTAACTGATGAAAGGACTAGACATCTACAGTGGAAGAACATAAAAAGTGGGGTGTTGCAATAAGAAGTAGACGAGAGACAAGATAAGGGGGGGGGGCAGTCTCAATATAATGCCTTATGTACTAAAGAACAGATTTTAAACTGAATGTGGTAAGAGACATTAAGCCAGTGGTGATGAACAAGTAGGGGAGCTTGTGATCAAAATTTCCTGTGTGAGAGACAATGTGAACAGCCGTATTTTGAACCATTTGAAGGTGTTTCAGAAGGGAGACCAGCGTGGATCATATTGGCATAATCTAAGACTGTGGCATAGAGAAAGGCAACCTATGTGCAGTGGTTCAGGACACTATGAATTGAATGAAATTGATGCAGAGCCCAGAAACAATTCTGAACCATAGCGCTCACATGGAAATCAAAGGAAAGGCCTTGGTTGATGATAATACCCAAGTATTTTAAAGAGTCAACTAGTGAAATAGCTGTACCTGCTAATGAAGGATCAGATAGAGGTCACAACCATGAAGAAATGTCATCCAGATAAATTTGTGAGAGAAGAGGAAAGGAGATAAATGATGAGCAGGGGCAACAAGAATATCATCTGTATAATAGTAAGCTGAAATACCATGTGGTTGAACTGGCACTGCGGTCTCCAGAACTGCACACAGTACTCCAAATGGGGCCTCACTAGAGACTTATACAATGGCACTATCACCTCCTTTTTCCTGCTGGTCATGATCTGACATAACCAGCTAGTGCCAGGGTGGAGTGGTCAGAAATAAGACATTTAACCTGGCTATGAAGATAGGTGCTGAACATCGCCACTATCTTTATAGCTGAGCGGTTTAATTGAGGTGGGCAAAAAAAATTCTAAAATTGAATCACTCAGCTATACAGTTAGGAGTTGAATACTGTCACACTCTGGGGCCCTTTTACTAAGCCATGCTAAAAAGTGGCCGGCATTGTTGTCAGTGTGTAGGTTCCCATGCACTGCAGCCACTTTTCTCTATTTCTCTATTTTTTTTTAATGGCCATGTGCTAATTTCCTAAGTAGCACGTGGCCATTACCGCGGGAGCCCTTACCAACACCTATTTTGTAGGCACTAAGGGCTCCCGTGGTAATCAAGCACTGCACGGCAATATGCTCACTCTACCTGTATTAGCACAGAGCATGTCTATTCTCCACTCATTGACACACCTCCTACGCTGAAAAATAAAAAAAGTATATTTTTCAGGACGGGATTAACATACGCTGATTGGCACACTTCCACGGAACACACACCATAATTTAGTAAAATGGCCCCTTTCTATGCTGAAGGTCAGTGATCTATATCTGCATTCAGCACTACTGATTATATATATATATATATATAGCAGTGCTGAATATGTATGTTTTTTTTATTAAAAATGGCTGCTGGTGTTTAAAAAAACAGACTGACTGCCAGTTTTAAAGTTTGGTTTGACCGCACCTAAATTCTTTTCAGCTTTATTCCAAGACAGGTATGCATGCAACTTCCAGATTGAGATCTTTGACAGAGGGGACCTAACATTATATAAAGAACCTGTTGAGATGTCTATGAGGAGGCCAGAGGCAGCAGAACAACATTTTGGTTTGTGGGTCCAAACAAACCAGACTCTGACCCCCTTTTCATGCTCTCTAGTTGTTGATGCTGTCCTGACCAAAAAAAAAATGTTGATTGAGCCATGGTCTCAGTGGTCCACCCATTCCTCTCTTTTTGTTGCAGTATGAGCTCCCAGTAGCATGTGACATTTACAATGTAACCTGTGCAATAATGCACAACACCATGGGATGCCTGTGCAGGAGGCTCAGCAATTTGCACAGATCAGCAGCTTTATGCTTAATGTTCTAATTCAGGAGTTTTGTATCTTTCAATGCTTTGGAAAACAAATGTTTTCTGCAAACTCTTGTCTCCAACATTTTCAGTAGAATGGCCAGGAAAAATTCCTTACTTCTGCTTCTCAGGCTGTATTCCAGAAAGAGGATCCAAATTTAGAATTGTCATAAATACCCCCATGCATTTGTTGATAACACTAATAAAAGCCTGTTAGGAGAGTAGGACAAGAAAGTAATTAAATCACAGAAATCTTACTTAGAAATAGGGGTATTTAAATACCTTATTCTAGGAACAGTCTAACAGCCCAAGCACCTTCCAAAAAGACATGTCTTCATTTTGTTACATTTTTCAATAAAATGATTGAATACAAATTTTTTAGAAGATTTCAGGACTTTCCAAATCGAACTTTCTTTTGCATTTTTATTATCCCAATTTCACTTAATTTTTGCCTTTCTTGACATCACCTGTTTCCCACAGCTGCAGAGACAGGTGAGAAATTGCCTTTATTGCAGACATCAGCGCTTATCTCAGCTGATAACTCTTCCCTCTGGACACCTCATGCACTGCCTGTATTCACAGCTGCATATTATCTGGTACCTGAATAACTATTTCACGACATCCAGATCAGTGAGTCCATTGTATTATTCTAAATATCATTCAGCAAAGAAACCAATGTCCTTTTTTAGGTACTGCACCACTATCTGCTTAAATCGCACTAGGCACGGATGTTCTAGTTTCTGCATCCTCCGAAGATTTGAATGTCACTTAAGATATGCAAAAGCAGAAGCTGTTTAATTGTTTGGATACCAAGAAGCCACACAGTAGACGCTGCAGACAGCAATGCTCAGGAGAATTATTAGAACTGAACATTTCTCTGCCTTTGCGTTTCTGCTTCAGTCATGTTTGGAGTCTCTTTCATGGTGTACAATGAAATTGTAGTAGCATATTTAGCAGCCGCCAAGGAATTTCTGACTGAAGAAAAGTACTTGAAGTATTTACAAACTACTGCAGATCGTTACTGGAAGTAGATGAACAAAAAGTCAGAAAGAGCATAATATTCTGCAAGATTCTCCTGACAAGATGGAGCAATCCAAACCCATTGGGACTCTTCACAGATGATATTATGATAGGAACCCGTGGAGTTGGACAATTGTGATTTAATAACAAAAGTAAGAAGACAGATTTATCAGCAGCTTAAGCAGGCTGAATGTAAAAGGACCCTGTAGATTTAAGTCTTGAAAGAAGAATACAAAATCCTGTGCAAATCTTTTGTACAACTTTCCAAATAGGTATAAAAAGACAATTCCCGGGGATGCTAAATTGTCTATTGCAAGTGAAAAGACAAAATCTTAAGAGAAAGGAATTTATTTTACCCTGCACATTTTTAGCATGGTGCTAAACCTTTGTCAAGGGTTTTTTCATATTTTCTTTTTTTATGGGGTCCTTTTACTGAACTATGATAAGCAGCTAGCATGGGTTTTACTATGCATTAGATGTTAGTTGCACACCTGCACTAACTTCTAAAGTATCTTAAAATAGTTGGCATGGCAAAAATCAATGTGATCTGCTTAACATGCTGCATGAACATAACATGGGTAGAGGAGAGGTGTGACCATCATCAGTATCATATGCTGTCATGACTGCTGATACTGGGTCTGCACTTTGTCCCAGCTCAAGAAGAGTTGCTAAGTGCAACCATTCTATCTGCAGTTTGATAGAGCAGCTGCCAACTGATGAAGTTCTTGGTCTCCTGATCTTTCCCCTATCTCTGATCTCCCTCGTGATGCTGTCACCCATGTCTGGTCCCCCTTCTGATTCTCCCCCTCATGTCTGATTCCCTCAATGCTGTTCCCCATGTCTAGTCTCCCTCCCAATGCTGCCCCACCATGCCTGATGCCAGTCCCACCTGAAACAGTAAAAGACCCTCCAATTCCCCCCCCCTCACACATACATACAATGAAAGGCCCTCTTATCCTACCCTGCAGGGAAAGTCTCTCCAACCCTGTTCCTTTGACCCCACCTCATAATGAAAGCTCTCCAATTCTGCTCACAGTGAAAGACCTTTCAAATTCCTCCCTTCCCCCACTCCACAGTGAAGGGCATGTTAATCCCCCTCCACACAGTGCAGACCATCCAGTACACCCATCAAGGATCCTAGCTCCAGAAAGGAAGTCCTGCCCTGAGACCAAGCCCACACCCCCAGAACCTGAGTCTTTCCCTACTCCCTGATGCCTCCCAGGATCTGCCTGAGCGTCATCATGGAGATTTTATAGTGGCCATCTGACAGCTAAGCCCCTCTGCTGCTGTCTGCACTGCACTGGAAACCAAAATGGCTGACATGACCCCTGATGTTATCTCACAGTACTGCAGCAGTGGTTATCATGCTCAGAGTATGGGATGTCAAGGCCTAATATTGAAAGGCATTCAAGGCCTGCTACTCCCATCTCCTCAGATAAGAACTTTGCAACCAAAGAGGTGGAGCTCAGTAGGCCTTGAGGGATATATATGTTCAAGGCCTGCCACCATGCTGACAGCAACTTTTTGAGCTACAGAAGTCAGACAGTGTAGGTGACGTGATGCAGTGGCTATGGCAGTGGTTGAAGCAGAAAGAGTGGAGGAAGCAGGCCATGGAATGGAAAGGAGGAGATACTGGACATGGAAGGGGGGATAAGGAAGGGAACATGCTAGATATGACAGAAGAGCAAGGGAAGGAAAGATGCTATATACCTGGAAGGGAGGGGAAGGGAGATACTAGACATTAAAAAAACTGGGAAGAGAAGAGGATATAGAGATTTTTTTTTATTTCACATTTCTAGCCTGCCTACTTGCTAGGTGAGTTACAGTAAAACATATACAATTAAAATACAAAAACAATACATTAAAAACAAACTCTTACGTATTACTATAGATTCTGCTATTCATAATATAAAACTAAAACAGAGGGGTAGTAAAAGACCCCCAGAGTGCGTTAGGAGATGTAAGAGAGTATGCTGGGCTATGGGGTTGGGCCTTGTGTTGTTCAGGGTGGTGCACTGATCAACGCTTACCTAAGATATCAAATGCCCTTGGACTAACCTTGCCCAATGCTGACATATTCCAATTAATAAATTCAGAATTTGATTTAAAAAAAAAAACTTTTATTCTCTGATCATTTTATTTTTCTAATCATGCTTGTCCCATTTCTCTGTTTTTTCTGCTTTTCTCTCTTTGTTTTTTCTTAAATCTCATTCTAGGGTTTCCTGCCTATTTTATATCCCTTCTCTTTTCTCCTGTGTTCTTTACTCCTTCTCCTACATCTCTGACATTCATCTTTTTCTTCAAGCTTTTTTTTCAGATGTTGCTTCTATGTTCACTCCAATTTTACCCCTCCCCAAATTTATCATCCAGTACTTGGTCCAACTTTTTAATGGAGTGGAGGAGTGGCCTAGTGGTTAGAGTGGTGGATTCTGGTCCTGGGGAACTGAGTTCAATTCCCACTTCAGGCACAGGCAGCTCCTTGTGACTCTGGGCAAGTCACTTAACCCTCCATTGCCCCAGGTAAAAATAAGTACCTGTATATGTAAGCCGCATTGAGCTTGCCATGAGTGGGAAAGCGTGGGGTACAAAAATAATAATAATAATCATATCTATCCTTCTCTCAACTTCTTTCTAGCCCATCATCCATTCCTCAGTCTTTCACTATTCCCTCTCTCTCTTCCTTCCCCCATGCAGCATCTCCTCTGCCTCCACCCCCCCCCCCCCCCAACAACACTTCCCTCTCTTCCCCAGCATTTCAGTATCAATATCAATATGGCTCTTATTAACCACTAGTTTCTCCTAAAAAGGGTTTAATGAAGTATACAATTATTATCGTCCCATGCCCAACATGCTGATGTCCAACATGCCTATTTCCTGCTTTTGTTCCCAGCATCTCCATATCGTTCCTCTCGCCTTAAGTATTCTCTCATTTCCTCCTTCTCTTTCAGTATCTCTACAATATTTATCCTTATTTTCTTTATATCCAACTCATCTCCCCTGCTCTTTTCTCTCCCAGAATCTCCTGTCCTCCCCAGTCCTCATTTCCTCCCCCCTCAGCATTTCGCTGTCTCCCCCAGTATCTCTCCATCTCACCTTTTCCGATCAGTGCCTTCTCTCCCTTCACCAACAGCTCAACAACTCCCCTTCTCCCTTTATCCATCAGCCATGGCCCAGTAAACGAAGGATGTGCATTGAGCTTCTAAACCCACATAACATAAAAACATTTTAATTTATATTCCATTAAAGCCAATATAAGTTCCAATTTTCTTGTTGAGCCCCACAACCTTTTTCACATAAATTTCCTGTTATGGAGGGCTAGGAAATTTCAGGACTTTGAGTAAATTCATGGGTTCAGTGGCTCTGCATGCTTTGTCTTTTAGTTCTTCAGCACCAAAAAAAAACACTAAGGGGTATGTTTACTAAGGTTTGTTAGTTTTTTTAATGCACCTATTAATTTAAGGTGGGTTAAACGCTAATGCACCTATACATTTCTATGGACGCATTAGCATTTAACATGTGTTAAAAATGCTAACGCGCCCATAGCCTTAGTAAACCTATCCCTTAATGTCTACTATTAGCATGTATATGCATTTGTATGCACTTGCCTGGGTAAGTGCTAGCAGGGTGCCTAAGTGCTATTCAGAAAATACCATTTTCACTTACGTAGTGTATACATGCTGGGGGTGGGTGGAGACATGGACAGAGCTCCCACTTACATATGTAACTTACAGAACATTATAAATTATGCACATCTCTGTTGCATTTAGCTGTCTGCACATACACCAGGTCTATGGCTGGTGCAACTGAACGCACCTGAATGATACACATGCTAACAACAGGTTATGCTAGTATTGTATAGTGGAACTTAAGACACTCGGGTTCCATTATAGAATAGGCTGATGTCATGCAGTCTTGGGCTACCTAAATAGAGCTACCCCTATAGAGTGGAGGAGTAGCCTAATGATTAGTACAGTGGCTTAAGAACCACCAGAACTGGGTTCAATTCCCACTGCAGTCTAGGCAAGTCATTTAATCCTCATAAGTACATAAGTACATAAGTAGTGCCATACTGGGAAAGACCAAAGGTCCATCTAGCCCAGCATCCTGTCACCGACAGTGGCCAATCCAGGTCAAGGGCACCTGGCACGCTCCCCAAACGTAAAAACATTCCAGACAAGTTATACCTAAAGATGCGGAATTTTTCCAAGTCCATTTAATAGCGGTCTATGGACTTGTCCTTTAGGAATCTATCTAACCCCTTTTTAAACTCCGTCAAGCTAACCGCCCGTACCACGTTCTCCGGCAACGAATTCCAGAGTCTAATTACACGTTGGGTGAAGAAAAATTTTCTCCGATTCGTTTTAAATTTACCACACTGTAGCTTCAACTCATGCCCTCTAGTCCTAGTATTTTTGGATAGCGTGAACAGTCGCTTCACATCCACCCGATCCATTCCACTCATTATTTTATACACTTCTATCATATCTCCCCTCAGCCGTCTCTTCTCCAAGCTAAAAAGCCCTAGCCTTCTCAGCCTCTCTTCATTGCCTATAATATGTACTTTGATTGTAACCACAGAAAGGTGTTATTGTTAAATCCCATTCCCTTTTCCTATCCCTTACATGTCGGTTTCACACATAAATATTTCGAATAATGACATATATACATATGTTAAATACCAAACTTCCACCTAAGATAGCACATATTTAAAAGGTGAGTGTAGACATAGGTGGACTGTGGGTGGGACTTACACAGACAACTTATAGAATACTCATGTATTTCCGGCATTAAGGTGCAAACACTTACACCAGCTCTATAGCTAGCACATATAGTAAATATCAGCAGATAAAGATCTGCACAGTCCATCCAATCTGCCCAACAAGGTGGCCTGAGTTGAATCTGGCACTCTGCACAGGCTCTACTTCATTATGATTTAACACTCATATCCATAATTTCTGTCTCTCCCTGCCAAATATGGGGCACAGACCATAGTATCTGCCCAGCACCGGTCATACTTCCCAACTGCTGGCGTTGCCATTGAAGCCCATTCCAGCCTTGACCCTGATTGTTTTTACCATTTACAGGACCCGGACTGTAGAAGTCTGCCCAGCATTGGTCTTACTTCTCAATCTTTGAAGCTGCCGTCAAAGCTCAATCCAGTTATAAGGTCATTTATGTTTTCTTTTAATTGGATTCTATCCTTTTTCTACATTATATTCCTCTGTGTGTATCCCAGGTCTGGCCTTGGGCCACAAAATATATCTCAGTTCAGTTTCCCATTCAGGGCCACTCTCATCTCACTCATCAGTTCCAGCACACATCCATTCAAGCTTGGGAGTGGTCTATGGTCCAGAATAGTGATCTGGGAGCTCCCTTTTCCACTTCTTCACTGAAGGAAAAATCCATTGAACATTATTATTTTTTTTTTTTGGGGGGGGGGGGGGGGGGGTTGCCAGGTTCTTGAAGCCTGGATTTGCCGCTGTCGGAGACAGGATGCTGGGCTTGATGGACCCTTGGTCTTTTCCGAGTATGGCGGCACTTATGTACTTATGAATTATATTTACAGGATACTTATTGTTATATTTACAGCTATTTAATAACAACAATTAATCTGAAAAGAGGATAAGAGAGTATCTAATTATAAGAACACAAAATAAAAAAAACTTTCTTATAAATTGCAAGTTTACTTATTAGTGCACTATATTCTTGTGAAGTGCAAAATAATATATTCCTGAGAAAGGGAAAAAGCCTCTGTACCCCAACTGTAACAGTTTATTCAATCTATCCGGAGAACCCTCTGGTATATGATCTATGGCACAAATTCTGAGGGAAGCGAAAATATGATCATGTTCCAAACAGTATTCCACAATTGCTGCTTCCCTTCTTACTCTCTTAAGATATGTTCGGTTATATGTACACGTAAAGGTCGAGTCGTTTCACCCATGTAGATCTTTGAACAAGGGCATATAATTAAATAAACGACATAATCCGAAGAGCAAAAAGTCATAAACTTCAAAAAATATCTTTTTCCAGTTGAAGGATGTACAAACTTCTCCATCAGTTCCAGGATATTCTGGCACAGATAAGAACGGGAACATTTCACATGTCTACCCATAGCTCACTTGGTATAATTCTTGAGATGTCAGATGGACTCATTAGTTCTTTCAGATTAGAATTCCTAGTAAAATCTAACCATAATCATGTTTCAGAAAATAAAGGTGAGGCAGACAAGATGTTCCAATATTTTTTAAGAATCCTAGAAACTTTACCAACACCAGGGGTTTATTTAAGTATACAAGTGATACAATCCTCTACATCTTGTTTTTCCTCATTGGACAAACAACAAATCCCAATTAGAGAATCTTGCCGTGTGTATGCTTCATGGTCAATTCATTTAGGATAACCCCTCTGTTTTAAATGATGTTCAAAGTCTAAGGATTTATTCTTAAAGTCAGCAATCTCACTATGACAAAACCTCAAAAACTGAGAAATGGGGAGGCTTCACTTTAATGGAGGAGGATGGTTACTCAAAAAGTGTTTTGATCTGTCTCTTTTTTTTTACACTGTTGTAATCAAATGATCATCTCATTTACAAACAACAATATCTAAAAAAGATAACTGAGTTAGATGGTAATTCAAAGTAAACTGAATTTCCGAATGACAAGTATTCAACCAACCACAGAATGTTGTTAGTTCCTCTTGTGTACCCTTCCAAAGGACAGAAGTGTCATCTATGTAATGAGCCCACATCTTAATAGAGTTTTCAAAAATAATTATGTTGAATCCATTTCTCCTCAAAATCCTGCATAAACAGGTTCACTATTGAAGGGGCAAAAGTAGCCCCCATAGCTACGCCTGATACTTGTTGAAAAAAATCCCAATGTATTTAAAAACAATTTCTTCAAGGCAACACTAATCAAAGAAATTATAAATGAAGTTGGAATCTTGTGATTCAGTTCCTCCCTTACCAAAAACTTATATAGAGTTTGGAGGACTTCAGATTGTGGATTTGAGGAGTAAAGCGCCTTGACATCCAAAGTAGCTAAGATGGTAACTAAATTCACATCCTTTATTTCCCCTAATTTCAATAAAAAATGAAAAGAATCTTTGATATATGAAAAGCCTCTACTTACCAGAGGTATTAAAAAAGTATCTGCATACATTGATAGTGGTTCTAACATCAAACCCACAGAAGCAACGATTGGGCTACCCGGTTATTCACAAGAGTTTTATGAATTTTTGGCAGGATATAAAAAAAGGGAAGTTTTAGGATTCTCTCTGTTCAAAATATCAAATTCAAATTTTGACAAGTAACCCAACTGAAGACACTGAGTCGTTATCCCTTGGATGAGAGTTTTAAGGCCGCAGGTGGGATCTTCACTCAGTCCACATTCAAAACTCCTCCCCTCCCCCTTTTGCTGGATCAGAAAAAAAAACGTTCTCCCTTAGCTGGTAAAATTATCATTACATCTTCAAGATTTCTTACTGTTAGTGAATGATTCTTCCTTTAAAATTATATGTATAGTGTAATGCAAGTGTTCACTGTGGGATATATGGTCCTCTTTAGGTGTCTGATAATATGTGGTTATGATATCTGTGGTTAATAGGACACTGGAGAAGGATTTTACATGGTATGAAAGTATAAATAAATTATTGCTACATCATGTTTTTACAAAAGACCTGAGACCAGATTTTTAACTACACAATGGTGACAGTGCATATAACTGTACATCTAAGAGCAATGCACATGCAGAAGCTAATTAACATCAAACTTTAATTAATCCCCTAGTATGTAGCAATGAAGTTTCAGCAGCTGTCTTAGATGCCATATTCTAATTAGTATTAATAAACTTCAGATATAATTGTCTCCATTGTTCTGTGTCATAATGCTCCCTCTAATTGTACTTTAGAGAGCCTCAGCTATAAATGGTAGCGAGCATTACATTATGTTGCTTGAAGTTTAATGAGCAATTTACTGCAACTACACTGGCAAATGCTGAAGTATATTCAGGAAACAAAAAGATTAATGACAATTAAAAAATTGCATAATTATCCAGTTGGCTTTTACCTGTGTTTCTAGCTCGGATATTTGAAGGCATTGTAGGTTATTTCGTTGTTTGGTTGCAGATTGTCTGGTAGTTTGCAGGATCACATATGGGACACGTTAGTGCAATGGAATATCGATCACTGCTTCAGCGAGCAGAAAATATATTAAAAGGCTAATTCTTTCACTGAAAATGCTACAATAAATCAGTTTCTAGTTTTAATACAAAATGCAATGAAGTACTGTTTCATTTCCATTGTGCACACTACTTTACCCTACCACTCATCTGTGTATCTCTGATTATTGAGGAATGATCCTTTCATAACCAGCATATGGCTCCTTAATAAACCTCATAACATCAGATCTCTGAACAATGCAGAAATGTTATCCTCCATTCCACACCACCTATGATAACATTCTCTGTGTTGCTCAGCTATTATATGATAATTTTAATTGATGTTACACATTTTAATCAGCAAAATATAAATGTAAAAAATAAAATGCGTAAATAATGAACTGTGTAATATTATGCCAACAAATGCAATGAGGTTTTGGGATGGGAAAAGATATACATAACTGTCTGATAAAAGAGAAGAATTCTCAGTTTAATAAAACACACACACATATGCATCATGATGAAATAGACCAATGTCTCTTTGATCTCCATATCCTGTGTCTGAAAATGACCAGGCAATTCATTTGCTAGTACCCAGAAGATCCTAATGCAAGCACTAGAGCAAGTGTTAGCAGTAAATGTGAGAGTCTCTGATCATACCCCACATACTCTAGCTTAGAATTGAAATTCATTACTATCATGGTTTGTGCAAAATTAATCCACAATCAGCCCCCAAAATTCAGCTAACACAGGTTCAGGGGGGGCTGGATATCCGGTGGGTCTCCATCCCCCCATAACCCCCCCAAACCCCCCATCATCCCTCAGATGTCCCTGGTGGCCCAGTGGGCCATGGGTAAATCCCCCCTACCTGGTGGTCTAGTGTCCCTTTCCCACCCCCTACCTTCAGATGGAGGAGGGAGGTCGCCTCCCTCCTCTTCCATCGGTGCTGCCTGAAAAATGGCTGTGCCCAGCCCCACCCAGTGCATCTTGGGATGCACTGGGCAGGGCTTCACACCATGAACTTGTGTCGGGGGGGTGGGGGTCAGAGGGACCAGTCCACTGGACCTCCAGCCCCTGTTTTGCTTGGCTCAGGGCAGGGGTAGATTGGGTCTGGTGGTCCCATGGACCTCTAGCCCCTGTATTTGACAGGTCTAGGCTTTTGACAGCCCAGATCTGTCAAACAAGTGTGGGAGGATTGTCAAGTGCGGGAGAATTGTGCCTTATATTATATTAGACTATCTATGTTTGGAAAGAATCATAGGGGTCCTTTTACTAAGGCACTCTGAAAAATGACTTGCTGTAGTATAGGCGCGGGTTTTGGGCGTGCACGATCCATTTTTCAGTGCACCTGTTAAAAGGCCTTTTTTTGCTGAAAATGGACGTGCAGCAAAATCAAAATTGCCACGCATCCATTTTGAGTCTGAGACCTTACCGCCAGTCATTGACCTAATGGTAAAGAATCCAGGCGGTAATGACCTACGCTCGTCAAATGCCATTTGGCATGCATCCGTTAAGTGCACCCAAAAATAAAAAGTATTTTTCAGATGCGGGTATCGTACGTGCATCAAAAATGAAATTACCGCATGAGCCATGCCGTAGTTGGACACTAACTCCATTTGACGCATATTGGGCGCACATAGATGCTTATGTAACTTAGTAAAAGGCATGATAGTGTGTTGTGGGGACAAAAGAGAGGCATTTTTTAAGAACCTCAATTTCCATTATTGATAAATGGATTGAAGATAGGTTAAAAATGGGGATGTCATTTACCAAGGTCTCGGGGGTCTGTATACTCTCCCTTCCAGTATTAAAATTCAATTATCATTGGATTTCAACTAATCATCAAAGCCAGAAAGCCCTGCTGTTCATCTACTACTATTAAATAAAAAAGTGTTCTTACAAACAACAAAATAGTTCAGGTCAGTTCTGATACTCAAAGGAACTGAATTCTAGGAAGAGACAGCAAAGTAAGAAAAAATAGTATCGGCCATCTTAAAGAATCTCAATCCCTTAAAAGTTGTAAACCGAATCATCAAATTATACAAATGAGAAGTCCTAAAAAGAGGTATAGAGACCAGATTCTTGACTAGAAAGTTGTAATGCCATAAATGGCCTGAAATATCATACAAACAGATCTAAGCAATATTCTTTCATGAATCAGAAACCAAGGCAAACTTGGTATATGAGATGAAATACTGTCAAATTTTCTTAGTCTAAAAATCAACCTAGCTGAAATATTTTAGATAAGTTGAAGTTTCTTTAATAGTTTTTCAGAAAAACTAAATAGAACACATTACAATAATCCAAATGTGTCAGTACAAATATCTGAACTAATAATATAAAGACAGGTTGTTCAAAATAAAATCTAACTAATAGTAACAGCTTCAGCTTAAACATGTTTTTTTTTTCCAAAGCTGATTTATTTGCAGCTCATAAATCAGCTGAGAGTCAAGGATCACTCCCAAAAGTGTAGATTTATCTTCAACTCAAATCCATGCCCCCATTCTACCCCAAAACACCTATGACCTTCCTATTTCTACACCCCCTTTTTTGGACCACACTTCTTTACATACATTGGTCCCAATTAAATCTAATTAGTGCCAATAATTGCTTGTTAAAAAAACCCAATTATTGGCACTAATTGGCTCGTTATTCAACTAAATTGCATGCAAAAATCAGGAACGTTCCTAAAGTTGTGCACGCAATTTTGGTGACATTTATAGACTCAGGGGTGAAAAATGAGTTGGTCAATATGTTTATACGGCTTAGAAATAACTCAGTCAGATGATGGCTGCTCGAGAAGAAGCGGTAACGTTGAAAAGTTGCTGGGACTCAGAAAAGAATGGTCACAGATCAGGACTAAGTCTAGTGTGTGACCAAGTACATGAGTGGGGAAAGGGATGCTGTGTAAGATTTAAGTCAGACAAGTTTTAGTTGGCATAACTGCCCATGACTACAATTAGACACACAGATGGGTGCTCGGCATATTCTACAAACCTCATGGAAATTTAGGCTTATTCTATAAGGTACACCTAAATTTAGGTGTACTTTATAAAATATGACTAGGTGTATTTCGTTTTGGTTCTGATTTTTTAGGTGTGATATATAGAATCTAGTCCTATATACCTATGGGCTTCTCAGCATTTAGCACGTGCCAAATCCATTAGCTCACCTTAGTAAAATGACCACTAAGTCTTACAGTTCAGCCCTTCCTTTACTGGAATTAATACTCTGAACAGGTGAGTTTAGTAGGTGAGGAGCCTTATGCAAATTAGCTGGGATGTTCCTTGTATTGTTTTTTTCCACTTTATATTACCCACTTTCTTATTGAGTCCCTTGCTTTAACTGTATTTTAAAACAAATGTTCTCGGTTCAATCATGTAGCAGTCTCTTCATTTAGCCAAACGAAAAGGATTTTCAGTGTCTACAGAACTCGCTGACATCAAAGCATTGTAGCACAGTCATGAGCAACCTCATCTCTCAGCCTAGTCATAAAGAATCACATCAGAATTAATATCCTCCATGCCATGGCTGTAAAACATTCACCTGAATTCTCTTCTTTAGGTTTTGGTCTCTACTGAGAATATTGTCAAGGACCCAGTTCATTCTTCTTAACTCCATTCTTATTCCTTTTGGGAGAGCCTGAGACTAGCACAGTTCAAAGTCTCAGTATTTCATATCTTAATTGTGAGCTTGTCGAAGTGAGAAGGATCCCTCCTCTCTCCTCCTACTCTTTCCTATGAAAAGAATTATATTGCACTCTAGGAAACTGTGAGCCCCCCCCCCCCTTCACTGCCATGATTGGTGTTCTGGCAACCATGGGTGGAGTATTGACCCCAGCTTCCTAAACACAAGGGTCATGCTGATGGGTTCTTCTTCCCTTTTTCTTAAAGGGTAAGCTCCCTGCTCTTTCTAGCCAACTCCAGCAATTTTGGTGCTAAATTGGGATCCTCTTCTATATGGAATCAGAAGTCTAGAGTCCTCTCATTTCCCCTCCCCAGGTATTATAGAAAAAAGCTCACTCCTTTTTCAGTATCCAATATGAATTTCCCTAGCATATCTCTCATGCTTTTTTTCCTTTTCTGCCTTCCTGCCCAATGACTGCCTTATTGTCCTGAAGTTCTCCTTATTACAATATTCATTGCCAGCACCTATTCAGATAGTAGTGATGAATATGGATATTTTTTAAGCTGTGGCCAACCAGGTTTGAACAGTGACCCAAATACGTGTAGAGCTGAAAATGCGATCAACTAGGGATTCACATGGACAAAATAATCTTCAGTTCATTTTCAAGTTTTTCACAAATTTGTTCAATTTTTCAGTACTTTTTCAGTTCATTTCACTTATTTGGCTTAATGCAAAATTGTAATGCTCACTAGAACTTTTTAGCATGTGTGACCTGACTGAGGGGTCCTTTTATAAAGGTGCACTAGCATTTTTAGTGCGCACTAATGATTATTTTGCACTAGAGATGTCTATAGGAATATATGGGCATTTCTAGCATTTAGCGCATGCATATTTAACGCACACATTAAAAACACTACTGATTCTTGGTGTGGCAAATGAGAGGAAGCCCATTCAATTCCTATGGGCTTCCTCTCATTTGCTGCGTGGTAATCATTAGCACGGTTTTGTAAAAGAAATTCGCTAGCACGCCTTTGTAAAAGTACCCCTGAATGCATGTTAATTCATAGGTTAAGACACTTTAAATACGTTGCCCAAGCACTGAATTTTTATGGTACATTAATAAGTTGTATATGAGCTAACCAAGGCACATCCTTCAAATCTTCATGTTATTCTTTAATCTAGACTGAATCAAACCTCTGGGAATGCCTCCCTTAAAAGAAGTTAAAGTACATGTGTTATAGAACACGACATCTACTTTTAGCCATTATGAGAGGCAGAAGATTTTAGACATCCAGGGAGTAATTCTATAACTGTGTGGTACCTCTTCAATAAAGGATAGCAGGTGCCTATTTTTCTTTATAGAATATTAGCTAACAAGTTAGATATGCACCTATAATTTAGGCACAGACATGCGAGCCATAAGTTTGGTGTATATGCTCACGGCTAAATTCCACAGATAAGTGTGTACCTGTTAATATTATGTGAGTCCACCTATGTTTACAGAACAAAGATAGAACAGCAAAATGTAGCAGTTTATATGCCTACTTATAAAAGAGGTGCTCTATAAGATATATGCGTATTTACAAAAATGTGCTTAGGCAGAATTTTGAGATATGCACATCTAAGCCAGTATTCTAAACCTTTGTGTGCATATTCATCCCCTAATTCTATAAAAGTCATCAAAACTTGTGCACGCAAATTTGGCCGTGCACCCAATTTGAATGCACAAGTTAATTGAATAATGAGCTTTTTAGCAAGTAATTATTGGCATTAATTAGATTTATACACATACATTTAGGTGCAGGATCCACTCCTAAAATTTACATGTGATCTGAAAAAGGGGGTGTGTACATGGATATAACGTGGGAGTTCTTAAAATTAACATGCGTTGTTATAGAATAACAGGGATACATGCCCAATGTTGGCATGTACATTTCCACCGCATTTCAGTTGGTGCAAATGGCCACCCCTAAAGTTAGGCGCAAGTCCCATGCAGAAGCACTTTTCTATAAACCATGCCTAACTTTAAGTGTGACTTATAGAATAGTACCTTTTCAGTGCCAATTATTTGGTGCTACAGATAGAATCTAGCCCTCAGAATTTACTATAGATGTTTATTTATTTATTTTCTTTATTATTACATTTATATCCCACATTTTCCCACTGATCACAGGCTCAAAGTGGCTTACAAAGTCTGTAGTGCAAGCTGCAGTACAAGAATAAGATATAAAATAACAATTAAACATCAAAAAGGCAAGTGATAGTAAACAGGTAATTATTGTCTTTGGATCTGAATTTATATTAATAGTTAATACAAGTTAGGTTAAACCTGGGGAATATGCCTTCTTAAACAATACAGATTTCAATAATTTTCGGAAATTTAGGTAGTTCTGGGTAGATTTTACTTATTTGGGTAGACTAGAGCATTCCATAATTGAGTGCCTATATATGTAAAGTTGGTGGCGTAAATTGATTTGTACTCAAGACCATTACAGTCTGGGTAGTGTAAGTTCAGATATAATCTTGAGGTACTGAATCTGTTTCTGGGTGGTTAGTCAATTAATTCGAGCATAAAGTTGGTGGCGTAAACTGATTTGTACTTAAGGCCATTACAGTCTGGTTAGTGTAAGTTCAGATTTGATCTTGAGGTACTGAATCTGTTTCTGGTGGTAAGTCAATTCGAGCATATATTCTGGGACTTCACCGAAGATTATCCTATGAATTAGTGAGCATATTTTGCTCACACCTTTTCCAGTATTAGTTCAAGGTGAGTTACATTCAGGTACACTGGATATTTCTCTGTACCTGAGGCAATGGAGAGTTAAGTGACTTGCCCAAGATCACAAGGAGCAGAAGTGGGATTTGAAACGGCCACCTCTGGATAGCAAGACTGGTGCTCTAACCACTAGGCCACTCCTCACCTGCTTTATAGAATTACCCTTCCAATGTATGCTGATGAATAGTTGTTTGGATAAATGGTTTTGAAAATTGTCTTTTTCAATAGTTCTGTTTGCTGTAATAAAAATGTCAAATTTAGGATGACTAAGGGGAATGGAATTTCTCCTATTGTCTTTGAGGATTAGTTCAATTTCACTTAAGTGGAGCATTTGTTACAATTGCCCATTTGAAAGGGTTTGTTTTCCCTAAGATTAATAAAAAGAATAACCGTTGCAATGAGACTTTACAGAGTGAAAAATCAAACATGATTTCAGAAAATGCATTGTTGGCACCAAAATGCCTTCTTTTTTCAGTTGGATAAACTCCAGTCACTAACTAATAAGGTGCATTTCACTCCTTAACAAATCCTAATGCATTATTGTAGATTCTACCACAGACCCTAGGGCTTTTTAAAAAAGCTTTTATCTGGGAGCTTTTCTACCATCACTGTTTATCAAGATTTCAAAACATGAGTACATTTAGCATACAGTTCAAATGTAGATTGCTTTCTCCTTGCTTTTAATAAAACTAAGGCATCAATGTTTATTTTTCTGTATTATACTTTAGTTATATTGGGCTTTTTTTCCCCTATGGCAAATTTCCATTGATCATTAAAAAGTAAAAAAAAAATACAGTTCTGGTATCCTATATTGTATGCAGATGACAGTTAAAGTTATGCTTGTAAATTTCCAACTGGTAACTGCTAAAGGAGCCTTAGAAAATATTATATTAAGTGGGTTTAGGGATACATTTTTCAAATGTCTTTTCTCATTCTGCTTTATTTTGATATTTTCTTTCCAAGAAATTTTAAAGTTATTGCATAAGTGAAATAATACAGCAATAACAATGGAGTATTGCATTGCTTTATATGTAGGGTTAACTAAAAAAAATCAATAAAGGCTCCAGTTATTACAGCACACTACAGTCATATGTATTCATAATGCAAAAATAAATAGAAAAGAAAAGAAAATTGATAGGATATCACCTGTTCTTATCTACATACATGGACTTCCTATAAATGCTAGAAACGTTTTTAAGATTGGCTGACCTCCCCACCCCTCCCCACCTCTTCCCACTGTGTTCTCCTCCCTTCTTGTCCTGTCCCCCTTTACCATTAAATATCTCCCTTTCAAAATAAATCACTGAGACATAGAATGTATATATGAAGAAAACATTGAATTTATTATGGCTGCAGCATTACAACATATTTTAAGCATACTTTAATGCATACATAATGAAGACAACTAACATTTCCCATTTGCAATTCCCTATCAAAACCTAACTTCATCCTGCCAATCACTTAGACATAGAAACACACAACTTCCTACATTACTTCCTACATTTTATGACATACATAAATGTATGGACCGTGAAAGTTCAAGTATGTCCCAAACACCCACTCCACTTTTGGGGCTACCGTAAAAGCATATTCCCCCGTGTACTATCTTTGCAAGACCTTTATTTGCAAGCAAGCCCCATTCCATCAAAGTCTGAGGGTTGCAAACTGTTGAGATGTCCTCAATGCTCTGCACTCCTGTCTCCTCTGTAGAAGATAAGGACAAAGTCTTTACCATCATCACTGCAAATGAACTGAGCATCATAACAAGGCTTACTTTCTATAGCAGAGTGACATGCTCTATGTTCTACAGGGCTAACCTCCTGCCACAGCCTATGACACATTGGGCATGTATAAGTGCCTACGCATCTTAGTAATAGGGCCCCTTAGTGATATTCAGTTTTGGTTTCATGATATTTATATCTACATACGGTATGCTTTCAAATAATTTAAAAAGCTGTCAAATAAGTAAAAATAATAAAAAAATCTTTTTCTCCACCTTTTAAAGCACTGCCTATCCAACTGGAACAGTTTTTTTACTTTTCACAGATGGGCCACACATAGGCAGTCTATTATTTCTAATAATTTTTTACTATTGCTTTAAATAACATTTGCTATTATTTTGGTGTACTTGTCACTCTGCCTACTGCCAGCAAGCTATGCCTACTGGCTTCAACCCATCTCCTGTTCTTAATCTAAGCTCCTTGCAGTAACTAGGATACAGTAACATTTCCTTCCTGTGTTTTCCTGTAGCTCTGTAGCATGGAGCTTGCTGCCCCAGACCAACAGGCTTACATGGGGTTCTCAGGCACCCACAGTATCAACAGATTGCTTGTGATTGCTGAGTTTCCAAGGTTTCTGCATGCAGGTGGTAGTGTAACATGGGGTTAGGGAAAGAAGAAAAAATAAAGTTGTAAAATGGGGATTTACTTGTGCTGGCGAACATTTCACCGGTCAGCAATGTAGCTTGGAATTTGGAGAAGGGTTTGGAATGGGAAGCTAAGGAGGGGTTTCCTAGAAAACGGGGGTTTGTGGCAGTTGTGTTGAGCCTGCTGCTTTGTAGGAGAAGGATGATGTGTGAGTGAGCTCTGAGTGGTTTTGGTCTTCAGTGAGTGAGGAAGCGCTGCAGTGTCTGTGAGTGAGAGAGAGTGATTTTGAGAGAAAAAGGGGAGAACGAATATTTTTAGGGAAATTTGATTATTAAGGGTAATTAAGAAACATTTAGGTGGGATTAAAGCTTAGAGTGAAGAGTGTTTTCTTGAGAATTTTTGAGTTTGAATGTCTTGGGAATGTAAGAGGTGAGTGAGTGTGAAAGTAAGGTTAATTAAGCTAGGATGGAGGCTATGTGGCAATGTTGAGTGTGATTAAAGTTGGGTTTTGGGAAGTGGGAAAGAAGAAAAGAATTTTTAAAGGCTGTGTGTGTGCAAAGAGAGTGAAGGAGTGGAATGTTGGGAAGCAAGCCTGTCAGCGGAATGTGGAGAGCTGTGCTGCACTGCTGAAAAAGATCAGACACTCTGAATGAGGTTAGGGAACAAACGTACATAGCTCAGAGTGGAAAAGAAAGGGTATTTAAATTAATTTTATTTTACTAAGTTAGCGGCCCCCAGTTATTTGTTAAAATCACTTATTAATAGTAATTCCTTAAGTTGAAAAGTAGGAAGGCAGGGTTTTGCTTCCGCTTAATTTGTTAAGTGTGAGGTGTAGCCGGAAGACTGCACGGAGAAAAGAGCAACCATTCCGGAAGAAAAGTTGGGCCCCACCGCAAGAAAGACTCCATGGACAATTTCTGCTACAGCTAAGTACTTTTGTGGAAAAAAAAGGGGAGAAAGAGAATGCAATAAACATAAATAGTCAGTGAACATACTTACCTTAAGTCTCCCAGGAGTGAAGATCTAGAGATACCTGAAAAACAAAAGAGCAACAAAGAATCAGATTCTTAATAGGGGTGGGTTGCAGATACAAAGGGTTTATCCTAAGACTATACATCTACATTCTCATAAGGGGGAAGTATTTGAGAAATAATATTTATCTGATCGCTTCTGGACTGCGATGGTAACGATGTGGAATCTGTAAAAGGGGAGGAAAGGTTAAAGAGTTATTCTTCGGTTAAGGTGTTGGTATAGTAAAAGAAACTGGTATTAAAAATAAAAGTTTCGTTTTTAATGTTGTTTAGGTTATTTCAACTCCACTTTAATATTTGTTATTACACAATAAATACAAAATTATTTAATTATACTAGCAAGTCTGGTTTTCCCCAAGATCAGGATTAATCTAATTTTTAGTTTTTTTCCCCCTTCACTTCACGGGAGTGAAGGGCGAGGTTAGTGACCTGTACAGCTTCTGACGCTCAGTGGTGTGGAAACTGGGAGTTGGTCACGACTAGTTCCATCAAAATCCTACAGAAGCACTGTCAACTGAGCGTGAGCATAGCTGATTACAGTAGAGTACCTCATAGGGCTTTCTGGATGTGGAGAATGAATTTAAAAATGTAAATATGAGTTGAATCTGTTTAGGAGATATGAGGAATGATGAGCCTAGCCTGCAGGGGAAGGGAACTGAACAAGGTGGCGTGATAGGGAACCTAAAGGGTGGAGGAGGAATTAGTAGGGAGAAAGGCATATCAGGAGGAAGTAGGGAGCAGAGAAGTGTAGAATGGAGATGAGTAGGTACCAAGGGAGGGGGTTATTAAGCACCCTACCCCAAAATAAAAGAGAAAGGGGCAAACAGAATAAAAATATGATATGAGGAACAAAACATTAAGGTGGAGAAGGGTTGAGAAAGAAGTGAGGATGGTCTGAGAGAAGAGAAAGTATATAGTGTGCACAAGTTAGGTAGGGGTGAGGGACTATTGAGGACTGGTTGGGAGGGGGAAACTGTGGGTTGTATAGATGCCCAGGGTAGACTGGGAGGCATAGCATATGTATGGTATACATGGCTAGGAGTAGGTTCATTCTAGTGAAGAGTTGAGGTTGGAGAGGAATAGAGACTGGTATGACTTGCAGTGCTTCCTCTAGCATTCCTTTTACTCACAAGTTCTCCCTATGTGTGTACCACCTGCTGTGCTCTACTATTAGAGAGCCTGGTCATTTGTATTTACAACCCACCATGCTTTAATTTCCTTTTTATGGACATGGAAATTTGTCCTGAGTTGATCATCCCCAATCATTTTGAAAAGTTGGCTCCTATGACTCAGTCCTATGTGGGCTACTGTTAAGATAAGTAATTTTACTAAAAGTCATGCTATTTTAGCACAGGGTTTCATTGCATAAAATGGAATTCTCTGCTAAAATAACATGAATTGCGGTATAATAATCTGATTTAACAGTAGCCCACATTGATAACTTCCCTCCTAATTCACACTGGGACCAAAGAGCGGTAAAACATGGCCTTAGTGTGCCCTTAGGCAGGTCTTACTGATGCGCTAAAGCCATTTTTGTTGCTGGGGTAAAATGGCAGAATTTTCTATTTCTTTTTTCATTAATGGCCACACACTAATTTTGCCATTAGCGCATGTAAGCTCCTCTCGCCATCCCTTACTTATGCAGTAAAGGTTCACACACTAAACACGCACTAATCGGTTAGCGTGTGGCGATGTAACTGCATTAGCCAATTAGCACAGAACATGCCCACTCTCTGCTCCCAGACCCACCCCCAGGGCTAAAAAATCTCCAAATTACTATGGTACACCTCAACGCACCCCACAGTAAGCCATGTTTTGTTGTGGTAAGCAGGTGTTAGTTCTTACTGTAGCTTTGTAAAAGGGCCCCATTGGGGCTTAAGAAGTCACACCACTTTTGCAACTCTGCTATTTTTACTTCAAATGTTTGACTTACCACTCTCCAATTTTTACTCAAGATCTTTTAGATATATTTGCCATTTCACAAACTTGCAAGAGCTCTTCAGATCAGATCTCTACCAAATGAAGAAAAATTGAATCAGCCTGATGCTCTTCCCAGAAGCTTCACGAGCTTCAGTCTGTTCAGCTGTATCATTCAGCACAGAACTGGCAGATATGAGCCAAATTCCATTAAAAATGATGGAAGGCTGCAAGTTGATACACACACACACAGGCTAAGATATTTCATTAAACGTTTCTGTGGTGTTTTTTTTCATGACTGTTATAGATGCTTATTGAATTAATAGCTGGACATCTGCTTTAGGTTGCTATACTGTCTGTCTAATTGAGATTTTATAATTTTCCATATATACACTATTTTGCATCCTCATTTTATCAGATTTTCTCCAAAGAAACATTTGGTGCCTCTTTTAACAAGCTGCAGTAAAAGGGGGCCCTGTGGTGGCATTGGTGCTTGGATTTGCCGCATGCTGAGGCCCCCTTTCACCACTTTAAAAAAAAAAAGGAAATGGCCATGTGGTAAGTTAAATACTTGCTGCACAACCATTACCTTTTGTTATTAGTGAACAAGCACTACCACTTAAATCCTTATGTCGAATATGATCTCTCCATAGTCGACGACCTAATGTATGTCAAAATCCAATTATTACTCAGGAACCTTCATGCAATACCATAATCTATTTTTCTTTATCATGTATGTATGCACATGGTATATACAGTGGTGGAAATAAGTATTTGATCCCTTGCTGATTTTGTAAGTTTGCCCACTGACAAAGACATGAGCAGCCCATAATTGAAGGGTAGGTTATTGGTAACAGTGAGAGATAGCACATCACAAATTAAATCCGGAAAATCACATTGTGGAAAGTATATGAATTTATTTGCATTCTGCAGAGGGAAATAAGTATTTAATCCCTCTGGCAAACAAGACCTAATACTTGGTGGCAAAACCCTTGTTGGCAAGCACAGCGGTCAGACGTCTTCTGTAGTTGATGATGAGGTTTGCACACATGTCAGGAGGAATTTTGGTCCACTCCTCTTTGCAGATCATCTCTAAATCATTAAGAGTTCTGGGCTGTCGCTTGGCAACTCGCAGCTTCAGCTCCCTCCATAAGTTTCAATGGGATTAAGGTCTGGTGACTGGCTAGGCCACTCCATGACCCTAATGTGCTTCTTCCTGAGCCACTCCTTTGTTGCCTTGGCTGTATGTTTTGGGTCATTGTCGTGCTGGAAGACCCAGCCACGACCCATTTTTAAGGCCCTGGCGGAGGGAAGGAGGTTGTCACTCAGAATTGTACGGTACATGGCCCCATCCATTCTCCCATTGATGCGGTGAAGTAGTCCTGTGCCCTTAGCAGAGAAACACCCCCAAAACATAACATTTCCACCTCCATGCTTGACAGTGGGGACGGTGTTCTTTGGGTCATGGGCAGCATTTCTCTTCCTCCAAACACGGCGAGTTGAGTTCATGCCAAAGAGCTCAATTTTTGTCTCATCTGACCACAGCACCTTCTCCCAATCACTCTCGGCATCATCCAGGTGTTCACTGGCAAACTTCAGACGGGCCGTCACATGTGCCTTCCGGAGCAGGGGGACCTTGCGGGCACTGCAGGATTGCAATCCGTTATGTCGTAATGTGTTACCAATGATTTTCGTGGTGACAGTTGTCCCAGCTGCCTTGAGATCATTGACAAGTTCCCCCCTTGTAGTTGTAGGCTGATTTCTAACCTTCCTCATGATCAAGGATACCCCACGAGGTGTGATTTTGCGTGGAGCCCCAGATCTTTGTCGATTGACAGTCATTTTGTACTTCTTCCATTTTCTTACTATGGCACCAACAGTTGTCTCCTTCTCGCCCAGCGTCTTACTGATGGTTTTGTAGCCCATTCCAGCCTTGTGCAGGTGTATGATCTTGTCCCTGACATCCTTAGACAGCTCCTTGCTCTTGGCCATTTTGTAGAGGTTAGAGTCTGACTGATTCACTGAGTCTGTGGACAGGTGTCTTTCATACAGGTGACCATTGCCGACAGCTGTCTGTCATGCAGGTAACGAGTTGATTTGGAGCATCTACCTGGTCTGTAGGGGCCAGATCTCTTACTGGTTGGTGGGGGATCAAATACTTATTTCCCTCTGCAGAATGCAAATAAATTCATATACTTTCCACAATGTGATTTTCCGGATTTAATTTGTGATGTGCTATCTCTCACTGTTACCAATAACCTACCCTTCAATTATGGGCTGCTCATGTCTTTGTCAGTGGGCAAACTTACAAAATCAGCAAGGGATCAAATACTTATTTCCACCACTGTATATATATATATATATATATACTGTATATATATATATATATATATATATATATATATATATATATATATATATATATATATATATATATATATATATATATATATACCATGATCTGTTCCATGAATGTTATGTTCCAGGTATGTTACCATGTTTGTATGCACCTTAACGTAACACCATTTGTAATTCTGTTACCCGGAAATGGCAGCCGCCATTACGACAAATGTAAGCCACATTGAGCCTGCAAATTGGTGGAGAAATGTGGGATACAAATGCTACAAATAAAAATTACCTGGAGGAGCCCTTACTGCCACCTGTTTAGGAGGCGGTAAGAGTGGTGGAAATGGCACTCGATGGGGGTAGGAACTACCTTCGGGCTCCTGCCAGATTGCCGTGCAGCAAGCCCATGGTGGGCTTACCACTCTTTAGTAAAAGGGCCCCTTAGTTTCTTCCTGCAGGAAAGAATGTTAGGGAATGATACACCAAGAACGTCTCTATATTTTAGTGAAATCTCATTACACTTTGCTTCTAAGTTTAAACACAGTTAAGGCTTGACAAAAACTTATGGATTTTTTTAGCTACGGCTTATATTTTTCTTCATTTAAAAAAGGACAAAGCCCTCTAGCAGTAATCTTGCAGTACTATCTCTAAGGATCAAGATACTGCTACCGTGCTTTGGCCACCATTTTTAAGCTGGGCACCAATGGGATAGATGCTAACCACAATAAAGAAGCTCAGTAGAAGATGGGGCTCACTGAAGTGTTTTATTTTTTTAATAACAATGGATTTTTATTGCAAAAACATTACATAAAATCTATATCGCCCCAGCAAAAATAGCAGATAAAACAATACAAGAAAATCCTGAAAGCTAGTATCAACAACCCAACAATGCAGAATTAACCCTTACCCCCCAACATGAACCAAGTGTTTTATTTTTTTTAAGAAGAGAATGGTGAGGGGTTCCAGGGCTCTGTCCTCTCCTGGTTCTCCTCTTATCTCTCCCACCGTACCTACAGAGTACATTCTCATGGATCTTCCTCCACCCCCATCCTGCTTTCTGTTGGAGTTCCTCAGGGATCTGTCCTTGGACCCCTTCTTTTTTCAATCTACACCTCTTCCCTGGGCTCGCTGATCTTATCTCATGGTTTCCAATATCATCTCTATGCTGACGACACCCAGCTTTATCTCTCCACACCAGACATCATGGCGGAAACCCAGGCCAAAGTATCGGTCTGCTTATCCGACATTGCTGCCTGGATGTCCAACTGCCACCTGAAACTGAACATGGCCAAGACAGAGCTTATTGTCTTTCCACCCAAACCCACTTCTCCTCTCCCTCCACTCTCTATCTCAGTCGATGGCACTCTCATCCTCCCTGTCTCATCTGCCCGCAACCTCGGAGTTATCTTTGACTCCTCCCTCTCCTTCTCTGCGCATATCCAGCAGATAGCCAAGACCTGTCGCTTCTTTCTCTATAACATCAGCAAAATTCGCCCTTTCCTCTCTGAGCACACCACCCGAACTCTCGTCCACTCTCTCATTACTTCTCGCCTTGACTACTGCAACCTACTCTTCACTGGCCTCCCACTTACTACTACTACTACTACTATTTAGCATTTCTATAGCGCTACAAGGCATACGCAGCGCTGCACAAACTTAGCCATCTATCCCCCCTTCAATCCGTTCAGAACTCTGCTGCACATCTTATCCTCTGCCTGGACCGATATGCTCATATCACCCCTCTCCTCAAGTCACTTCACTGGCTTCCGATCAGGTACCGCATACAGTTCAAGCTTCTCCTACTAACCTACAAATGCACTCAATCCGCAGCCCCTCATTACCTCTCTACCCTTATCTCCCCTTAAGCTCCTACCCAAAACCTCCGCTCACAGGACAAATCCCTCCTCTCTGCACCCTTCTCCACCACCGCCAATTCCAGGCTCCGCCCTGTCTGCCTCGCCTCTCCCTATGCATGGAATAAACTTCCTGAGCCCATACGCCAAGCCCCCTCCCTGCCCATCTTCAAATCCTTGCTCAAAGCCCACCTCTTCAGTGTCGCCTTCGGCACCTAACCATTAAACCTCTATTCAGGAATCTAGACTGCCCCAATTTCATTGCCTGCACATTTTGTCCATTAGATTGTAAACTCCTTTGAGCAGGGACTGTCCTTCTTTGTTAAACTGTACAGCGCTGCGTAACCCTAGTAGCGCTTTAGAAATGTTAAGTAGTAGTAGTAGTAGTTTTGGAGAAAAGAAGTTTCAAGGGATGTGGGAGATCCTGGATTGGATGGTGGGGAGTTGTATCAGGGAACAAGGTGGTGGTCTTGAATTCTTGTGGAGGGATTTTAGATTGGGAATCACTAGGTGGGAGCTATTTTATTTTCAAGAAATAGTGAGCTAATCTTGTGGCACACTATCTTTGCAATGCTGCAACCAAGAATGTGCAATATTGCAGGCTGCAGCAAAGTAAAATGAAATTTTCTGCATGAATCATTAATTTGTACTGATGTATTATTGCAGGTTATTGATTTACATGGTAAATTTTGCTACAGTAAAATATTGCATCTTACAACAGTATAGTAGCTACTATGACATGCTCCTTTTCAGGAACTGTGGAATGACTGACCTTTGAAATGAAGGGAGATGTTGGTTTATAATGTATAATATATTTAGGTGAAAATTAAAAACCTTGCTATTTTCAAAGTCATGTTGATGGCCCTTAAAGGATAGAGGGGGTCCGTTTACAAAGCAGCGGTAAGACAGCTCGCTAAAAGGGAAGTACCGCCGGGCTACTACAGCAGCCCAGCAGTAGTTCCCATCCCCAGCTTGCGTCATATCTGATGGTACAAAAATATTTTAATTTTTGTAGCACCGCCCAGTTACCACTGGGTTAGCGTGGGAGCCCTTACTGCTACCTCAATGGGTGATGGTAAGTGCCCCCCCCCCCTAACAAAGCGACCAGGCAGCAAGACCTTCACTTGTAGCAAGGTCATTTCCTGAAAAAAACCAAAGACCTGCCTTTTACCTGTTACAGTAAAAGGGGGCCTCGTCATGCATCAAAAACATGTGCCAGCACCAGCACAGGCCCCCTTTTGCCGCTGCTTTGTAAAAGGGACCCATAGTAAATCATGACTTAGAAGTTGAGGGGAGAAGTGTTTCTTTCTGTTGATGAGTTATTTAGCTTGGTTCATATTTTTATCAAGGTCTTTTGGGATCTTGATCCTTGTCCAGTGTATTTATGAAGGCACCTATCAAAATGTCACTTGGGGTAAAATTAAATATTTTACATGGGGTCCTGGGCCCGCAAAGGGTTGGTTGTGGTCAGTGAGGACCCATTCAAGGACCAGAGGACTCCAGGGCTGGAGCCCCAGTTACTGTGACCTGTTGTGGCATAGATCCAACTATGATTGAGGCTTCTGGGGTAGGAGGAGGCAGGAACAGGTCTGGCTGCTGGATCTTCAGTGCTTTCACAGTGTTATATGCATGTGTAATAGCGCTATGGAGCACCCGGTAGACCACAAGTGAAGCTGGGGTCTCAATTGTTGGCCTGCCTGGCAGAGTTCCACAGAAAATTATGGCTTTTTGGTACTGCCACAGTGGGTTCTTCTGGACAATGAAGAAGCCCAAAGGGCATGGGGGGGTCCAGGTAAGAGGTCTCTTGGTCTAGGGGTTTAATTATTTTAATTTTAACTAGGGTTTTTTTAGGTCCATGGTGCTGCAGGCTTTGGAGTGGACTTTAAAAATTCATTTTGTCCCTCAGGGTATCCAGGGGTCTCCCTGAGGTGGGTTAAGGTGGCGAGAACTTTTTTACAAATTATTGTAATTGTTTTTGTGACCTTTTTACGTGCGGGCAAGCTTTTGGATTTTCAGGTGTGCGGTTTGGACTTCCATCACTTCTGCTAGTGTCTGAGGTCATGTTTTAAATTTTAGGAGTGACATTGGGGGTTTTGAGTGAATTTTAGATTTTTTATTACATTTGTACCCCGTGCTTTCCCACTCATGGCAGGCTCAATGCGGCAGGCAATGGAGGGTTAAGTGACTTGCCCAGAGTCACAAGGAGCTGCCTGTGCCTGAAGTGGGAATTGAACTCAGTTCCTCAGTTCCCCAGGACCAAAGTCCACCACCCTAACCACTAGGCCACTCCTCCATATCTTTTGTGAAGAAATCTCTTAATTTCTTGTATGGTGTGTTATTTTAAATTTGAAAAAAATATGCAGTTGATACATGGCAAACTGGAATGTTGATATTGTTTTTATTAAAATGTGTGATGGGTTTGTGTGGTATTTACTACTACTACTACTATTTAGCATTTCACTTAAAAGTTTATTTTCTCATTCATTTCCATGGGATTTTACACTTTCAAAATGAAGATTACGGTTGCAGAATGGAACTGCTCGCTTGCATGCAAGAGTTTTAGAATGTGTTTGAGTGCATGCTTCTGGTTACTGCCCATGGGTGGGTGCTCAAATGTCATCTGAGTCACTGTCACACTGGCAAGGGCTTGGGTGGCATTTGAACAGAAGAGATGTGACTGTGAGGAAGTGCAAATATGTGGCTCTGTGTGGTGATAGAGAATGTCCTCAAAAAGTGTATCTTGCAATAGCCATTGTGTCACTGCTGTGTGAGAGTGATTTGCTTAACAGGTTCAGAACACATTTGGGAAGTGCTGTAATTGAGGCTGACTGTGGAGTTTGGTTTTGGTCATTAAATGCTAACTAGCAGTGTACTATGAGTGACACCTTAGAGGGAGTTGAGAGAATATTTTTTTTAATCTTGTGTTAAGATTTCACCTGTTTTTAGGCTTGTGTTGTGTGACCCAGACCCTGACTGTGTGAGCTAAAGCTTGGAAACATTGGCAGCTGTGGTGAATGTGACAGTGTGGTAATTGAAAAACTAGTTCCAGCTTAAATAATCAGGGAAACCTATTTGACTGTTGTGCTAAGAGGGTGGTTGAGCCTGCACAATTAAACATTTTCTTTCATGTAACTAGAAAAGCCCACAATGTTTACTAAATTAAGTCCCAGCTTAAACAGCTAAACATGAGACTTGAGGTAGTTAAGGGTTTTATTTTATTGCGTTTTAAGGTTAGGGAGGTAGCATCTTCCTGACCCTGCAGATCAACTGAGAGGACAACGCATCCCTGGACTCACTGCAGACACTGCAGGGCCCCACCATTTAAGCAAGACTAAAGTCCAACCAAGAAAGAAATTGCCACTGTGGAGCTAAGTGAACACAGGGACTCCTGCTTGGGCACTAAAAGGGGAGGGTGAAAAGTACACTAAAGGCCTCTTCTACAAAGATGCACTAGCATTTTTAGCCGAGGCTAAAAAAATATGCATGCACTAAATGCTAGAGATACCCATATATTCCTATGGATGTCTTCAGCATTTAATGCGTACTAATCATTATTGTGTTCTATAAACGCTAGTGTGCCTTTGTAAAAGACCCCCTAAGTTTGGGGTAAAACACTTATCCGAGTATCCAGAAGTTTTCCAGAATTTTTGGTACCTACAAAACAAGAATAATACAAAGAATCAATTCTTTGGAAAAGGAGGTGTAAGGAAAGAAATTCAGCTGTTTTAAGATGAAAGAAACAAAAAGTATACAAGTACTTATCTGATATTGATCCTTGGTGGTAGTTGCTGAAATAATTTCCTGTGGCTTTGTTGAATTGTTGGTACTGTTAATCTGAAAGATTATTACTATTTGGAATAATTCAACTGAATTATTTAGAAATTGCTATGAAGTTTGTGAAAAGTACTGCTGTTCAGAATTAAATGGCACACACCGAATGGCGATCACCGTGACAGAACAATGTAAGCTACATTGAGCCTGCAAATAGGTGGGAAAATGTGGGATACAAATGCAGCAAATAAATAAATAAAATGTGTTTTGCATAATCACATCTGAATTTCCAAATAAACTTGTTGTTATTCTTACATGTGACTGGTCCTTTAATGAAAAATCCTGAAATTTAGCTTTATTTCCTCCACTTAATCCAGGATTCTGTGGATGGGGCTAGTGATTTGTACTGCTCTGCTCAGGGTCAAAGTTGGGCTCCTGAGTTGGCCATGACTACAATTATCTTCCCATAGTGTCAACTTCACCTAAATAGGTTACGGAAAGAAGGCATTACTTGGCTTCAACTTTCTTGAACCTAGCATTATCAGAAGGTATTTTACTTAAACTGCTGAGCTTGGTAACTCTCACTCCATTACTAAAAGATACTTAGGTAGATGTTTGACTATGTTCCTATATAGGCCAATAGCATGCATCCTTTTTTGGCTAAAATTTTGGAGGCAGTGGTAGCTTCTTAATTTCAGTAGTATTTATGGCAGCTTAATAATCAGTACACCAAAAAGCAGGCTTCATGAAAGATTATAGTACTGAAAAGTTATAGAAGTCCTTTTACAACTGCACGCTAGCATTCTTAGTGCACGCTAAAAATAAGCATGCGCTAAATGTTAGAGTCACTCATATAGTTGAATGTGCTAATGATTAGTGTACTCTAAAACCACTAGCACACCTTTGTAAAAGACCCCCGTAGCACTGAAACATGCTTGTTAGCTCTGGTCTCAGAATTTGATTTTAGATAAGGAAAAAACCACTAATACATCTTCATCTGAGCTTGCCATTTGATCTTGTTGACCATGATATGTTTTCCAATATTCTTGGTTCTAACAGTATTTCCAGTAATGTTTGGCATTTGCTTGTTGCATTTCTGAGACTAAAATCTTGTCGAGTTTCTATGAATGAACACATTTTAAGGATCTAGAATTCACACTGTGGGATACCTCAGGGGTCCCTGCTCTGCTCTATTTTGTCGAATATTGTCTTAAAATTACTGGGGAAATAATTGCAAACTATGGGCCATTCATATAATATCTATGCCAGTGGCATTCAGGGCCCCTTTTACCAAGCTGTGAAGTTGGTGTGTGGATTTGGCGCACACCGAATCCCTCCCCCTTTTACTGCAGCAGGTTAAAGGTTGTTTTGGGCCAAAAAAAGTAAATAGCCCTGTACTAATCACAGGGATTGCTGCATGGCCATTTCCAGGCGGAGCCCTTACTGCCACCTATTTAGGTGATGGTAAGGTCTCCCAGGCTAACCCGGCAGCAATGAGGCAGCACACTGGAGGCTGGGGGGGGTAAACCACTGCCAGGCTCCTGGGGTAGTCTGGTGGTCAGGGGCGTAGCTACGGGTGGGCCTGGGTGGGCCCAGGCCCACCCAATCTTGGCTCAGGCCCGCCCAAGCGACGACGACTGGAACGACGACTTTTACCCGAAGTCGCAACGACGAACGGGCAGGCAGCGCTGCGGTAGTAAAAGCAACAAGGAGACTGGTTCGACTCTCCGTCCTTCACTTCCCTCTCTCTGCATCCCGCCCAAAAGGAAATGACGTCAGAGGAAGGCGGGACGCAGAGGGAGGGAAGTGAAGGATGGAGAGTCGAACCAGTCTCCTTGTTGCTTTTATTACCGCAGCGCTGCATGCCCGTTCATCGCTGCGACTTCGGGAGTAGACTGGAACGGAAGTTGGCTTGGAGATGCTGTGAAGGGGGAGGGGGGACACGCTGGATAGAAGGGGGAAGGGGATGGACAGAAACAGGATGGGCAGGGGAGAGAGGTGAATTGCTGGACAACAGGGATGGATGGAGGGGAAAGGGGAGAGGAAATTTGCTGGAGATGGATGGCTAGAGGAGAGGGCAGGGGAGAATGGAGAGTTGCTGGACATGGAGCGGAGGGCAGGGGAAAGAAGAAAATTGCTGGACATGAATGGATGGAGCAGAAAGGGGAGAGTGGAAATTTGCTGGAGCTGGATGGCTGGAGGAGAGGGCAGGGGAGAATGGAGAGTTGCTGGACATGGAGCGGAGGGCAGGGGAAAGAAGAAAATTGCTGGACATGAATGGATGGAGCGGAAAGGGGAGAGTGGAAATTTGCTGGAGCTGGATGGCTGGAGGATAGGGCAGGGGAGAATGGAGAGTTGCTGGACAAGGAGCGGAGGGCAGGGGAAAGAAGAAAATTGCTGGACATGAATGGATGGAGCGGAAAGGGGAGAGAGGAAATTTGCTGGAGATGGATGGCTGGAGGAGAGGGCAGGGGAGAATGGAGAGTTGCTGGACATGGAGCGGAGGGCAGGGGAAAGAAGAAAATTGCTGGACATGAATGGATGGAGCGGAAAGGGGAGAGAGGAAATTTGCTGGAGATGGATGGCTGGAGGAGAGGTCAGGGGAGAATGGAGAGTTGCTGGATGAATGGATGGAGGGAGGGAGGGGAGAGAAGTCAGGAAGGAGGTGCACATGGATAGAGGGGATGGAAGAGAGGAGAAATGCTGGAATGGATGGAGTGGAGGGCAGGGAAGAGAGGAGAAATGTTGGACAAGGATGGAGGTAAGGAAAGACAAAGGAAGGAGATGCACATGGATGGAGGGGAAGGGAGAGAGGAGAAATGCTGGACATGGATGGAGGGAAGGGAAGCCAGTGGAAGTAGATGCACATGGATGGAGGGGAGTGAGGAGAAATGCTGGATATGGATGGAGGGAAAACTGCTGAGTTTAAGGGCTGGTTTGGAACACGTTGAGGGCAGATACTGAAACTCGAGGAAGGATAGGGGCAGGGCTACAGATGGTAGACAGGACGCATAAGGACACAGGAGTATGGTGGACATGGTGAGTGAAAAAATATCAAATGGAAAGAAGACACTGCGTAAAACAGAAGACACTGGGACCAAAGCGAATAGATCAGACAACAAAGGTAGAAAAAAGTATTTTATTCAGAATTTATTAATTTGAATATGTCATCTTTTGGAAATGTGCATCTGTGATATTTTGCATGTAAGTTTAAATTTTTCTGGTATTGCTGCATGCTGAGTCTGACTTCTTGAGTTAACTTTCCAGTTCAGTATTTTGCCTTCATATTTTTTGATCTTTAGTTCCTTGTGTCATGTCTGTTGTGTCATGTGTTTTTCAAGTGTGATCAAGGTGCAGTATTCTGCTAGCATGTAGTATTCGCAGCCCTTTTTGTTTTGCTTTTTTTCACGAGGTAGTGTATTGGTGTTTTAGAGCCTAGTGTAATTATAGTTCTGCCTTTTCAAGCATAATGTTGTAGCTCATCCTGTCCTTGGAATTAGTGCTGTTATAGTTTTAAAGATATGAGTGTGTTTTTGCACAAGTTTGTGTATAGCATTTTGCAGTGGAGAGATTGTGGGATAATGTAATTATATTTAAAAATATCAATTTTTCCATTAAGTATGTATGTGGTTATACTGATGCAGGGCAGCTGTTGGGCAGACTACTTAGAAATCCATCATCAAGTGAATTCATAGGCATTATTTTGTAGGATCCCAAGAGACACTACTCATACTTATATAGACAGTGCGTGCCCACCCATATTAGCTCTGGGCCCACCCAAAATCTCAGGTCTGGCTACACCACTGCTGGTGGTAGTCCTGATTTGGCGTGCATCTCCATGGTAGCTCTACCGTGGCATTGTAAAAGGGCCCCTCAGATTGTTTTTCCAGCTTTGACTTCTTTACAAAACACCTATGACTAGATGTTCAGTTGTTTAATCAAAATATTTGAATGGATAATCAACCATCAACTAAAACTGAATGTTGGCAAAACTATGATTTTATGGCTAGGGGATATGAAGTATCCAGTTCCAGAGAGGGATCCTGTCTTGAGAGGTGATGAAATCTCTCTTCAATCCTCCATACAGTGTTTAGAAATTATTCTTGACTCTTCTCTGTCTTTTGAAATTCAGATCAATCAAGTGGTCAAATCTACCCTTTATATAGTACGGTTGCTCCAACAAATTCAGACTTACTTCTCATTAGATGATCTTCAAAAATTAGCCCATGCATTCATATTGTCACATATTGGTTATTTAAACATCTTTTAAATCTTGGACTTTAAAAGATGATTTTATCAAAGCTTTGACTGATTCAAAATTGTTCTGATAAGTTTGATAGTGCATCTTCTACACTTCAATATCTGCATTAGTTGCTAATTAAATCTCTCATTGAGGGGTTCTTTTACTAAGGTGTGCCAAAAAATGGCCTATGCTGGTATAGATGCGTGTATTGGATGCAAGCAAGTCCATTTTTCAGCGCACTGCAAAAAAAAGGCCTTTTATTTGCTGAAAATGAATATGCTGCAAAATGAAAATTGACGTGCATCCATTTTGGGCCTGAGACCTTACCGCTAATCATTGACTTAGCAATAAGGTCTCATGTGTTAACCGGGTGGTAATCATCAGTGTGCATACAATGTTGATTACCACCCGGTTAGCACCAGAAAAGTTTCCGGTGCGCGTAGCTGATGCATGTAAAAATTGAAATTACCGTCCAGGCCACGCGGTAGCCAGGCGGTAGTTCAAAATTGACACGTGTAGGACATGTGTACGCACCTATAAGCTTACTAAAAGGGCCCCTGAATTTAAATTGCTCTGTCTCTCCTTTAAGATATCACATGGTTTATGTCATAGATTTTTTGTCAATATATTATTGCAATCAATTTATTACTCTTCATGTATAACATTCAAATGTCAAATCATTTTACCTTCAACAAAAACGTTAGAAAAAAGATAACCAGTAAGTATCTTTTTCAGAGGTTGCCCCACCCCATCCCCTTTATGGAATGCTTTATCTCTTGAATTAAGGATAGAGAGAGAATTGCTTCAGTTTAGAAAACTTTAAAAACTGTTATATTTCAGAAATGTGTTGAATACTGAATGTTGATTGCTTTAATTTATATCTAGCTTATTTTTTAGTATACTTTGCAATCCCTTATCTTTTGTTAACCTTTCTGAGCTCTCACATGAGGTGTTATGTAAATAAGCAGTTATTATTATTAAATTATTATGATTCTTATTATTATTTTTGTGTTATATCTGGATGATCATTCAGACTATATTGTATTGTAAATGTGTTGTACTCTGCTTTGTAACTTCCTTCTGAATGAAAAGGCAGACTTTTTTTGTTTAAGAATATAAGAGCTGTAATTATATTAGATTAAATTAAATCAGTGTGTGTTTCAGAACTGTGCCTATCTTACATTTGAAAAATTCCCATTTTAGCAAACATTTGCAGTCTGTACCAATATAATCATGAAAACATTGAATTAATAAAAGCAAGCCACATATGATTTAATTCATGAATTATGAATACTCACATCACTCAAAAGTTAGTTCCTTTAGTTTAGTAAAATAAAAATGTGTGCAATGCATTAAAAGGGGCCAATTTTAACCTATGCTACAAGTAAATATATCCACTAGAGAAAATATGTATGTACTATAAGAGGAAAAATGGGATAATCTGGTAAATTTGATCATTAGTATTATCAATTGCATTCTTGTGTAGGATATTCATATTACTGAGCAAGTGTTGAATTGGACTCAAAGGTCTTGATTCACTAAACTTTCTTTTTCCCTTATACACAGAAAGGGAAAAAATCTGTAGTAAATCATGTCCTAAATATTTAAGCAAAGAATACATATGCAATAGCACAACTGCATTATGCTTGATTCAGGAAAAGTTATTTTAGCTTAAGCTTAAGGCACAAGCCACACCAATACAGATCAACAGTCCATCTAGCCCAGTACCTTACTTTCAACAGTGGCAAAGCCAGGTCATACGTATCTGGAAGAATCACAAAAAAGAGCAAAGATTCCATGCTATGTACCCCAGGGGATAAGCAGTAGCTTTTCCCACATCTACTTTAATAATGGTTTATGGACTTTACCTCATAGAATTTGAGCATTTTTTTAACCCAGCAACATTAGCTGCTTTTACCACATCCTCTGGCAATAGTTCCAGAAATTAACTGTGCATTGAGTGAAAAGATATATTCTCCTATTCATTTTATAATTATATCCTATTCATTTAAAAATTATTTGTGACTTCATGTTATGCACCCTAGTCTGTGTGCTTTTTAAAAGAGTAAACAATCAATTTATGTTTGACTGTTCAACTCTACTTGGATTTTGTAGGCCTCTATCATATCCCCCTCCAGCCATCTAGTCTCTAAGCTGAAGAGCCCTAACTCATAAGAGTTGCTGTAGCATCTTCTTGATCATTTTGGTCACCATTCTCTATACCTTTTCCAGTTCAACTGTATCTTTTTTGAGATGTGATGACCAGAATTGCACGCAATACTCCAGGTGTGGTCTCTCCATTTAGCAATAAAAAAGGCATTATAATGTTCTTTGTCTTATTTTCTATCCCCTTCCAAATAATTCTTAGCATTATGTGTGCTCTTTGGTTACCACCATACACTGAACAAAAAGTTCAATTTATTGCTCCCAATGACACTTAGGGCCCTATTTACAAAGGTGTGTTAGTGTTTTTAGTGTGCCTACACTTAGCGCACTTGCTAACCATGTAGGCGCCTATAGGGATATTGTAGGCACGTACATGGTTAACGCACCTTAACGTTAATGTGCCTCTATCGTTGCTTAGTAAACAGGGCCCTTAGAAGTTTATCCTCGATGGTGATCCTAATATGGAATCCAGCGTCATGTAGCTATAATTTGGATTATTATTCCCAATATGCATCACTTTGCTTTTGTCTACGTTGTCAGGCCCAGTTTACTAAGGTGTGCTAGCATTTTTAGTGTGCGCTAAATGCTAGAGACACCCATATATTCCTATGGGTGTCTCTAGAGTTTAGCACACACTACAAATGCTAGCGCACCTATAATGTGGCTTAGTAAATAGGGCCCTAAATTTCATCTGCATTTGGATCCTCATTCTTCCAGTATTCCAAGGTCTATTTTGAATAATTTTGTATCCTCGACAAATTTGATCATTTCATTTATTTTTCCCATTTCCAGATCATTAATAAAAATGCCCAACGAGGACCATGTTTCACCCTGGCAAGGGACTGCATCAGGGAAACCTGAAAAAAATACAATTTAATAAAACATAAGTATCATCCAAAGTATATAGATCTAAAGAAAACAATGATTAAAAAAATAATAAAACATGTTTCAAAGAAATACTTACTATAGCTTACAACATGACATACAGAGGTGTTTAAACAAGAACATCAAATTATATAGCACAGGAATTCTCCAAGGAGCTACAAAACATATAAAAATGAAATCTCTAAAATCATGTGTTCACTTATATATAAACTAGTAAACAAGGCCCGTTTCTGACACAAATGAAACGGGTGCTAGCAAGGTTTTCCTCGGAGTGTGTATGTGTGTGAGAGTGTGTGTGAGAGTGACTGTGTGAGAGAGAGAGTGAATGTGTGAGTGGGTGTGTGTGACAGAGAGAGAGTGAAACTGGGTGCGAGTGTGTGTGTGTGTGAGAGAGTGTGTGTGTATGTGTGAGAGTGAGAATGATAGTGTGTGCCATGGGCCCCCCCTCCCAGTTCCAGGGTCTCCAGGCCTCCCCTCCCTCCAAGTTCCAGGGTCTCCCCCCCTCCCAGCAGTTCTCTGAAGGACCAAATAGATGGCAGCACAGCAACTAGCAGCATCATATAGGGGCCCTTTTACTAAGCCATGATAGCACTCGCTGTGTGCTGCAAATTACCACAGGAGTAGCATGGGAGCCCTTACTGCTAAGTAAATATGTGGTGGTAAGGGATCCTATGGAAATGGCCATGCGTTAAAAGGGAAATTAGCACATGGCCATTAATAGGGGATATAACAAATGCACCCATTTTAATGTCATTCTAAAAGTGGCCACAATGCATTGTAAACCCAAATGCTGACAGCAGCACAGGCTACGTTTTAGTGCAGCTTAGTAAAAATACTCCATAATGAGCAGCTTCTACCTCATAGTGTCTGTGTTGTGCTTTTATGCAATTCCTTCTCTAGGGTCAAAGGGCAACCAAAACTAAAAAGCCAAAAAATCTTAGAGATTTTTTATTTATGCTTTTAAGAATCATAGCATATTCTTTAAAACATACCAACAATGCAAAAAAATAAAATAAAAGCACCCCGAAACAACACTTAGTTAACAACACAATCCAACATTAAAATCTGGTTGCCACAAAAAATCTTGAAAAAGCTCACACAAAAGCAAATAAACCACATGGGCTGAATATAAAACCATATAAAAATAAAACCACTGCTAACAAATTTCCAAACAAACTTCCAAATAACAAAAACGCTATCCAGCTTATTTTCGAAAGAGAAAAACGCCTATAGTGCGACCTAAATCGGGAGATAGAAGTTTGTCTCGCAAAGGCGCCCAAATCGGTATAATCGAAAGCTGATTTTGGGCATTTCCAACTGCACTTCGTCGCGGGAACGAATAAAGTTGATGGGGGCGTGTCGGAGGTGTGGTGGAGGCGGAACTGGGGCGTGGTTATCAGCCGAGGAGAGATGGGCGTCTTTAGCTGATAATCGAAAAAAAAGGCGTTTTTACCACGATTTTGGGTCACTTTTTTTGGACCCTATTTTTTCACGAACAAGTCCCAAAAAAGTGCACCAACTGCCCAGATGACCACTGGAGGGAATCGGGGATGACCTCCCCGGACTCCCCCAGTGGTCACTAACCCCCTCCCACCAAACAAAACCCACTTTAAAAACTTTTTCTCCAGCCTGTATGCCAGCCTCAAATGCTGTACCAACCTCCATGACAGCAGAATGTGTTTGATCCTCTCATAGCCTTTCCCTGGGGCAGATGTGGCTCTCGGGTGCACTACAGGGTCACATCAGCATTGCATTGTGGTGGGTGTAGGGTATTGTGCTCCATGATTTCATTAGCTTGTGTTACAGTCTCACGATGTTGGTAGTTGGTAGGCTCTTCTCCCATGCTGCTTTTCCCCCTGCCTACTGGGTCAGAGTGTGCCCTGTTGTGTTTCCTGTTATAGTCCATGCGGTAGTGGCCATTTTTGTAAGCCAGATTTAGTTCCCTTTCCTGTGTTAGCCACATTACAGAACTTAGTTCCTCCCTTGAATGTGGCTGAAAGAGGGCATTGTACAGCATTCTGCCAGCTCTGACCTACTGCTAATCTCAGTACCAGGGAGACTCGTTGCCACTGGGGCACAACCTCTGATCTGCAGTTAACTGTGAGTAAACACGGTTATTCCAATAAAGGACGTTTTCGGAGAGATTAGTCTTCAGGTGTCAACTGGTGTGCCATTGTTATATAGCAGCAACCAGTCCTAGAGGCCTGCGTGTATGCAAGTCCCTGGAGCACTTTTAGTGGGTACCGCAGTGCACTTCAGCCAGGTGGCCCCAGCCCCACCCCCCCCACCTGTAACACTTGTGCTGGTAAATGGGAGGCCTGCAAAACCCACTGTACCCACATGTAGGTGCCCCCTTCACCCCTAAGAGCTATGGTAGTGTTGTGCATTTGTGGGAATTGGGTTTTGGGGGAGGGGTTGGGAGCTCAGCACCCATGGTAAGGGAGCTATGCATGTGGAAGCTTTTTCTGAAGTCCACCGCACTGACCTAGGGTGCCCAGTTGGTGTCCTGGCAAAGCAGGGGGGCCAGTGTACTACCAATCCTGTCCCCTCCCATGCCCAAATGGCTCAGATTAGGACGTTTTTGAGCTGGGCGTTTTTAGTTTCCATTATCGCTAAAAAACCCAAACAAATTCAGTTCAGCCCGCCCCTTCACGGACCCGTTCTCGGAGATAAGCGCCCATGGAGATAGGTGTTTCCGTTCGATTATGCCCTTCCACGCGTTCCAATGACGCATCCGTATGTGTCAATGATGTCAGATGCTAAAAACATCCAATAGCAACTCTCTGCATTCTAGGATCTGGAAGTTATGAGATTGCTGGCTGATATTCAGTGTCAGCACCTGCATAGCTAACTGGGCATAAAGTTATGACTACCTTTTATGCAGTCCTCCATGCCCAGTTAGCTATGCAGGCACCAGCACTGAATATTGCTGGCACTCACATAACTCCTGACTCCTCTCTAGCTCTGCCCCTATACTGCCCTTTAGCTGCCTACTTCCAAAATGGCTGGTTAGTGTCAATATTCAGTGACACTGTCCAGTTAAGTGTCGCTGAATATCAGTATCTAAGAGCAGACACCTATAGTTGGAAAAGTGAGCCATTATATAAGCATATGCAAAATGGCTGCCAAATCTGGAGCTTTTCTCAGGAATGCTCAGGAGATTTCCTTCGTGGTGAAAGAAAGGATAAAGAATATGAATATTGTGTGACCCAATACTGAATAGAGTCACAGGATATAAAAAAAAAATCAAAAAATGTAGCAAGGTATATGCTCAAAATTAGATGTCATCTTTCATGATAATGGTGGTATCAAAAAATCTAAGGAAAAGGTGGTGAGATAAAAAAAAAAAAGAGGCAACGGTCAAGCCAGCAGCCATTGTCAGTGAGGGACTTTCCAATGAATGTGCTACCCTCTCAGATTGAGAGACAGGTCATAGTTACTGTTGATGGTGCCTATATAAAGAAAAGGGATATGCAGAGGTTAAAAAAAAATGGTTCATTTTTGATTCATTTGAACATTTGTTTCCTGATTTTTGGACATTTTCAGTTTCTTTCATGAATGTGTTTTTTAATACATTTTTTTTTTTACAATCACGTTAGATCATGTTAACATATGCTAATCAACTTACCCACTCATTCTAATAAATGTATAGAACTGGCCTACAAACCTACGACTGTGAGATACAGCATTGCACACATTTCGTATGTGCTATTGCAATGTTCAAGCAATACTAATAAAAATAATTTTAAAAGAATCTGTGATGCAAATTTTATCACTGGGCTTTCACCAGAACATGGGATGCAATTCTTTTGATTAGTAAATCAGGATTTGCATTTTTGCCTCAACAAATTGTCTACTAAATGCAGTCAGTGAAAGTAATTTCTTGGACTTTCTCTGATCTAATTCCCCTATTGAGAAAAAAAGGATCTTTCAACCTTAAAGTGATTAAACACTCAAATTGCCTTTGTACGAGACACACATCTAAATTATATTGAACATTCTATGTTATAGCAAAAGTGAGCGAGCCAGGGCTTATTTGTCTTTTCAGGATTAAAGAAAGGTGAATTCATAATACTGGTAAATAAAAATATTTCTTTCCAGTAAACAAGCTTTAAAAAAAAAACTCACAAAAGATTAATATAGCAGCCAGGACTTGTGAATGTCACCTGATGCATATTGTCTCCTCTCAACTTTAATTAATGACACAACATAAGGAATAGAATACAAAGGGCTGCAGTTTTACTGACATTTCACAGCCACAATGGCCTGAGCCTGGGAATGCAAATAAATGCGCTCATTGTATGCAACCCCCCCACACCAGCCAACTCCAGCATCCTTGGATTGTTCTCCTACTATCTCTGACTAGTGGGCCATCTTCATCCTGTCTGGCTTTCAGGTATCTCTCAGCAGATCACTGCTACAGAATTGCTATAGTCCTGCCTCATTCCCATGGGTATGAAGTGTCCATCACACCTGATTCCTGGTGCCATGGCCTCTCAATCAAAATCATGACTGGAAGAACCCGTTTTCAAGGTTTCACCCTTATCTACTGCCCTTGATGAATGTGATTGACTAATGAGGAAAGGGGAACAATTGTTCTGAAAGAGACCAGGAGCAGCTAGGAAGCAATGCTGCCAATGGTGACAAAAAAACTACAGTACAGACTTCCTAAGACTGTAAGAGGTATACTGTGGCCAGGACTGCTGCTACTGCATGGGAGCAAAATGCCTGAGATATACATTCAAGAGAATGCATTCAGCTCATGTAAATTCTTAAAAATTTTAGGTGTGCAGTGTGTATAACTACAAATTAATGCACATAACAACTTGCATGTGTAAAAAAAAAGTTATTGGCTCATACAATGGTCACACAGAAAATGAAAGAATAACATTAATTGACAAAGAGGGGCATAATTGAACGAAAACGTCTATCTCCATGGGCGTTTATCTCCGAGAACGGGTCCGTGAAGGGGCGGACCGAACCGTATTTTCGAAAAAAATAGACGTCCATGTTTTATTCGACAATTTGTGAGCTGGGCGTTTTTGTTTTTCAGTGATAATGGAAAATGAAAGCGCCCAGCTCAAAAACGAATAAATCCAAGGCATTTGTTCATGGGAGGGGCCAGGATTCATAGTGCACTGGTCCCCCTCACATGCCAGGACACCAACCGGGCACCCTAGGGGGCACTTTAACAAAAACAAAAAAAAAAAAGGTAAAAGAGCTCCCAGGTGCATAGCACCCTTCCCTTGTGTGTTGAGCCCCCCCAAATCCCCCTCAAAACCCACTGCCCACAAGTCTACACCATTACTATAGCCCTAAGGGGTGAAGGGGGGCACCTACATGTGGGTACAGTGGGTTTGGGGGGGGTTGGACGACTAAGCATTAAGCAGCACAATTGTAACAGGTAGGGGGGGATGGGCCTGGGTCCACCTGCCTGAAGTCCACTGCACCCCCTAACAACTGCTCCAGGGACCTGCATACTGCTGCCAGGGAGGTGGGTATGACATTTGAGGGTGAAAATAAAAAGTTGTGAAACATCATTTTTTGTGGTGGGAGGGGGTTAGTGACCACTGGGGGAGTCAGGGGAGGTCATCCCCGATTCCCTCTGGGGGTAATCTGGTCATTTAGGGCATTTTTTGGGGCCTTATTCGTGAAAAAACAGGGTCCAGGAAAAGTGCCCTAAATTCTAGCTACAAACGCATACTTTTTTTCCATTATCGGCGAAAGGCGCCCATCTCTCCTCGGCCGATAACCACGCCCAAGTTCCACCTTCACCACGCCTCCGACACGCCCCCATCAACTTTGTATGCTTCCGCGATGGAGTGCAGTTGAAAACGTCCAAAATTGGCTTTCCATTATACCGATTTATTCGTTTTTGTGAGATAAACGTCTATCTCCCGATTTGGATCAAAATCTAGGCGTTTTTCTCTTTCAATTATAAGGTGGATAGGCATACTTTACTATTTTGTTTGATATAGCAAGAAGCAGGGAGCTCAGATTAGTGTTAATGCTAATCAATGTCCTCTCAGATGGACATTGATTAGCACCCCCGCCCCCCCCCCCCAGCATGCATGCTGTTTTACATACAAACACAATTCTTTCTTCTCCAGCATCAATTCACTTATCCTGCTGCCCCCTGTTAGCATCTTCCCTCTTCTCCCAGAATCCCTTTCTCTCAACTCAGTCCTCAGTTACTGTGTCAGCCCTCAGCCCCAGCATCAGCCCCTTTCTCCAACTCTCCCCCCTCTGCCAGACACAGTGTAATGTCACACAAAACTCTGTAAATTTGCACTCAAGAGCGTATCATACCATACCAATACAAATAAAACTAATGATACCTTGACTCTGTCTTCGCATAACTTCTCATAATCTAATCCATAACTGAATTGTAACAAATTGTATTTCCATTATTTACAATGTATTGTAAGCCACACTGAGCCCACAAATAGGTGAGAAAATGTGGGATACAAATGCAAATAAATAAATAAATTATCAATTCTTATGTATGTAATCCATTCTGGAAGACCTTCTTGGGCTCTGGACAAAGTGAGTGGGTTTTTTGGGGGTTATTAGAAAGAAAGTCTGTCAAGTAGCCTGATGGGGCTGAGATAATGGGATGTTAGGCCACTGGAGAATAGCCCAGTGGGTGGAGAGAGAGGTGGAGCTATAGCTGAGTACAGCAAATGATTGATGAGGGGAAATATGATTGATAAAAGTTATCAAATTGGAGATTTGGTGACTGAGTAATAAAAATGTTAACTCTGAGGGGGGAGGGACATAGGGAGGGGGAGAGGTAGGGGAGAAAATCATTTATGTTTTGAAACTGGTAGCATTGAAGTTCACTTTGTATGTATAACTGCGCAGCTAGTTAGCTGAATGTATGTATGATATCAGTGATGGAGTGTTTAATAAAAATTATCTTTCAAATAATAAAAAAAAATGTTAACTCTGACCTAAGTGGGGTCTTTTGTTTCCCGAACCTCCACCGAGACCCGGGGAACTAAGGGGTATCCTGTTTTGGCAAAATTAGTGGTGGCTGAATGATTACAACCAGAGCTGTTTCTGCCCAGTAGCAGGGAAGATCTGATGCAAAGAGATGACCCTCTGATGAGGAGGGACAGGGAAACATAGAAATGTGACGACAGATAATTGCCAAATGGCCAATCCAGTCTGCCCTTCCTCAGTAACCACTAACTCCTCCTTTTCCTAAGGGATCCCACGTGCCTGTCCCACGCTTTTTTAAGTTCTGACACAGTCCTTGTCTCCAGTGCCTCTACTGGGAGGCCATTCTACGCTTCCACCACCCTTTCCATGAAGGAATATTTTCTTAGATTCCTCCTAAGCATATTTCCTCTCAACTTCTTCCTATGACCTCTTATTCCAGGGTTTTCCTTCATTTGGAAAAGGCTCACCTCCTGTGCATTGACACAACTGAGATATTTAAACATCTCAATCATATCCCCTCTCTCCCGCCTCTCTTCCAGCATATACATGTTGAGGTTTATAAGCCTGTCCCCATAAGTTTTATCATGGAGACCACTTACCAATTTTGTAGCAACCCTCTGGACTGACTCCATTCTATTTATATCTTTCTGTAGGTGGTCTGCAGAATTGCATGCAGTACTCTAAATAGGGCCTCACCAGAGACTTATACAGGGGTACTATCACCTCTTTTTTTCCTGCTGGTCATCCCTCCCCCTATGCACCCAAGCATCCTTCTTGTTTTGACTGTCGCCTTTTCTACCTGTTTGGCCACCTTAAGTTCATCAGATACAATCACCCCCAAGTCTGGCTCTTCTTTTGTACACAGAAGCACAACTCCCCCGATATTGTACCATGCCCTTGGATTCTTATAACCCAAGTGCATGACCTTGCAATCTTAGCATTAAATTTTAGTTGCCAATTATTGGACCATTCTTCAAGTTTTGCCAGATCTTTCCTCATGTCACCCATACCCTCCAGGCTGTCCACCCTATTACAGAGTTTGGTATCATCCACATAGAGACAAACCTTACCATATAGCCCTTCTGAAGATTTCAGCATATTGTCTACAATGACACCTAGGTCTTTTTCTTGAGTGCTGACTCCTAAAGTGGTACCTAGCAACAGATAACTATGATTCAGATTATTCTTCCTAATGTGCATCACTTTGTATTTCTCCACATTAAATTTCATCTGCCATTTTGATGCCCAGTCTTCCAGTTTCCTAAGGTTTCCTGCAATTTTTCAGTATCCGCTTGTTTTGGCAACTTTGAAAAGTTTTGTGTCATCTGCAAATTTAATAACCTCACTCATTGTTCCAATTTCAAGATTATTTATAAATATGTTAAATAGCACGGTCCCAATACAGATCCTTGTGGCAGTCTACAATTCACCCTCCTCTACTGAGAGAAATGGCCATTTAACCCTACCCTCTGTTTTCTGTCCAATAACCAATTCTTAATCCACAGAAGGACATTTCCTCCTCTCCTATCCTATGACTCCTTAATTTTCTCAGAAGTTTCTCATGAGGTACTTTGTCAAAAGCTTAAGTAAAGTTTCTGGTTTTCAGCAAAAGACTGCTGTGGTCTCCATCGTTGTGTGAAATGGATTTGGGTACCCAAAGGCCATTAGAGAATAGCTCCCATCGCACATTCTCAGGGTATCTAAATAAATGTGCTCAGTTGCAGAATAACCCTCTTTTTGTCCCAAAGACTACAATCTTTCAACTCAAAGAATAATCTTAACAGTCAGTTATAATTTGTATCAAACAAAAAAGTAGAAAACAAGCTTGCTTTAGATATCACTTCCACTGGAGAGTTCTCAAAATGTCAAGTTCAGATATCCATTCCATACACCCTTGTTGATAAAATCATATACAGCAGACTTGTACAACCTACGGCTCGTGGGCCAGAACCCAGCCTGTCAAGTGCTGTTATCTGGCTTTGTCGCATTTGACGCACAGGAATCACTAGAGTGGTTTAGTAAAAGGGGCCCTATATTTTTTTCTAAAATCTGTTTTTATGTATATTTTCTAAATTGTAATCTGCTTTGAAGCTAATTGGTAATAAGGTGGACAATAAATACAAATATAGTAAAATATAATATAGTCCAATACAGACAGAAGAGATGAATTATACTTCAGACACAAAGTGGCAGGGCTTCCTTTGATTTTTGCGGATCTCACCAAATTATTGCTTTAATAGATTAGCTGGAGAAACTTAGGTCCCTTTTTACTAAGCCGCACTATAGGTGCATTCGCGTTTTTAGCACACGCTAAAATTTAGCACATGCTAATGGTAGAGACACACAGAAATAGTGCACACTAATTTTTAGTTTGCGCTAAAAACATTAGTACATCGTAGTAAACAGGGCCCTTAGGGAATTAAGGAAGTTTGTGGAATTCTCCAGATTTTTCTTCTTACAATGAACCATTTCCTTGTCCTCTGATTAGGGAATTACTGTTTTCTTGAATCCCAACCGTTTCCTGTTGGAGCTTTCCCTTTCACCTTGCTTGTCTTTTCAGCAACTTGTCTTGAATATTAACCAACAGAGACTGGGATGCTCATAATATTATTTTTTTAAAAAAGCATTAATTAGGTTTATAGATTTAAGAGATGTAATGCAATTCTTGTATTTCATTTTAATTTTAATTAATTGAATTAAACAATAACTTAATTAGAATATAACTAATGCTGCAGTGACAAAGTAATAACATAAACTATTCTGAATGCAAAACTTTACTAATCTGGCTAATCAGGTTTTCAGTGTATTTATATACTGAGAGCCACTATTCTGCTAGCAGTTTACTACTTATTTATGGGTATGTTTATATTTTGCATTAGAAATTGATTTTTTTTTCCCTGTTTGATTGAAACAACGTATAAAATTGATTTGAACTAGAGACATGATTTCTACTGTCTACTTCTCAATCTGTATTTTTAGCATTTTATTGCCCAGTATGTTAATGGCAGTAAACAAAGAACATGATTTCTATCTCCACTTACTCTTTAATCAGGTGTGAATAGCCTCTGTGCTATCATTATTCCAAAGAAACTAACTTTAAAAAGCAAAAAAAAGTGAATGTAATGTAGAGATGTGGAAAATCCACTATATTTTTCAAGGAAGCTGAGGGAAGTCTCTTAGGGCCCCTTTTTCAAAGCGGTGGTACCCGTACCGCTGCTTTGCTACATGTCATTTCGGCACTTCCACTGGACTATCACAGGAGTCCAGCAGTAGTGCCTGCCCAGGCCAATTCCAGCACTTAAAAAAATATGTTTTTATTTTTCAGCGCCGGGAGTTTGTTACCACCAGGTTAATGCGGGAACCCCTACCGTCTCCTAAATAGGTGGCGTTAAGGGCTCCCCTGGGATATGGCTGCATTGCAAGTGGTTCACTTACCGCACGGCCATTTCCTTTTAAAAAGAAAACAAAAAAACTTTTACCTGCTGTGGTAAAAGGGGGCTTCGGCACAAGGCAAATCTACACACTCATACTACCACAGTTTTGTAAAAGGGGCCCTTAGTCATGTACTGAGCAAGCAGTCCAGGGCCGCCAAGAGACTGAGCCAGGCCCGAGGCAAGGGCGCCACTAGCCCACCCCAAGGATCGCCTCGCCTCCCCCTAATCGTTACTGGTGTCGCCTCCCTCTCCTGCTCCCAGGCCGCCCGCGCCACAGTCCCCAGTCTCCAGCTACCTACCCTCAGCTCCCTTCTGTCTGTCATCTGACCACCTTCATTTAAAAAAAAATATTGAAATTGGCAGCGCAGCGCCTTCTGTGTGAAAGAGGCAGATCCTGCCCTCCTCTGATGTAATTTCCTATTTCCGCAAGGGCGGGACACAGTGAGGGAAGGCCCGCCCGAGGCGATCTGCCACTTTCACACAGAAGGCGCTGCGCTGCCGATTTCGAGATTTTTTTTTTTTAATGAAGGTGGTCGGATGGCAGACAGAAGAGAGCTGAGGGTAGGTAAGTGGAGACTGCAGTGCCGGCAGCCTGGAAGCAGGAGAGGGTGAGAAACCCCGGCGCTGGGCCCTCCTTGGAGTGCTGGGCCCGGGGAATTTTGACCCCCCCCCCCCCGCCCCCCCCTCTCAGTGGCCCTGAAGCAGTCTGAGACACAAGTATAGGTGGTATCCATTATTTCTATTTTAATCTATTTTTAAATGATTTAGAGGGGTAGTTATTGAAGTGAAGTAAGTTACTACAGCAAAATTTACTGCAAAAGTCACAAATCTGCTTCAACAATTCTTTGCTTCAGCCTTCACCGTGGAAGATTTGGGAGAGATACCGGTGCCAGAAATGGTATATAAGTCAGAGAAACTGAATTAGAAAAGGTACAGAAAAGGGCGACGGAAATGGTAAAGAGGATGGGACGACTTCCCTATGAGGAGAGGCTAAAGTGACTAGGACTCTTCAGCTTGGAGAAAAGATGGCTGATGGGAGATATGATAGAGGTCTATAAAATAATGAGTAGAGTGGAACTTGTAGATGAGAATCAATTGTTTACTCTTTCCAAAAATACTAGGACTAGGGGGCATGCAATGAAGCTACAAAGTAGTAAATTTAAAATGAATCAGAGAAAATATTTCTTCACTCAACATGTAATTAACGACTGGAATTTGTTGCCAGAGAATGTAGTAAAAGCTTAGCGGGCTTTAAAAATGATTTGGATGGCTTCCTAAAGGAAAAGTCCATAGACCATTATTAAAATTGACTTGGGGAAAATCCACTGCTTATTTCTAGGATAAGAAGCATAAAATGTATTGTATTTTGGGGGGATCTTGCCAGGTACTTTTGACCTGGATGGGCCACTGTTGGAAACAGGATGCTGGGCTTGATGGACATTCGGTCTGTCCCAGAATGGCAATACATATGAATTTATGTACTTAATTAATTTCAGTTTACATTGCTGCAATCAGGAACTTAATGCAGCAATGCTAAATTATTGGGCCCCATTAGGCCTGCTATCCACCCGATCCCCACTCTTCCCAACAATCCAGACACCTGAACAACTTCCCTCCAATAAGAGCTCTCCCATTCAAATACTGAGGTACACATCTACTATCCCTGATACTGACTCATGAGACACATTCTTATCCCCACCCACCCACCCACCTACCCAAAAATGAACCCCCATCTTCTGACACACAACCTTCATCCTGTAATTGTGACTCCCCTCCTGAGCCACAGCTGAACCCCCCCTGAAGCATATCTACACTCAGCCATTCATCCTTAAGACCTACCATAGGTATCTAGCAAGTGGGGTAGGAACAATCCTCAGTTATTCCTGTCCCATTGAGTATTTTGGCTTGAAGTGGTACATCCAATTCCTGGCAGTAAAGTTATGGCACTACTGCTAGGGGTCAAGCTGCCAAATAATACTCTTGCCTCACCTACTAGACACCACAAAGGATGGACTTGTGTGTTTGAGCTGGTGAAGGTGTGCTATGGGGGGGGGGGGGGTGGGATGATGAATCAGGGAGAACGTATCTTGGTGGGGCTCTGTTTTGGCAGAGTGGAGGTATCCTCTCACCTTCTGCTTTTAATTTTAATCCTGGATTTTATTTTATTTTTTTATATCGATGCACTATAAACCGCTCACCCCTGGATTATATATAGTGTGCTTAGATTTAGGTGCTGAAACACCATGCGTAATGAGCACTGATAACAGCACTTAACAAGTAATAATGTGCATTAATTGTTACTCATTAGAATTTAGGCGCACAACTTGCTAAGCGTATTCTGTAACGATGTTCACTGAACTTCTAATGTGAGGAGGCAAAAAGGGGCATGGTTATTGGTAGGGAAATGGGTGTTTCATGGGCGTTCCAAAATGTAGGCGCATAGTTATAGAATATGGCTCAGTGCGCTTAAATCTACGTGTTGATATTTACACAAGGTTTTTGTTGGTGTAAATGGATACACACAGATATTGGAGCTGAAATATCAACTAGGCATATTCTATAAGCAATGCTTAAATCTATGTGCTGATTATAGAATGCATTTAGTCAGCACTGATTTTAGTGCCTATTTTTAGGCACCATATATAGAATCTCCTCCTTAATGCCTATTTTGGGCCATAGCGGTGTATCAAATATGCTGAAATAAATAAATAAAAATAAAATTCCTCAGGAGAGTGGGGCTCTATATTGGGGGAGTAGGGATATGTCTCAACAGGGTGGAAGTCTATAATAGGGGAGTCAGGATATGTATCAATAGGGGGGATCGCTCTTTGATTTCAGGGAATTTAGTATTAGAGGGATTGATCTTTGGCATCAGCCCCTTTAAGAGGCTACCCATGAGCATCAGGGCACACATTAGTGGCCTAATGGTCAGAGAGAATAAAAACAACTCCAGCTCAAAGTTGGAGCTATTTTTCCAGGAATAGAGCATGTTGTTAGTAAATGACCCTCTTAGGGGCATTTTTACAAAGCTGCAGCAAAAAGTAGCCTTAGTATATAGTTATGCGGGTCTTTCCCATAGACTAAGGACACTGTTTGCCATGACTGATTTAGGGCCTTGCTTACTAAGCTGCGCTGTATTCCTATGGGTGTCTCTAGCATTAGCGTGTGCTAATTATTAGCATGCGCTGAAAAGTTTGCATGCCTACAGTATGGCTTAGTAAACAGGTCCCTCAATGTACTAATGTTGCCATTAACACGTGGCCACTAACAAAATTTAGTGCATGAGCCCTTATTTCCACCTATTTTGTAGGCGGTAAATGCTCTCAGGCTAATCCTGTGCTAATCAGTTAATGCACGACAATGTAGCTCCACTAACTGATTAGTGAATAAATGCCCACTGTCTGCCTCTAGACATGTCTCCTCAGTTAAAAATGTAAAAATATTTTTTCGTGTGTGGATAGCTTGTGTAGATGTGCAACTTACCACGGGATGCCTCAGCATACCCTGCATTATATCATTTTAAGCTGTGGTAAGCATGAGTTAGAGCTTGGTAAAAGGGGAGGGGGGGTAGTTTTTAATGTGTGTTGCTCCTTAAGGCATGTTAAAAGGCAAAATAGCATACCGATATGCATGTTACTATAAGGTACTGCAGGATACAGGCCATAAGATGCAAAACACTAAAATATATGGAAACTACCTCATTACTATGTAGATTGAATAATGTAGCATCAATACTTATGTCTTCTGAGGTACTTGGGATCACTAACTCTGAAAAAATAGCCTAATGCATGATGTGCTAAAGTGTTCTGTGTTAGTTTTGGCATATGCACACACTAAGCACATGGAAATTAATTTTTTGTAATTTTTTTGAGGTAGTGTGTCAAGGGCAGAGAGTGGATATTCCTGCACTAATCAGTTAGCACATCTGGAGGAGTAGCCTAGTGGTTAGTGCAGTGGACTTTGATCCTGGGGAACTGAGTTCGCTTCTCACTGCAGCTCTTTGTGACTCTGGGCAAGTCACATAACCCTCCATTGCCCCTGGTACAAAATAAGTACCTGAATATATGTAAACCGCTTTGAATATAGTTGCAAAAAGACCTCAGAAAGGTGGTATATCAAGGCCCATTTCCCTTTCCCTACATTACCATGTGCTAACTGGTTAGCACAGGAGCTCTTACTACCTTCTAAATAACTATACACTGAAAAAATAGAAAATAACCCTTTTCCACTTCTGCTGTAAAAATGGCCTCAGTGCATAGGAAAGACCCAGATAGGGGCATGCTAAGGCCATTTTGGTAATGCACTTGGTAATTGGGAGACAGGAAATGATGTCTGCACATTAGAGAATGACACAATAACCGCAACACTGAAAAAGAATTTCTGCTTATCCGGGAACAAAACGTTTACCGGGAATGGTAAAAAGCCTTGTTCTTATAGTAAAAAAAATCATCTCCTCCCCACGGGTGTCACCACTTACACTTTCCTGCAGTCAGCCAGCAGCTTCAGTGATTCACACAGGCCAGCTCCATAGCCTTCCTCCTGTCAAGTCCCACCCTTTCTACTGCAACTTCCTGCTTAGCGTCAGACAGGAAGTTGCAGTAAAGAGGTTGGGACTTGACAGGAGGAAGCGCATGGAGCTGGCATGTGTGAATTGCTGCCGGCTGGCTGCAGGAAAGGCAGTGTGCTTACTTACTTTACTGATGCTGCTAGAGGCTCAAAAATTGAAGAAGGACAGCAGTACAGGGATCCACAAGGGAGCGAGTAGGAAAGAGCTGACTGAGGAGATTAGATTGAGAACCGGAGACGGCATGATGGCTGAAGCCCATGAGGTTAGTAGCCTCCCTTCCCTCTCCTCTGCACAGTCATCCTCGTTCATCCAAACAAAGCAAGCAAACCTATGAGCTGTTCTGTCCACGTTGTACTTCCTTATTGTTGGTAGCATTTTTATTTGATCTCACTTATATGTTCTTGCATGCCGGCTTGTGCAGCATATGGATGTACAAAGAAGAAGCATTGTTTTTCATCTGTTAGAGCAGTAATTAGTTCTAAATTGTAAATCATTGTGTCATTTGGAGGGCCTAGTTATAGGTACTCCCTGTATTCATGCAGAAATATTTTCACCTAGTAAAGGGCCACCAAAACAGACATGTTTTGAGTATCAGGTGCTTAACAACCAAACCTACTATTTATAAGTACAATTTAAAAAACAAAATTAATTTAATTAGATTGAGACCTGGGAGCTTTTAACATCTTTTTTTTTCCTGTGCCTACATCAAAAGAAGAAGATTGCATGTGGGAACTTGCTCCTTTTGTTTTGTGGAATGCAGTGAGGTAGTAAATAATGAGGGAAGGGCTTCCTTAATGCAGAAACTCTGTCCACAGTCTAAATGTGGCAACATTGTCCAGTTTGAGACATGTGCAGATGGGAGTCAGAGCTCACGGGGATGGGGACAGAGTTCACAGGGATGGGGCGGGGACAGGGACAAAGCTCGCGGGGATGGGGACCAAGCTCGTGGAGATAGGTGGGGCTGGGGACAAAGTTTGTCCCCGTATCTTTCTCCACTGCACATCCTTTCTTATTTAGGGAGGGAAAGAACATTCCCATGGCACAACAGAAGGGGTAAATCATCACCTTCAACAATGGAATAAGGACACATGGCAGCAAGCAATGTGCAAAGCAAGTAGAAGAGGAAAACTGTCATCTGCATTAACCCTCCCCACCAGAGAACTACTTCTACTTATCATTTTTTATAGCACTACTAGATATATGCAGCACAGAATATAAGAGACAATCCCTGCTTACCAGATCTTATAATGTATTCAAGACAGACAAACAAAACAAATGAGAGATTAGGGAGTTTTATTTATTATGGAAATAATTAAACTGAATTTATTAAATTAGTGATTATGAAGTTAAGATTTAAAAGCAGCCTGAAAAAGATGGGCTTTTAATCTTATTTTGAACAGTGCCAAAGATGGAGTATGACATGCCAACTCAGACTGTTTGCTCCAGGCATATGGTATAGCAAGATGAAAGGAACAAGCTGGAAATGGTGGTGGAGAAGGGAACAGATAAATGTGGCTCAATGATCGGAATTACCAAAGATGGTTAAAGGGAGATATAAGGTAAGAGACACTGAAAAGCTTCAGAATCAGTGCACTGGTAGATCAATAAAAGAAGTTTCAACTGTATGTGGAAATAGATACGGAACCAATGAAATTATTTTAGAAGAAGGGTTAGTTTTTAAGTGAATGTAGTGATACTGATGGAAGATAAGTTGCTCATGCATTAGAATTTTGAGTAGATTGAAGATGTGTGCGGTGGCGGCCAAAAAAGCAAACAAAATGTAGGAATTATTATGAAAGGGATGGTGAATAAGACCAAAAATACTATAATGCCTTTGTATTGCTCCATGGTGTGACCGCACCTTGAGTATTGCGTTCAGTTCTGGTCACCGTATCTCAAAAAAGACATAGCAGAATTAGAAAAGGTTTAAAAAAGATTGACTAAAATGATAAAGGGGATGGAACTCCTCTTGTATGAGGAAAGGCCAAAGAGGTTAGGGTTCTTCAGCTTGGAAAAGAGACAGATGAGGGGAGATATGATTGATGTCTACAAAATCCTGAGTGGTGTAGAACGAGTAGAAGTAAATCGATTTTTTACACTTGAGGAGATTACATAGAAATATTTTTAAAACAAATAGGAGGAATTACGTTTTCACTCAACAAATAGTTAAGCTCTAGAACTCTTTGCTGGGGGATGTGGTAACAGATTAGCGCATCTGGGTTTAAAAAATGTTTGGACAAATTCCTGGAGAAAAAGTCCATAGTCTGCTACTGAGACAGACATGGAAGAAGCAACTGCTTATCCCGGGATTGTTGCTGCTAATTGGGTTTCTGTCAGGTACTTGTGACCAGGCTTGCCAATGTTTGAAAAACAGGATAATGGGCTAGATAGACCATTGGTCTGACCCAGTATGGCTACTCGTATGTTCTTACGAGAGAGAAGGTTTACTGGGAGATCTGTGAAAACATGTTACAATTCTCTAATGGGAGATGATGAAAGTATGGATAAGAATTTTAGTGGTGTCTTCAGAAAGAAAGGGATGAATTTTGGTGGTAATGCATAGAAAGAAATAATAAGTTATAGCCATCTGTTGGATATGTGCAGGGAATGACAGAGAGAGAGAGAGAGAGAGAGAAAGAGGTCAAATATATGTTCTATTATAAACTGAAGAAATAGGGAGAATGACAATTATCCAGAGAAATATAGAAAGGAGAAAGGGAGAAAGATTGGTTTGGGGAAAAAAGATAAGCTCTGATTTGTCCATGAGGTGCTGGAAACCCAAAGTCAATTATTTCAGAGGTAAAAACAGATTTGGAAATTTTAGTAGTGACATCAATATTGTGAAAGCCTTCAAATATGTCTTAGGATAGTGTCTGGACTGTGGCCAATCCTGTTGAGAAGATAGTGGCTTTGGTTTCTTCAGTCACATGTGTTATTGACATTCCTGCAAAATTACAATTCAAGGAATCTTATTATACACAGATTGCTGGGTGGAATATGGTTTACCAACGGAAGTCCCAATGACAGAGCAGGGGTTCTTAACCCTAGTCCTTCGGACACACCTAGTCAGTCTGGTTTTCAAGATATCCACAATTAATATGCATGAGATTGTGAAATAAATTTGTATGCACTCCCTTCAATGTATGAAAATCAAACTTAAATGAACTCCACTATACCAGTGTTGAATAAATTCCTTATGACAATAAATTGTGATTCATGAAACTCACTTTTTTCATAAAAAAAGGGATGAATAAAGCCGTAGAACTCAATAGGTGCTAATTTGTCGTATACACCATCAGCTCTCAATCATCGGCTTTAAAAAAACCTCCCAATCTTCACTTAACTGAATGAATCTTTAAAAAAATATTTTACGTGTAGGTATTTATTATATGAATATCCAGCTCATTTTCGAAAGTGATCGCCGGCCATTTTCCGACATAAATCGGGAGATGGCCGGCGATCTCAGAAAAGCGGCCAAATCGGTATAACAAAAAGGAGCTTTTTTGCCAACATCGCCGCTTTCCTGTCGCGTCGCTGGCCAAAGTTCAAAGGGGCGTGCCGGCGGCAAAGCGAAGGCGGGACATGGGCGGGTATGGGTGTGGCTACCAGATGGCTGGCTTACGGCGATAATGGAAAAAAAAACCCGGCGATAAGCAGTATATCGTCAGGTTCACGTGGTCCTTTTATGCTCATGACCAAGCCTCAAAAAGGTGCCCCAAATGACCAGATGACCACTGGAGGGAATGGGGGATGACCTCCCCATACTCCCCCAGTGGTCACCAACCCCTTCCAATACTAAAAAAAATAAAACTAAAAACCTTTTTTGCCGGCCTGTATGCCAGTCTCAAATTCCGTACCCACCTCCATGACAGCAGAATGTGCTGTATCCTCCGACAGCCCTTCCCTGTTTGCGATGTGGCTCTTGGGTGAGTGTGACACCTTTTCTGTTAGGTGCCCTGCAGAGTCACATCAGCAGTGCATTGTGGTGGGTGTAGGGTACTGGGCTCTACTCCCATGGTGCTTTTCCCCCCTGCTAACTGGGTTCAGAGTGTGCCCTGTTTTGTTTCCGGTAGTCCATGAGGTTGTGGCCATTTTTGTAAGCCAGTTTTAGATCCCTTTCATGTGTCACCCATGTTAGAGAATGTTATTACCTTGAATGTGGCTGAAAGAGGGCATTGTACACCATTCTGCCAGCTCTGACCTACTGCTAATCTCAGTACCAGGGAGACTCTTTGCCAGTGGGGCACAACATCTGATCTGCAGTTAACTGTGAGTAAACGTGCTTTTTCAAATAAAGGACTTTTTCAAAGAGATTAGTCTTCAGGTGTCAACTGGTGTGCCAAGGTTATACAGCAGCAACAAGTCCTAGAGGCCTGCGTGTATGCAGGTCCCTGGAGCACTTTTAGTGGGTACCGCAGTGCACTTAAGGCAGGCGGACCCAGGCCCATCCCCCCTACCTGTAACACTTGTGCTGGTAATGGAAGCCCTCCAAAACCCACTGTACCCACATGTAGTTGCCCCCTTCACCCCTAAGAGCTTTGGTAGTGTTGTACATTTGTGGGTAGTGGGTTTTGGGGGGTTGGGGGGGGGGTTGAGGGGGGTTGGGGGGGCTCAGTACCCAAAGTAAGGGAGATATGCATGTGGGAGGTTTTTCTGAAGTCCACTACACTGACCCCAAGGGTGCCCAGCTGGTGTCCTGGCATGTGAGGGGGGACAAGTGCGCTACAAATGCTGGTTCCTCCCACGACCAAATGCCTTGGATTTCGCCGGGTTGGAGATGGCCGACATTTTTTTCCATTATCACTGAAAAACAAACCTGGCCATCTCAAACCTGGCGAACTCCAAGGCATTTGGCCGGGCTAAACTGTATTATCAAATAAAAAAAGATGGCCGGCCATCTTTTTCGATAATAAGGTTCCGGCCAGCTGTAGTGCCGCTGCCAACATAGATCGCCGGCGATCTATTTGGCCGGCGACGTTCAATTATCCCCCTCTATGTCACTTAGCTTCAGATGCATATTCATTGTGTACTAGTAAAAAAGGCCCGTTTCTGACACAAATGAAACGGGCGCTAGCAAGGTTTTCCTCGGAGTGTGTATGTTTGGGAGAGTGTATGTGAGAGTGACTGTTTGAGAGTCAGAGTGAAAGTGTGATTGTGTGAGACACAGCGTGAGTCTGGGTGTGAGTGTGTTTGTGAGAGAGTGTGTGTGTGAGAATGAGAGTGTGTGCAAGTGTGTATGTGAGACACAGTGTGAGTGAGAGTGTGTGTGTGTGGGCGAGAGAGAGAGTGTGTGTGAGACACAGATTCTCTGTTTGAGTGAGTGTATGAGACCAAGCGAGTGTGTGAGTGACTGTGTGGCACATAGAGAGTGAATGTGATACAGTGTGAGACAGAGTGTGTGAGAGTGAGAGTCAGAAAGACATTGTATATGAGAGAGAGAGTGTGAGCCGTGCCCTCCCAATCCATGGCCATCCATGTTTGTCTGTCACCTGCCCCCTCCATTCATCCTTTTCCAGCAATTCCCCTCTGTCCCTGAGCCCTGCCCTCCCAATCCATGGCCATCCATGTTTGTCTGTCACCTGCCCCCTCCATTCATCCCTATCCAGCATTTCCCCTCTCTGCCTGAGGCCTGCCCTGCAATCCATATCCATCCATGCCCATCTGTCCCCTCCATTCATCCCTATGCAGCAATTCCCCTCTCCCTGAGTCCTGCCCTTCCAATCCATGCCCATCCATGCTCCTCTGTCACCTGGCCCCTCCATTTTTCCCTATCCAGCATTTTCCCTCTCTGCCTGAGGCCTGCTCTGCAATCCATATCCATCCATGCCCATCTGTCCCCTCCATTCATCCCTATCCAGCAATTCCCCTCTCCCTGAGTCCTGCCCTTCCAATCCATGCCCATCCATGCTCATCTGTCACCTGGCCCCTCCATTTTTCCCTATCCAGCATTTCCCCTCTCTGCCTGAGGCCTGCTCTGCAATCCATATCCATCCATGCCCATCTGTCCCCTCCATTCATCCCTATCCAGCAATTCCCCTCTCCCTGAGTCCTGCCCTTCCAATCCATGCCCATCCATGCTCCTCTGTCACCTGGCCCCTCCATTTTTCCCTATCCAGCATTTCCCCTCTCTGCCTGAGGCCTGCTCTGCAATCCATATCCATCCATGCCCATCTGTCCCCTCCATTCATCCCTATCCAGCAATTCCCCTCTCCCTGAGTCCTGCCCTTCCAATCCATGCCCATCCATGCTCCTCTGTCACCTGGCCCCTCCATTTTTCCCTATCCAGCATTTCCCCTCTCTGCCTGAGGCCTGCTCTGCAATCCATATCCATCCATGCCCATCTGTCCCCTCCATTCATCCCTATCCAGCAATTCCCCTCTCCCTGAGTCCTGCCCTTCCAATCCATGCCCATCCATGCTCATCTGTCACCTGGCCCCTCCATTTTTCCCTATCCAGCAATTTCCCTCTCTCCCTGAGGCCTGCCCTCCCAATCCATGCCCATCCATGCTCCTCTGTCCCCTGCCCCCTCCATTCATCCATTTCCAGTAATTCCCCTCTCTCCCTGTGCCCTGCCCTCCTAATCCATACCCATCCATGCTCCTCTGTCCCCTGCCGCCTCCATTCATCCTTTTCCAGCAAGTCCCCTCTCGCCCTTCCATGACCCCCCCCCTCGCATCCATGCTACTCTCTCTCCCATGTCCCAGCCTGGCCCGCCCTCTTCTCCCCCCCCCCCTTCGCATCCATGCCCCCCCCTCGCATCCATGCCCCCCCCACCCCTTCGCATCCATGCATCCCTTTTTTTTTTTTTTATTCTTTTTAACTTTACCTCCGTGGCGGTTCGTGCAGCGAAGCGTCAGGGAAGGAGGCGGCGCTCCCGACGTCTAGCTTTCCCTTCGCTGTGTTCCGCCTTGTTTTGAAGGCGGAACACAGCGAAGGGAAGGCTAGACGTCGGGAGCGCCGCCTCCTTCCCTGACGTTTCGCTTCCGGATTTGTTTGTTTTGTCGCGAGGGCGGGGCAGAGACGGCTGGCTGGCTGGCTTGAAGGGAGGCTTCACACCACGAATCCACGAACCCTACAGCTTCACTGACGTCAGATGGCTTCAGGGCTTCACAGAACGTTGTCCTCATTAGAACGTTCACGGTGTGTTTTATTATATTAGATATCATGAAAACCAGACTGACTAGGTGTCTCCGAAGGACTAGGGTTGAGAACCTCTGCTCTGTCATTGGGACTTCCGTTGGTGGCTTGGTGTGTCCCGAGGACTGGATAGAGAACCTCTGGCATAGAGAAAGGGAGAGAAGAGGGATGAAGCGAAAGGATAGGAATAAGGTTGGAGTTGTTGTGATTTGATATGCACAGGTGTGATGAGAGTTGTCTTTGCATGCAATGTTTGGAATTGATATCCTTGGCTGAGAGTAGGAAAAGATGCAGGAGAAAATAGCAGAGGCATGATGACAATGACAAAGATGAAATGAGCTTAGAGAGAATGGAGATAGCTGAATGAAAGGAGGAAAACATTGAAGTTCAAGAACAGAGGAGAAGAAAAAATGACCAGTGAGGTGAAAAAAAGTAGAGAATGCTAGTATGGTCTTGTGGTATATAATGCTTTGGAGAGAGGAAATAAGTTCAAGGACAATTAGCATGAGGAAAAGAAAACTTATTAAGTCATAGGAAATAGAAGGAGAAGAGAACATGCAGGCCTTGTCTGTGTTTCTTGTTTTCTGAATCACGTATGGACCGTATGCAAATTTGAGACTTTGAGCATGCCACTGGTCAACATTTTCAGGCCACCTAGGATGTCTTTTGGAGGACCTTGACCCCTAGAGCATGAAGCACCATCTTAAATATCTAATTGGGGACGGCCCCCACACAGGGTTAGATGGATACGCAGAGCATTGGGAGGGAATTGGGAGGAGGGGGAAGTTTTGGAGATATAAATGATTGCTATAATTTGGCAAATGGTGTCAGTAATACTCTGTACTGGTTTGTGGTTGCATTGATGTCAATAAACTTAATTTAAACATAAAGAATGTTGGGAGCCGGTTGTTAAAGTAGCTACTTTAATAACCAGCTCCCAAAATTTAGGCTCAGGTCCCCTCTCTGCATCGTTGTCCTCCCCCCCTTGTTTGTGCATCTTCTCTCCCCACTGCCTACCCTCATACATCACCTCTCTGGCTCACCTCTCTTTGCTTGCTCTTTTTCCTCCACTCACACCAGTCCTGGCCTCTTTTTTTTGCCGCTTTTAATTTTTTAAAGCAGTGCTGGCACACGTCAGCAGGAACGGGCTGCTTCAGCCAATCCTGGTGGCCTTCCTTCAGCCCTCAAGGGTGGGACAGGCTGAAGGAATGCCTTTAGCATTGGCTGAAGCAGCCTGCTCTTGCTGAAGTGTGCCAGCACTGCTTTAAAACGTTAAATGCGGCAGAACAAGAAGAGGCAAAGAGAGGAGGTACGAGTGAGTTGCTCTATCCATGTTGTCGTTCTTTATTGTTGTTAGCAATTTTATTTGATCTCAAACGTAAACATTTTAAACATGCCAGCTTGTGCAGCATAGGGATGTACACAGAGTAAATATTGGTTTCATTGGTTAGAGTACTAATTTGTCCTAAATTTTTAAATCAGCGTGCCATTGGGAGAAGCTGGTTATAGGGACTTCCTGTATTCATGCAGAGATGTTAACAGATATAATGTTATGAGAATCAGGTGCTTAACAATCAGACTTACTATTTATAAGTACAATAAAAAAAACACAAAAAATACATTAGGTTGAAACCTGGAGGCCTTAGCATCTTTTTTTTCCTGTGCCTACTTCAATAGAAAAAGATAGCATGTGGGAACTTGCCTTTTTTATTAATACTGTTTCAAAGACAGGTATTGAATAATGAGTGAAAGGCTTCTCTCATGCAGAAGTGCTGTCCAGAGTCAGTCTAAATGTGCCAAAGTTGTCCAATTCAGCACATCATTAGCCATCAAGTTCATACAAAGTTAATTATGTTCAATGGAAAATAAATCTGTTGGCTCAGTCTGCTTGCTATGTGAATATTCTATCATTGATTAATTATTGCTACTAATAATTACATATTAAGGGCATTTGTTTTTATTTATTTATTTATTGTTTCTATTTATAATACACAAGCATAAACTTGTTACATGCAACTTAGGGAAAATACAGTATTTTCTGTACAGCCAATTAAGCAGATGTTACATTCCCAGTCACCCTCTTCAGGTCTATAAAAGCTCTAAGCTGGTCTGGTACAAAGAAAACATATTTCACTCCCAAATACCGCACTATACAATTACAGAGAAAAGCTATAAAAAAAAGGTAGCCCCCAGAGTCTTTACTTCCTCTTTTTTGTCCAAAAAACTATTTTGTCTCTCTTGAGTGGATATAGTAACATCTGGAAATATCCACAACTTTTGTCCACAAACCTTTTGATAGATATTCTTGAAATATAATTTCAAAATCACATTATAATCTTGCTCAAATACAAATGAAACCAGTAATGTGGCCCTGTTGGTAACTTCTGATAACAAATCTTCCAAAATCAAGGAAATATTTCTTAAATCATTAGATTTCTCTTCCTCCCAGGCCTGTTCTAAATCTTCAGGAGACCCTCCTAACTTCTTCTTCTTCATAGGCAAAAAGTATATTTTATTTATAGGAGGAATATTTTGAGAAGAAATCTTTAAGATTTCAGTAAGATATTTCTTAAACAATTCTAAAGGAAGGACTCCAACAGGCCTTGGAAAATTTAATATCCTCAGATTCAAACATCTATTATATTTTTCAATTTGTTCAATTTTCTGACGAATAATCAAATTATCTTTCATGACTGCTGCCACATTATCCTTTATCTTGGAAACATCAATTTGAGATTTCTGTACCTAATCAATTAATTCCTGCTTTAAATTATCTATTGACCTGGAGAGCTGCTCCACTGTAGAAACAAAATTTGCAGTTTCCTGAGTTGACTTTGTAACCACCACGGGAGGGTTCAACATTCTCTTCCTATCAAAGGTCACAAATACCGCCGCAGATCGATCCAAAGAGAGGCCATCACCACTGGCCCCAATCGGAACCAGTCTTCTCTTCCCGCATCACGGCGGGACATGGTGGTGTTTCGGCATCCGGAGGTGAGAGCATTGTCTCATGTTCCTGGAGCGTTAGGACTCCTCCCTCAACACTCAAAGCAGAACCTAATCTGGTACTAATCTGTCGATGCCAGAGTGCAAAGCCTCCTAAGGTTTGTTGTATCGGGGAAGAAGTAAGGGCTGGCAATGGTAAAGCCCTCACTGTCCCCTTTCTCTCAGTATGAGGCATAATGGAAAAAACAAAGGAAAAACCAAAGGAACTTTCAGCAATCCAAACTGAACGGTCTCACTTGCTTTAAACTTTGTTTTGATTCATTTATCCATTCTTTACATGCACATAGTTTTGCTTTTTAAACCCAAAGGTGAATCATAAGAGTGGTTGAATAATTAGGTGTAAACTGTGTTTATGACTTTACTTGTTTTGGGCTGCTTTGGGTTCTACTGATCTGTATAGCTGCTCTCTGGAATTTTGGAAGGTGGAAATGAGAAGATAATAATTTCGTTTTGGACTTCTTGCACAAGCATACATGAAAATTCCTGGCATGCTGCTCAGAGCCAGAAACAAGCAGTGGGAGTGGCGGTAGTCCATTTATTTGGCTGGCGGTGCTCTGCATCCCTGCCACCAAAGGTAGTCCACCAGCCAAATTAATGGAAGCAACACATTCCTCTCTCTCCTCCCTCTCTCTATGCGGGCATAGTTCACCTTGGCCCCCCTCCCCCCCAAAAAAAGTTACAGACTGGCTTTGCCCGGAGAGAGAGCCTGTTGTTAAAAATGTCCCAGCACACCACTGCTTAGGCATAACCTTTAACTTACATATAATAGGGTGATGCATACTGCATATTACAAGTTGTGTTTAATCAGGCAAAACCATTCCTGGAATTTGTAACTCTCCATATTGGAATAGATAAATTACAGATTTTATAGAACAGCACAGTTCAGATTTTTATTTCGGGGGGGGGGGGGGGAAAGGAAGAGAAGAGAGAGGGTGCATTCAATGTTAATGAAATTGAATTGACTTTTCATTTGAGAACATATTAAATTTAAGATATTGATATTGTTTTCTCAAATCCTATAGAATTATATAGCCTTGCTATTCGGCTATTTGATTATAATGGTCACTCAAGGAATGTAAGATCTGGTCAGAGAAGCATATTACTGATTTCCCCAATCAGGATACTTATAGGGTTTGGTGGAGAGCCAGCTCTTTTTCATTAATGGCCCAAATGCTATAGAACAGTCTCCCTCTGTTCTATAGGAAGATGACTTACTTATTTAGGAAGTTGGTGAAAGCTTTTCTATTCCCAATGGGAGTGGAGCTGAAATCCCTGTTCATTGCTTACCTTAATACTTTGCACCTACAATATTTGTGAGGTAGAAAAATCTCACTACCCCGGCCTCTGTGGGATTTTCAAAGGGAAATGTTGCAGAGAGTTTATCTTGAAGGCTTTTACTCCCTGAGCGAGCTGAAATTTGGTGCTGTCAAGTACGATTATAGAGATACAGATACTTTACATATATATAAAGAGAATATTTAAAAGAAAATCATGTGAACAATTATAAGATAATACCCTTGGGAGTATAAGAATAGAATAGGCAGGTACAATATATTTTTAACAGGGTACTATTTCCAGTACTAATAAGGGAAAAACTGGATATAAAATGAGTTGGAATGGATTCATAATGCTAAGTTTCCAAGTTCCAAGTTTATTAAAAATTTGATATACCACCCATGGGAGTGACCCTCTAAGCAGTGGCAGCTAAAGACTGAGTTCTACTACTACATCCTTTCCGTGAAGAAGTATTCCCTCAGGTTACTTCTGAGTCTACCTCCTTCACCTTCATCCTATGTTCCCTTCAATGATTCTGTAATCTCCCTGAACACATTTTCAAGCGTCATAACAAAATACATTATTTTTGGAATTAGTTTTAGCTTTCTCAGTGAGCAAATCAAATTATTGAATGTTGACTCAGAATAATAATTTTGTTTTATTTAACAATACTGATGTCAGTTTAAATCTGAGCTTGTAGTACCAGCAAAATTTTACCAGCTGTATGACATGACATATCAGAATAAAAATACTTAACAAGCAGACATCTGAAGTATAGTTTACATGACTCTTGATCTCCTATTGCATGAACAGTAGTTTGAAAGTTTGGAAATTCTGCTCATTACACCAAGAAGGAGCTTAACAAGCATAGCTGAAATATTTCCTATCTAGTTCCTTTACAAGCTATAAAACATTAATGAATTATTTAAAACCAGAATAAGTATGAAGGCATGTCAAAGCCAGACACATTCATCTGAAAGTACCAATCCCCTAAACAATAATGAGATGTCTTACAAATAGAATATGAATCCAGCCATGCTTCCCAATATTTGACCTCATAAATGTTCACATAATATATCACTGTTATTTTAAATGTTGTCTACAGCAATACAAACAAGATAGTGTTTGGGCCCTAATGCTCTTTTCTCTTGCCTTTTCCTGAATACTTCTGGATGTCTTCTAGCACATCGCTCAGGTTGTTCATATCACGTCAAGTACAAGTGACGGCTGGTCCATATGAGACAGCTATAGGTTTGGCCTGAGGTGTTGGAATCAGTGGCCAGTGGTTTGTTTAGAAGCTAGACACTTCAGTCTCACGATCAGCCTGAAAAAAAGCAGGTAATATACCAGCCAGTAAGGCCTATGTCAAGCCTAAAGATTTCATTTAGAGAGCCCAACTGAATGCAACTGAAAAATTGTATTTTGTATTTTGTTGGAATCACGCTTCCCAATGCTGCTAACTAGAGTAAAGAGGGTAGCAGAAATCTTATTGACCACTATATCCCAGAATAAGGGCCCAATGCTGTTTATAGAATAATAAGTATTTACATTTCATCAATATAAAACCAGGAAATAAAATATACCGGTACCTAAAAATTATAATTTACTGAACAAGAAAGTTTTAAATTTTCTATGAAATACATAATAATTTGTCTTGGTCCTAACAAATGAGGAAAGAAAGTTACAAAAAGATACTGCCAAATATGAGAACATAGTACTAGCGATCCTGAGAAAACTAGTAACTTTAAAAGACATAGGCCAAAATATAAGTTGCCTATGTAAATATATGGAAAGTTAAGAAAATGGAGTGACAACTTGGTTTACCAGCAGCTCAGGAGAATCTGACTTTTTTGGTGGATTACAGAACTTACTGTTACAACTACTACTACTTATGGTAACATGTCTATAGCAATGTTTGCCATTTGTTGTATAGGTACTTAAAACAGAGACAGTTCCCATTCATTGGAGCTTAAATCTTGTGATGACCAAGGCCAATGGACATCAGTTGACCCTCATCTTTCTTGGCATATCTGTTGCTTTTAACACTGTTGGTCAGCATCAGCTCCTCTTATTTAGAGACACTGCTGTATCTTGGTTTTCTTCTTGCCTCTCCCAGTGTTCCTTTAGGATTTTCTCTGAAAGTTCATCTTCCAAATGGTGTTGCCCATGGTTCTGTCTTAGAGTCTTTTCTCTTTTCTCCCTATATGTATTCTGTGGGCACTCTAATTTCCTCCTGTGATTTTAGATCCATCACAGTGCAGACAATTTCCAGGTCTATCTCTCTTCACTATAAATGTCACAAAAATCCAGTCCTAAATCCTGTCCTAAATCTATACAAGAGAAATGACTTTTAGAGTGAATGAGTTACATTTCAATGCAGGATGTACCATGATAGAATTAAAAGAATACAAAATACCAGTTCTTACATTTCCCTAGTCTGCCATAACATTTTTGTTGTCAGAATGAGTTGAATACATTATATGTTTGTTAAAAGAGGTCTAGAGTAGAAGGAAAGGTTACCTCTGGGTAATTTATATTATACATATTTTTTTTTGTTCATGAGTAAATCAGTATGAGTTAAGAGAATTTTCACAAGATAGCACAAGGAATATAAGAGTTAAAATTAAACCCAAATCATTTTATAAACCCACTATTGTTAAATGTATCTATATTATTATTGTGGTTGTCTAATTGTGATAACTCATACATTGCAATATATAATGATAGATTGCATCATGAAAATGTAATGAAGTTTGTTTCAACATGAATGACTGAAAGGTATTATACATTTGCCCCCAGATTCTATTTAGCTCTCCTAGAGCTATGCAGATAAATCTAGCCACATTCTATAACTACGCATGTAAATTAATTGTTTTAACAAGCTGTTAAGCATTGTTAACAGCTGTTAAGCACTAATTGACAAAAATTAGAACTTACGTGCATACATTGCTAAGTGTATTCAGTAATGTATTGCGCATATATTCTAATGCACGCAGTCAAAATGGGCATTTCGTGGGCATTCCAAAATCTATGCATGTTATAAAATATGGGCCAGTATGCGTAAATCTACCTGCAGGAATTTATGTTGGCATAAATGGATGTGCATAGATTTAGTTGCAAGAACTACGCCTAAGCGTATTCAAAATACCATGTGTAGATTTGCATGCAGTATTTAGAGTGCACTTAGGTGTGATTGCCTATCACTTGTTAATTTTATGCACCATATATTGAATTGCGCCAATAAGGCAATCATCTCACTATTTAAAGCAGTGTTTTTCAACCTGTGTGCTGCGGCTTCTCCCCAGGTGTGCTGCGGTGCTGCACCTAGCCAGCAACCTGGCATTGAAGTTTTTCTTCTGTAACAGTGGCAGCAAGCAGCGATTCAGACAGCCTGCTCATGCCAACCTCCGAGTCTTTTCTCTTTCATAACTTCGCACTTCTGCATAGGCGAGAAGCATCAGAGAGAGGGCTCAGGTTGGTGCGAGCAGACTGTCTATTTCACTGCTTGCTGCTACCATCTCTGGCCACTTCAGAAAAAAAAAGGTGAGGCAACTGGAAGGGCTAAAAAGCAGGTCACTGGGGGGATTCTTTTCCTTTGCAAAATTTTCCATTCTTGTGTATTAATACCTTTTTAAATATTTCAATGTAGTGGATGAACAGGAAATAAAAAGAATGGCTGGGAAGGAGAGGGATAACAAGCCTATGATGGGAGGGAGGGAGGGAGGGAGAAAGACAATTGTTAGATGGAGGGGAGGGAGAGAAGATGACAGTGGACAGAGAACAGATGCAGAGAGAGAAAGAGAGTACTAGGAGTGGGACGAGAGGTAAGAAAAACAGGACCCTGGATTTGGTGGGTGAGAAAGAGAGGAATCCAGGGAAATAAAGGAAGGGAGGAAGGTTTGTAGGAGAAAGGGGAGAGGGAACAGGGGACAGAAAGCATGTAGAAACAGAGAAGCAGAAAAGATATAAAAATATACACTCTAAGGGCATGAGACAAATAAGAGAGTGCACTGAAACAGAAAAAGGAGAATTAGACCAAAATGAATGAGGAATCAGATTGGAAAATTGTTTGAATTCTGGAAAGAATTTCCTGCCCCCAAACCCCTCCCACCAAGAAATAGCTAGTCTACAGTAAGGGGCTCCCAGAGGTAAGGGAGCCTCTTTATTCATCTTTAAAAAAAACTGATGGTGTGCCTTGATAATTTTTGCACCTTGTAAGTGTACCTTGAGATGAAAAGGGTTGAAAATCACTGATTTTAAAGGAAACTCCAGAACAGGGTGTTATAATGTGACAGTGGAAGTGGATGATCTAAGGTTTATGAAGTCATTTAAGAAAAATCTGAGGCAACATGGTTTGACTGGTGACCAGAGAACTAGATTTTTTTTCAAATAGATTTATGTATTATCTTAATAACCAGAACAATAACAGTGCAAGGAATCAAAAATACATCAAATAACAAACATTATAAATTCTACAATCACTTTCGGAAGGCTGCAAAATATAATCAATTCTGTATATAGAGGAACCAATAGTAACAGACAGAAAAGAAAAAGCAGATAAAAGAAATACACTCCAAGTAAGAGAATTAAGAGGTCAGTAAGGGAAGCATAATCCACAAAACAGTACAGGTATATGTTATATAATATATAACAGGTAGTAAAAGAAAAATTTGTACGCAAATCATATCAGTTGATGCCATCAGTGGGCTAAGTTACTACTACTACTTATCATTTCTATAGCGCTACTAGACGTACGCAGCGCTGCACAGTTAAACATGAAGAGACAGTCCCTGCTCGACAGAGCTTACAATCTAATTAGGACAGACAAACAAGAGATAAGGGAATATTAAAGTGAGGATGATAAAATAAGGGTTCTGAACAAGTGAACAAGGGTTTGGAGTTAAAAGCAGCATCAAAAAGGTGGGCTTTTAGCTTAGATTTGAAGATGGTCAGAGATGGAGCTTGACGTACCAGCTCAGGAAATCTATTCCAGGCATATGGTGCAGCAAGATAAAAGGAATGGAGTCTGGAGTTAGCAGTGGAGGAGAAGGGTGCAGATAAGAGAGATTTACCCAGTGAACGGAGTTCCCGGGGAGGAATGTAGGGAGAGATGAGAGTGGAGAGGTACTGAGGAGCTGCAGAGTGAATGCACTTATAGGTCAATAAGAGGAGTTTGAACTGTATGCTGAAATGGATAGAAAGCCAGTGAAGTGACTTGAGGAGAGGGCTAATATGAGCATAACAACCCTGGTGGAATATTAGTCGTGCAGCAGAATTTTGAACAGATTGAAGAGGAGAGAGATGGCTAAGTGGGAGACCTGTGAGAAGCAAGTTGCAATAGTCTAAGCTAGAGGTGATAAGAGTATGGATGAAGGTTCTGGTAGTGTGCTCAGAAAGGAAAGGGTGAATTTTGCTGATATTATAGAGAAAGAAGCGACAGGTTTTAGCAGTCTGTTGAATACGTGCAGAGAAGGAGAGGGAGGAGTCGAAGATGACCCCAAGGTTATGAGCTGATGAGACAGGAAGGATGATAGTGTTATCCACAGAAATAGAGAATGGGGAGGAGGAGAGGTTGGTTTAGGGGGAAAGATAAGAAACTCAGTCTTGGTCATGTTTAGTTTCAGATGGCGTTGAGACATCCAGGCAACAATGTCAGACAGGCAGGCTGATACTTTGGCCTGGATTTCGGCTGAGATTTCTGGTGTGGAGAGGTAGATCTGGGAGTCTTCAGCATAAAGATGATACTGAAAACCATGGGATGAGATCAGAGTACCAAGGGAAGAAGTATAGATGGAGAAGAGAAGAGGTCCCAGGACAGATCCCTGAGGTACACCAACTGAGAATGGGATAGAAGTAGAAGACGATCCACTAGAGTATACACTAAAGGTACGCTGGGAGAGATAAGAAGAAAACCAGGAAAGAACAGAGCCCTGAAATCCAAGTGAGGACAGCGTATCAAGGAGTAAGCTGTGATCAACAGTGTCAAAAGCAGCAGATAGATCGAGAAGGATGAGGATAGAATAGAGACCTTTGGATCTGGCTAGGAACAGATCATTGGAGACTTTAGCAAGCGTTGTTTCAGTTGAATGAAGGGGTGAAAGCCAGATTGAAGTGGATCAAGAATAGCTTCAGATGAAAGAAAGTCAAGGCAACAGCGGTGAACAGCACGTTCAAGTATCTTGGATAGGAAAGGGAGGAGGGAGATGGGGCGATAGTTGGAAGGTAGGGTCCAATGAAGGTTTTGTAAGGAGTGGTGTGACTAAGGCATGTTTGAAGGCATCAGGAACAGTCACAGTGGACAGTGAAAGATTGAGGATATGACAGAAACGGGATGACAGTAGGAGAAATAGTGTTAAGTAGATGGGTAGGAATAGGATCAGAGGAACAGGTAGTTAGTTTTGAAGAGGAAAGAAGATGTGTAGTTTCCTCTTCAGTGATTTCAGAAAAGGAAGAAAAGGAGTCAGGGGTTGGAGGGTTGAGAGAATGGACTAAGGGAAGGAGAGATGTAGGTGACCTGGTTGAGAATTCAAGTTTAATCTTGTGAACCTTATCATGAAAGAACTCAGCCAGAGTCTGGGGGGGAAAGTGAAGGGGGGGGGGGGGTTGGAGGTGAAGGCACTTTGAGAAGAGAGTTCAGTGTGGCACCTAGAGCGAAGGCCCTGAGTGGATCGAAGTGGACCTGGGAGTCACCCCGGAGAAGGCTGTAAAGGATATGCAGATGAGCTGCAAGTCCTCCACAGCACCTGAAAGGCAGCCGGTGGTAGAGCTGGGCACCTCTCAGCTGAGGAAAGGCTTACCAAGGGTTAGGCTGAAGCCAGCATTCCTCCCCCTGAGGGTACCTGATCCTAGCTAAAAAGCACCTGGAAACCCTGGGCACTTGGAGCAAGGGCCCTGGGAAGATCGGGGTGGACCTGGGAGTCACCCCGGATATAGCTGTGAGGAAATGCAGAAGGGCTGCGAGTCCTCCACAGTACCTGGTGGGAGCGCAGGGCACCTAGAGCAGAGGCCCTGAGTGGATCGGAGTGGACCTGGGAGTCACCCCGGAGAAGGCTGTAAAGGATATGCAGATGAGCTGCAAGTCCTCCACAGCACCTGAAAGGCAGCTGGTGGTAGAGCTGGGCACTTCTCAGCTGAGGAAAAGCGTTAAAGGAGTGTAGGATCCCAAAAGAGAGAGTATCTTCAGGGTTTGCATTTCTGTAGCCAGAATAGTCTTTCCAATCTGGCAGTTCTCCAAGCTTTATCAAACCCGAAATGTTTGGAGGGCAATACCGGAGCTTTCCATTTCTGTGCAATGCAAAGTTTGGCAATAAGCAACAACTGTCTGATTAAATGCTTATGAAAAGCTGAGATGTGGTAGTCGTGTTAGTCCACTTTTAAAAGTGCTCAATAGAAACAGAATAAAATAAAACATAGAAAAGAAAATAAGATACCTTTTTTATTGGACTAATGTAATACATTTTTTGATTAACTTTCAACGGTAGCCCTTCTTCGTCAGATCAGAAATAAGCAAATTTTGATAAGTAACAGCATATATAAGTGAAACATCAAAGAATGTCAGTGACAGTCTGAAAGGATGAGAGAGGGATGGGTTAGATGAGAAACAGAGAGGGCTGAGAGGATGAGGGAAAGGGAGATATGCATTGTGATCAAAGGGTGACAGAGCAGTGGAATCCAAAAACGTATTAAGTTAGTCCAATAAAAAAGGTATCTTATTTTCTTTTCTATGTTTTATTTTATTCTATTTCTTTTGAGTACCTTATGAAAAGCTGAATGCAGTGGAGGCATTCCAAGGAGGATGAAAGCTGGGTCCAGTGGGATGTCAATTTGAAGTAAATTGGAAATGTAAGTAACCGTCATTTTCCAAAAAGATTGAACATGTGAACATGTCCACAACATCTGCACCATATCGCCCTGGGTGGGACATCCACTCCAACATAAAGGAGAGGACTGAATCTGCCACTTATGTATGCAATGTGGAATAAGATAAGTAGAGTAGAGAACTCTCAGTTAAGTGTTAGTAAGTGTCAGTGACATGGAGGAGTGGAAACAATAAGACCATATGGAAGTCCAGAAGTTCTTGATAGACTGTTTTCCTACCAGCTTTTCCCAAAAGTCCATGTAGTGAAAATGGCAGGATGGAAGAGTCAGAAAGGTGCTTTAGAAAACGTATGATTTAAAGTTTTTAAGAGCGAGACATTGAAAGGCAACCTCTTCAAAGAATGACAACGAACGAATAATACATTCAAGAGGAACAGTAGTAGAAATGAAGTGGCAAATTTGGAAATACTGAAAGAGCATGAGTTTCACTTGGAATGTACAGAAAATATCGGATATAGACCATAGCTTGCCACACAGAAATAACTTGGCCAAAGGAAAATTAGCTAGATCAATTGGTAAGCCTAGAGCCCTTAAGTGACAGCCAGGAGAGGCATAAAGGGAGTAAAGGCAGGTAAAATCAGAGAGCAAGCCTTCCTTCAGCTAAGAAGAACAGAAGGAATAAAAGGGTGATGGCATAACAATGGAGACAAATTATGTGTGTTAGCAAAAAGACAAGTTAAAAGGGTGTAAGAGAAGGTGAGAGACTCCTCTAATCAGATCTAATGTGACTATGCAAAGGGATTTATCTAACAATGAAACACTTTTAAAAAAGCAGACCAATGGGGAGATTCAAGATGGCCGCCATAGCTACTGCATGACCTTTTGCTAGCTCTTGAAGTTTTACCTTTTCGAGGATATGCCGAAGAGAAGGGGCCATCCAGCTTCCACTGCTCCTCAGCGACATATTCCTTCTCCTGGAGGGATACAATCTTATCTCCAGAGATCGGCGGTCCCAACTTCATCGGCGGTAAGCCCGCTGAGTCGCACCGGTGTGAATGGAGACACCAGCGCGTCTCCAGGGCTAGAGCTCACGCTCAGCCCCGAAGCAAGAGTACCTCCCCCACAACCTTCGAGCTGCAGTTCTCCACTGTTGGCGCCACCTACACCACTTTCCCTAACTGGGTTGGTTGAAGAGAGGCAGGAAGCGTTAAAAACAACCAGACTACTCCAGGCAGCTGAGGAACAGACAGCCCAAGCGGAACTTTTAGCGGTCGCTGGAGAGCTGAAGGAGAAGGACGCTGTAAGTTCGGTGCAGACAGAGCAGATGAAAATGGCAGAGGTACAGTTAACACAATTTCCTATAACTATTTCTAAACCTAAGGAAGTTACACTAGATTCCCTTTGGTCATTAATTGTGGATCTTGGCAAGGCTTTAAGCCTACAATCTTACAAAAAAGGGGGAAAAAAACCAATTCAGTCGGAATATATAAACAACATTGCACCACACTAAGCTCCAACTTATATATGCAAATATCTGTTTATTATAAATACTTGTGCCTTATACCAACTATTAACTTTAAACATTAAAACACTCATTCATCACCTTTTAACCACCACTCACCCTATATACTAGTTATCTAAAATGTCTTTAGAAATGTAAATATCAAACCATTATACATGAAAAAAAATTCTGCTTCATCAGGTTAGTGAGGCAGACAGTTCATAGCACTCAATAATGTCCACTGCTGTAATGTGCTGTATAATGACATCCACTGTGTGATCCTTTGTTAGTCAATTTTCAGCAGCTGATTAGTCACTCCTCCTTGGCTTATACACACAGAAATTGTCAGCATTCCTGTTTACAAACATCCACTGTGTGACCTTTTGTTAGTTAATTTTCAGCAGCTGATTAGGGTGGGTCCTCCTTAACTTATAGGAACTGTTGCACACAGGAACTGTCAGTACTGCTGTTTTCATTGTATAGGTTTCACTAGTATTGGGTGAATGGACAAGCCCTCCACAGGGAAGTTACAACCAACTTGATTCCCCAATGCTGGACGGCATTACATTTTTCTCTCTTAAATGCTGGACCGCATTTTGCTTCCCTTCTTCAGGGGGAACCACCCGAACATTTTAAATGTTATACACGACTGCTTGCCTGAATGGTGCTCACACCGGCAAAGGGCTAAGATCGCTTTAAGCCCTCAAATACAAAAATTATCTCAGTATTTTGCGGTGTTAGAACAAAATTCAAAAGAAATGGAGTCAAAATTAGAACAACAAACTAAAGATCATGGAGAATAACTTAAAAAATTGCAAAATGTACAGGAAATTCCGCTAAAAGATTTAACTTCTCTACGAAGGAGGACAGAATCCCTAGAAAATTCAATTAGGAGTAATAACTTACATTTCCTGAATTTTACAAAACAATTGACTGTAACACTGAGAGAAATGCTGAGGAAATACTTAAAGGAAACTTTGGGGGTAGCTGAAGAAGCTATACTCCCTTTTTCACGGATTTATTATTTGCCTTCAAAAATTCAAGTAGACCACGGCAATCAAGATCTTAATCTTTCAGCAATATTGGAATCATCGGACACTGATCCGATTATACCATCGACATTAATTGCAACAGTTGCCTTGGCCCCAGATAAAAACTGGATAATGACATTGTTCTTTAAAAATCAAGGAAAACTGTTTCTGGGACAAAAAATACAAATTTTTCCGGACCTTGCAAAAGAAACACAAAAAAGACGCCAACAGTTTTTAATGATGAAACCTGGTGTACTTCAATTAGGGGCTACCTTTTTTTTTTAGGTTTCCCTGCAAATGTGTGGTAAAATTTCAATCGATAAAATGTCTTCTTTGAACCTGCCCAGCTAATAGCATTTTTAACATCTAAGAATAAACAGGGGTATAATATTCTCTCTTGAAATAATAAATTAGAACTGACAAATTAAGGTATCATGCAAGCTATTTCTTTAATGTTGTTTCATAATATAAATGTTAATTCCATTGTGGATCCTCTTGAATCCATATAGAGGACTTGAGCAAATATGGCAAAAATAATTTTTCTTGGTTAAACTTATATTGTGATATAATATGTGCTGATATTTTCTTTTCTGTACAAGTCATATACTTGAAATTATTAATAAAATAAATAAATAAATAAATAAATAAATAAAATAAAAAAAGCAGACCAATAATACCATCACAGATTTGGTAGGACCAAACCGCCTAGTTGCTTGAGTATAAAAAAATAGATGAGATTTGACAAGGGGCCTTTTCTTATACTAGACATGATGTATAATGCTTGATCTGAATTTCACAAATAAATGTCTGGCAACAGAAATCGATAAGCTCATAAATAAAAAAAAAGAATTTTGGAAAATATGAAGACTTTAAAATATTAATTATTCCCAACCACAAAAAGAAGTAGTCAGAATTCTGGGTGAAGAGATATTTTAGTTGTAAGGAACACAAGCCCAGACATAGATCCAGATTCAGCTATAGCAGAAAAAAATTAGGAATAGTTTTAGGAAGGTCACTCAGGTACAGTAACGTGTCATCAGTATATGAAGAGATTTTGTGAGTCTTGCCATTAATAGTAATACCCTGAATCATTTGGGTTGATCTTATGAAGATAGCTAAAGGTTCCAGCACTAAGGTAAATAGGAGTGGCAAAAGAGGGCATCCATGATGAGTCCCTTTGTGTAAACAAAAAGACTGGGAGAGAACACAATTAACAGTAACAGATGCGGAGGGTGTTAGATATATAGCTTGCATCCAGGAGAAAAAGTAATGACCATAACCAAAGCTCTGGAGGACACAAAATAGATAAGGCCATTCTACATTATCAAATACCTTTCCAGCATCCAAAGAGAAAATTGCCAGGTCTTCGGTGTTCTTAGAGGTGTGATAAATTATATTAATGAGGCACCGAATATCATCCAAGCCATATCGATTTCAGATGAATCCTGTTTGATCAGGGTGAATGCATTCAGTGATGGCATACTTCAGTCTTTGGCTGAGGATCTTAGTAAATATTTTGTAGTCAGTGTTCAGTAGGGAAATAGGTCTCTAGTTAGAGCAGAAAGTAGGATCTTTCTGATCTTTAGGAATAGCTGTGATAGTTGCAGAGTAGAAGGACTCAGGTAAGCACTGGGCCTCTGTTATCTTATTGAAAACTTCTGTTAAATAAGGAACAAAGTGGGGAGCTAGAGATTAATACAATTCTGCTGGAAGTTTATCAGGGCCCGTTGCCTTATTTCTTTTCAATTTTGCAATCGCTGAGTGAACTTCCATCTGCATAAAAGGTCTGTCAATACTAAATTGAAAGGCAACTGAATGGTTTAAACCGTGAAATCGAATGGATGGATGTCAGTGATTTGAATAAAGGGGTGGAGTTATAACTGTGAGCTCAGGGATTGGTGTATAGAATAGATTGAATAAAGCTGTTAATAATGAGCTATATAAATAGCTAAAACGCCGTGGCCATCTTTGAGATACGGAGGAAAAAGCATGGGAATGTGTTCCAGCTTGATTAAGGTATTTTATTGTATGAATCTATCTGATAGGATATAAGAAACTAAACTATAGCTTAATTGCTTATTTCTTGTTTTTTAGGAGACATACCTTGAAAAAGCAATTATTGCGAAACATGAGTTCATGTCGGACTGAATGTCTCCGTAATAGAACTGAAGGAAGAGATATAAATATAGTGATACTACATTTTTAAAGCTAAGTAGAATTTAAAGTAAAATAAAAAAGTTTGAAGTAATTTATGTTGAAAAAAATGGGGTCAAATGAGGAATATCTGCCCACCATAAAAGTGCCTGGCTCACATTAGCCTGAATGGTGGTGACAGAGACGTCTGATAGATCCTATACAATATGATAGCGTTGAATAGTATAAAGATCTGTTGAAATAATATGTGAGTTGGGTATTATATTGTGAATAAGACTAAAACTTAGACATTTTGAGCTAGACCTGTTTTTATAGTGAATAGCTGCAGTGTGAATTGAACCCACTTCCCCAGGATCAAAGTCTGCTATGCTAACCACTAGGCTACTCCTCACAAGAAGTGCCCCAAATGACCAGATGACCACTGAAGGGACTCAGGGATTACCTCCCCTTACTCTCCCAGTGGTCACTATATCCTACCCCCAAAAATGTGATTAAAAATATTACTTGCCAGCCTCTATGCCAGTCTCAGATGTTATACTCAGGTCAATTAGAATAGCATGCAGGTCCCTGGAGTAGTCTAGTAGTGGAGCAGTGCATTACAGACAGGTGGACCCAGGCTTCTACCTCCCCCTACTTGTTACACTTATGGAGGAAACTGCGAGCCCTCCAAAATCCACCAGAAACCTACTGTACCCACAAATTGGTGCCCCCGTCACCTGTAAGGGCTAAGGTAGTGGTGTACAGTTGGGGTAGTGGGTTTTTTTTTTTTGGGGGGGGGGGGGGGTTCAGCAGACAAGGTAAGGGAGCAATGGTGAGATGTGTACCTGGGAGCATTTTATAAAGTATACTGCAGTGCCCCCAAGGATGTGCTATTGATTTCCTGGGATGTCACTTTTCCACTATTTTACCTGATGCCAGGCTTTCTATTTTTTTATAACATCCAAGCCTTGCGTCTATTGTTTATCAGTAGATTTGGGCTTTGAATTCAGATCTATAGATAAAAAGGAGGTCTCATTACATATATCTAAATACCAGAGTGCTATTTTTCCATACTTCATAGCAAGAGTGTACATTTCCTAATTACCTGTCCCAATGCAACTGATGCTTTTACCTCCTCAGTGCATGTAAATGGTTTCATCCCTGTGTGGATTCTCTGATGCCATGTGAGGCTTTCTTTCCAACCAAAGCTTTTAATATACTTAAGACATGTAAATTGTGAGGTTAACCTTCTGACCAAAGCTTTTACCAGACTCTATACATGCAAATGGTTTCTCTCCTGTGTGGACTTTCTGATGCACTTTGAGATTTACATTACAACCAAAGCTTTTACCACACTTAGAACATGTGAATGGTTTCACTTTATTGTGGATTTTCTTGTGTATTTTGTACGTTTTGCATTTGGATGTATTTGTTTGAAATTGGACCAAAAGATAAAACATCCAAATCACAAAACATTTTTCCAAACAGCATTTTCAAAAGGAAAAGATAGACTTTTTTTTGTAGAAAATGACCTTTCCTGTTCTGATTTTGGAAGTTTTACAAAAAACCTCTAAATTCAGACTTAGATGTCATATCCAAAAATGCCCCTTGTGCAATTGACTTGCCCAAAGTCACAAGGAGCAGCAGTGGGAATTGAACCCATGTTGCCAGATCAAAGCCCGCTGCACTAACCATTAAGCCACTCCTCCTCTGTTTTGGATGTCTTGCATTTGGACGTCTTTTGTTTGAAAGATAGACGTCCATCTTTTTCGAAAACGACCTTCTTTCCTGTTCGAAATTTGGACGTCTTTGTAAAACGTCCAAATTCTGATTTAGACGTTTCTTTCGAAAATGCCCCTCTTTGTAAACACAGGCAGTATTTCAAATCCCATCCCCTTTAAACAATGTACAAGTACCCTAGAGTCTCCTTTAGGAGTATGTTTCTTAATTTTCCTATTTTTAAGCAACTTGTCTTCAAAATGAGGCCCTGGTGTCAAGTTCCTGTCAAGCGTGATTTTTATTTATTTGTCCATGTTATAAGACTCTGAAAAATCATCTTTATAATGGAAAAAATAATGACAGACCTTTTATTATAGACTGTCTTCTTAACTATGGTAATGCTATAGTTCTGCACTGTAATAAACGTAAACCTGCCACTGAATAATCTTACTTATGAGGATATTCCAAAAGGACCCCTCCCCCCAGAAAGCTACCAATTCTGAGCCAAATGCCAGTTTTTCTGATGAATTATGCTTATTGAGATAGTAAAGTAATTCTTGCAAAATTCATCATTGCTCACATTAATCTATGCAGCGATTTTTATATATCATTTCAAATATGCAAGATCGCTTGTCTGGGAGTATGAATGATAAGGATAAAAAGACAGTAAGGGGGTTACAAGGGTTATTCTACGAACATAATACATGTGAATCATCTACTTAAACACCCATTATAAGCTATTGCAAATCAGTTTGAGCTTCCTTTTCCACATCATGAATTGTTCTTTCTGTTTGGTAGAGGTATTTTAAGCATTAAAAGAAGAAGCATAATGCTTCTGAATTCCATTTAGGATTATTCAAATTATTGCAGTATATATTGTACAATAAGATGCAATATAATCAGTATTGTAAGACAAGCCGATGCTACTAAATAAGATAGTAAAATACACTAAAAACTGGGTTCAACATGTTGTAACGCAAGATATAACTGTGGGCTAATCCCAGTTTGGCACGGCACCTTTTGGGGGCATATCCTTTCTTTTTTTATTATTGCAGGTTGTGTGTTAATCAGTGATGTAGCCACAGGTGGGCCTGGGTGGGCCAGGGCCCACCCACTTAGGGCTCAGGCCCACTCAACAGTAGTACACGTTTAGCAGTAGCTGGTGGGGATCCCAAGCTCCGCCAGCTGAAGACATCCCCCTGATAATAATTAAAATGCTGCTCTCCACGATACTGGCACCTGTGCATGCTTAGTTTTCAGCGCATGCCTACTGCAGACTGCCAAGGTGGAAAGAAGCATTTTCCCGCCAGGTCAGATATTTTTCTGGTTGGGGGTTGGGAAGAACACTTGGTGCCCACCCATTTCTTGCCTAGGCCCACCCAAAATCTGTTGCCTGGCTACACCCCTGGTGTTAATGTAACCACTAGCCTGCAGTACCCGTAGGAAGTTAACGCGGGACCACTTCCTGCCTCCCATTTAGGAGGCATTAAGGACTAGATTCTATATATGGCACCTGAAAAGTCTGTGTGGTAAAAAAAATACACCTAGGCATATTCTCTAAGGTACGCCTACATTTTATAGAATAGGCATAAATTTCCGCGCAGTATATAGAATGTGCCAAGCTCCTCTCCACGTGACCAAATTTAGTGGTGTCCATTTAGGCCATGTTTTACTTAGCCTAAATCCCAATGCATAAATTAGGTGCAGAGCGGGTGTATTCTATAATAATATGCATAGATTTTCAAAACATCCATGACCCGCCCATTCCATGCCTATAACCACACCCCCTTTCAACTATGCGACTTGGAATTTATGCATATCACTTTACAGAATACACATAGCAAGTTCTGCGCTTAAATCTTAATTAATGACAATTAGTGCTCATAATTGCTTGTTAACATCCAATTAACAGAGCTGATTAGCAAGTTAACCAATTAAGTTATGTGCATTGTTGTAGAATACGATTTGATTACCATTTGGGTGTAATTGCTCCTGTGTTAACTTTGTAAGTATAATACCCTAGCTGGCTAACACTTTCACACCTATGCCACTCCCCTTCAGAATTCAGAAAAATACCATAATGCAGTTTTTCATATCACAACAGGCACACTACTGTACAACCCTTTGTTCTGTAGCCTGTTTCCACACGTTTTCTACTTGTAAAGAGCTTAATGCTCTTTAGCAAAAAAGGCCTCTAAATCCTGATTGTCATCTCATGCTTCAGGTTGATCTGATCAAGGTGGAGAAGTCTGCACACTGGACTGGTGTAAGGGTATGTTGTGTATGTTATGGGGTCAATGCTCAAACTAATTTAACCAGCCAGAAATGGCTTCTGATCAGTTAAATCACTTGTTACATAAGAATAGCCAAACTGATTCAGACCAATGGTCCATCCAGGCCAGTATCCTACTTCCAATAGTGGACAATTCAGGTTACAAGTACCTGGCTGAAACCCAAATAGTAGCAACATTCCATTCTACCAATCCCAGGACAAGGAGTCTATCTCAATAACAGACTATGGACGTTTCCTCCAGAAATTTGTCCAAACCTTTATTAAACCCAGATACACTAATCATAGTTACCACATCCTCTGGCATCAAATTCCAAAATGTTTCATCTTATATATTTTAAAAGTATTTCCATGTAACTTCAATGAGTGTCCCATAGTCTTTTTGAAAGAGTAAAACGTTGATCCACTTTTATTCGTTCTACACCACTCAGGATTTTTGTAGACCTCAATCATATCCCCCCTCAGCTGTCCCATTTCCTAACCTAATATGGGAGGAGTTCCATCCCCTCTATCATTTTGATTACGCTACTTTTTCTGTCAAGTTTCCTGCCTGTTTTCCAAGATGGTTACAGCTATTTAGAGTCTAATGTGCACCGCTCTCAATTTTCATTACTTGGATGGGTGAATGGAAGGTATATTAATGATCTTCTTTGCCAGCTGTCCCAGTTTTGCCTGATCCTGAGTGCATACATTTTTGTTCAAAGTTTTACTGAACTCTTAAATTTATGACCATAAAAAAGTGGTTGGTAACAGGGTCAGATTTAAGGCAGGGGATATGACATTAGGAGATTAGCACTTACTTTCAGCACTAGGTTTATAAATTATGCTCATGAATCTAGGCAACGAAGGGCAGACTTAAAACTGAAAATAGGGTACAAATTTATAGCCCTGTTTACTAAGCCGTGCTGTAGGCACAAACCTTTTAGCGCGTGCAAGCTTTTTAATGCACACTAAAAATTAGTGCATGCTAACGTTAGAGACACCCATAAGAATACAGCATAGCTTAGTAAACAGGGCCCTTAAGATCATGAATTTAGGAGCTCAGCTTTTTTTGACGATTGGGCCCTTGGTGTCGCTTGCAGTCCAACCACGGTCTGATGGATCACCAGCACTGACACAACCTACAGAGGAAACGAGCAGTGCTGCATTAAGGGGGGTCTTTTATTAGGCTGCGGTAGCGTTTTTAGCTCATGGTAGAAATCAGCTGGTGGTAAACACTGAAATGCACATTGGGGGGGGGGGGGAATCTTTTACTAAAGCTTAGCTCAAGCTATCTGCAGCAGGGCACAATTTATTCCTATGGTTCCTGCTGCAGATAACTCAAGCTAAGCTTTAGTAAAAGACCCCCTATATTCCTCTGGGCATCTCAGTACTTACCGTCATTTGATTTGTAGCGCAAGCTAAAAACGCTACCGCAGCTTAGTAAACGACCCCCTAAATATTGAGTTGGTTCCAGAATTCCCTGAAGCAGCTTTTCAAGCAAAATGCTGGCCACCATTGATGAGACCTATTTCATCATTCCAAATATAGATGGAATTATATTTCAGATAACTGCTAATGTTTACAGTCTTTGTTTTATGAAGACTCAAGGATTTAAATTTTGCATAAAGTTATTTTTGAATGGACTGTTTAGTTTTATTCAATGATTATAATTTTGTTCCAAGGGTAATTTTGAACTGACAACATAATTGATTTTTGAACTGACATAACTGATTGTGCAAGCATTGGAAGGGAGATTTTTATGCCTATGAGGTATCTCAGTGTGATCTGTGAGGATCTGTTTGTAGTTGAACAAGTCGCAGATCGAGTTTTGAGGCTTTTCCGCACGTTCATGTTTGTTGTTAGCCATGTGTAATGGTCAATGTTTGAGTTTTATTGTGAGCACATCCAAGAATTCATTACTGTGAATTTATATTAGTGAATTCTTTGAGATTACATTAGACCCAGACTGGAAAGCAATCCCTCCACAGCTGCAGGCCCAGAGCTCCCTTGTATCAGCATTGGTGGCAGTGATGCAAGAAGACATTGTAGTTTTAGGAGGAAGCTCGTTTCTGAGTACTAGTCAGACTCAAACTTCTCATCAATTGCTCAAATTTAATATTTTCCCTAATAGAGAAAAGAACTTCAATACCAAGACTTAGGATTGGCTGAAGTAGAGGTTAATAGAGTAGAAGTAACAACAGACTCTGAACAATGTTCTTCTGCTACAATGATAGTGAAATTTGCACTATTGTCAGATAGGGAATGGCTTCTACTACTGCTACTACTTATCATTTCTATAGTGCTACAAGGCATACGCAGCGCTGTACACCATACACAAAAAAGACAGTCCCCGCTCAAAGAGCTTACAATCTAGATAAGACAGGTAAACAGACAGAACAATTAAGTATAAGGGAATAAAGAGGTGAGGATAAAAGGACAGGAATAAAGAGGTGAGGATAAAAGGACAGGGCAAGTGAGTATTGGTTAGGAGTTCTAAAGTTGTTCTTCAGATTTTAGCTCTTATTGAATGGGCTACATATAAGAGCCTTTTAGTTATTTTCTTTTTTTTATATGTTATGTTTAGATTTTTTCCAATTCTCCTTTTGGATCCTCTAAAAACGTAGACTTTAGCCATATAGCTAATGGTTATATCTTGGGATTGTAATTGTCCTTTTGTTTCTCTCCGGTATGGCTTTTCTATATAAGTTTTTGTTACTTGATTGTAATTTAGAAATTATGGGGATCTTTTACTAAAGCTTAGCTTGAGTTATTTGCAGCAGAGTCCATAGGAATAAAATGGGCACAATTGAAAAAATAATTGCTTTTAAGTTTCTAAAACAGCATACCTCTAATGAACACATTTACTAAGTCCCCCCCCCCCCTAACAATATGTTTCATTACCACCACCAAAATGCTTATTATGTTAGTGTCTTAAAAGCCCCAAAACATAATTTATAGTGGATATTAAGGCACTGCCACTTTAATATGGTCTCATCCTATAAAGCAAATTTTATGAGCATCACCTTTCCTTTCTGACAGATACATGTATTTCTATATCTGGTACTAGCCAAAGTGGTGTGATTTCCCTATTGTGTGTGTATCTCTCTCTATATAGATAGATAGATAGATAGATAGATAGATAGATAGATAGATAGATATTGCCATAAAGAGAATAAAGAGAAACAATGTTTTTGCTACATTATTTCAATTTGTCAATTGACAATGGAAAAATAATTTTTTTTCATTATTTAAAAAAAAGCCACCATGTTAATTGAGTGTTATACATAGGGTGTTTTCTGTATTTCTCATGTTTTCTGTCTCAATAATTATACATGTTGTAAGATCATTTACATTTTGTTAGTATGCTGCAGGTTTTACATCCACAGAATGTTTTAATCAATTTATAGATTAATTTTTTTTAATGTAGTACTACTGTCATTTGGCAGCTGTTTTCACAACGCTGCCTTCCTTATTGCAGAATACCGTCTGTTGTAAGGAACTCGACCATAGCAAATGAGCTTATTGAATTATCCAGCTCACCAAATTATATAGTATAATATCATTTATCCTGCTATAATTTGATAAGGAAAAATCATTTGTCTTTAGTAAGTATGTTAAATTAGATATTATTCTGTTGGGTAGGTGCAATTTTGCAAATGTCATTGAGTTACTGCCCACTTTCTGATTCCACTTTGTTATGATAATGGTTAGCTTCTGACTAATCATTCTGCTGAGTACATTTCATTCAAAGATTTAAAAAAGGAATCTCTGATGTAACCAAAATACCAGATTATTTAATTTTACTAGTAATGTAGTTCTGACAAAATCAAATTTGTTATGTTGCACTGTATTTATACAATTTATATTGTAAAAAAAACAATTGTAGTATTTTTTATATAAAGCAAATTCTTTCTTGAATGGTGTGAATGCATCTATATAGCTGCAATACACTTGAGCCTCAGTGGTGACTGTCTATACCAACTATGAAACTTATGTGGTGCACAATACCTGTAGCTATAACCCCCCCCCCCCCCCCCCCCCCCCCCACCATACACATACACACACAAGCTTGTATCAGAAAGGAAGCAATGGGCAGGGCCACCGAGAGACCAGGTCAGGCCCGGGGCAAGGCCGCCCCGCCTCCAACCCCCCCCCCCCCCCTGTCGCTCCCCCTGCCCTTCAGTCCGCGGTCTCACCTGCCTGCCTCCACGGCTCCGGGCCCCCTGCATTCAAGGCATCAGTCGCAGATCCCCTCTCTTCTGGCCTTCCCTCCCTGTGTCCCGCCCTCGTCTGATGTAACTTACGGTTTCCGCAAGGGCAGGACACAGGGAGGGAAGGCCCGAAGGGAGGCAATCTGTGACTGTCGCTTCAAATGCAAGGGGTCCGGAGCCGAGGAGGCAGGCAGGTGAGACCAGGAACTGCAGCGCCGGCGGCCTGACCCCGGTGCTGGGCCCCCTTGGAGGCCTGGGCCCGGGATATTTGGCCCCCCTCTTGGTGGCCCTGGCAATGGGCAGCCATTGGGCTAGGCAAGGGAATTATCTATGGAGGTCACATACTAGTGACTGGATAAATGGTTAGAAAGTGATACAGTATGGCATTGCAGACTTTTTACGCTCAGGCTCCAGAACATCAGTTATCTATATATATTCATGATGTATTCTATATATCTGTGATATAAGACTTTCACAAATTGGTAAAATCTCTGGTCTAGAGTGGTATTGATTACTGCAATGCACTGAACTTAGGGATGCCTTCCTATGTGCTGAAAGTCATTGTCCTGCTGTCCAACTTTTTAATCAGCTGCTTATATTGAAATATAGAAACATAGAAAATGTCTGCTTATCTATACAATCTACTATCCCTTCTTCTACCTTAGAGATAGTATGTGCTTGTTCCATGCTTTATTGAATTCAATGCATTATCATTCTCCACCACCTCTACTGGGAGGCCTTTCTATGAATTCATCACCCTTTCTATGAAGATGTATTTATTTAGGTTACTCTTTAATCTATGCCCTTTTACCTTCACCCTGTGCACTCTTATTCAGAGCTTCCTTTGAACTGGAAGAGATTCACCTCCTTTGCATTGTTCCCTCTAAGCTGAGCAGGAGTCTTTCAGCTGTATTACTGCCAGTGGGGGATGGCGTTTCAATATTCTGTTTTCATAGGTAGGGACAAGCAGGGTCTCTGGAGTCCTGCATTGCTTGCCTATCCCTTACTATTTATTTATTTATTTATTTATTTATTTATTTACAACATTTATATCCCACAATATTCCAGCCCATGGGCAGGCTCAATGTGGCGTACAATAGTTAATAAACAAACCATAACACAATAGCACAAAGTACAGTGGACAGGGTCACAGGAGGGGGAAAGAGAAGTCTGATGAGGGAATGGAAGAGAGGGTGGGTGATTGAGTATCACAGAGTGAGCTGTGGGCTAAAAGGCTGCAACTCCTGCAGGATTCGTGGTAAACGCTCTGCCAAAAAAGAAGGTCTTGAGACATTTCTTAAAGGCCGGGTGATCTGAAGTGATTTTGATCTCCCGAGGCGGCCCGTTCCACAGTTGAGTGCTGAGATAAGGAAAACAGGAGCCATAGATAATGTGAAAATGTGATAATGAAACAGTACCCCCCACTGGCAGGAGTATCAGTGGAGGTCAATGACACAAACCTTTACTATCAGCCCTTCTACAATATCACTCACAAAAATGTTAAGCTGGACCAAGGATCATTTCCTGTAGCACAACTTTCCTCAGAGTAAATTCTCTTTCCTTAGAGTAAATTCTGTTTATCCACTCAACCAATTTCTAATCCACTTTAGGGCACATACCAAGGATACCCAGTTTATTTATAGATTGCCTATGTGAAACTATGTCAAAAGCTTTGCTAACATTTTCCTTCAACCTCTCTCTCTCACCTTGTGGCTATCTCTAACTAAGGCTACTATCAGTCTTTCTTTGAGAATACATGTCCTCTTTCTGAACTCCTTCTAGTATATTATCTAAGTCTTTTGTGCTTGGGGTAAATGTCCTCTTTGTTATATGGGAAGGAATCCTTTTATGTGGTCATGAAGAACACATCTTCTCCTACCCATTAATTAGACTAGATACAAGTTACATTATGCACATAAATGATACTAAAATAACCCTGGCCAAAATGGTTAATTTACCATGCCAGGAGCATCACGTCTTAAAACCATGGCCTGATTCTCCTAGTCTAAAGCCTAAAGGAGCCGGTGCTATTCTCACCTCCCAATCATAAGCCCTAACTCTACCAATCACCTCTCATCCCCATCACAATCCCCAGCCCCCTGAAATAGCACTACATCCTCCGATCACATCCCCTACCCCTCAATGGTCCCCACCATCTTCATGGGCCTACCAGCATTTTCCTTGGTGACTCAGTGGTCTTAGACCAGGAGCAATCCCTAGTAGCTCTTGCACCTACCCTTGCTTCAGCTGGGATGCCATGTTAAATGCCCGGAAAGGAAAATGTAACAATTCTGATGAAATTATTTCAAGGTTTAAATCCTACTGATTGTCCATCAGACATGATCTCAGTGCCAGCTGTACAGTTTCTTAATGATCTGGTACCTGCTTTTCTGAGTGATTGAGTAAATAATTCATTAGAAGAAATAATACTGCCTGATAAATTGAAATGTGGCTCAGTTAGACCTGTCATAAAGAATTCTGCTGCTAACATTGACAATTGTACTAATTATAAAACATGGGCAGAAGCAGAAGTGATATTCAATAAGTATCAATAACAGTACAAGAAATAAATAAACCAATAAATAAAAAAGAATACATATTGATTAAAATTGGCTAATGTTAATCAAAGGGGTTTATTGTAGAAGCACTTAGACATACAAATTGCAGCATTTACTTATCTAGATGACATACACAGGCAAATAATGATTTGGAAAAACTGCTATTTGCTATATAGGACCCCAAACTGCAGAAATTGTAAGGGATATGTTAGGTATGCGAATAGGGCTTGGTTTGGATGGTCCATCTATATAGAAATTTGCAAAACCTTGTGTTGAGGACAAAACTGTCAGCGTATCACTGTAAACAATAGCAAATAATTCTGCTGACTTATAAAAATACTTTTATATTTAAGATTTTGGAACAAATCAAGCTTTTTTAATCTTCATCTTCATTAGATCAATTAGCTTATAATACTGACATGCAATCTAAAACCCTCATCTATATTTTTGTCATTGCCTTTCTGTATCTTGTAAACTTCTCTTCATCTGTTGTAATTCATTTGAATAACAGAGAGCATAATTGTTCCTAGTCTTACTATATTGCTTAATTTCAGCTTTGCAGGCTACCTTCCCATTTTCAATCTCCCATAATTCAACATCATCAATAAGCAATCCAACTGAGCACCATCTTTATAGACCCAATTATCTTTTAAAACCTGAAGGTCAACAACGTTCTTAGAGTAGTTCTCAGTATTCTTATTAAATGACGATCAGAGTACAGAATAGAAATAATAATAGGAAAAGACCTAACCTTTTGCAATTGAGAACAAACTGGCCAGAGTAAAATGTTGATTATATGCCTTTTTCCATGAGTCAAAGTGAAAACCAGTTTCTTATATCCTAGGTTAATCATAGCCTGCTCAATAATATAAGCCAGGGAGGAAGATGATGAATCCTCAAAATGAATATTAAAATCACCCCATATTTGTCAAATCCAAAGAGCACTATCCACAAAAAGCAGTAAATCAGTTACATTAAAAGAGGGTGGAATATAAACTGTGCATACACCCCATTTACCATTATAATAGTAGAGAGACTTAGAACAAACTCTGAGAAAAGTATGAAAGAGGTACATTTTACAGTTGTAACCCCTCCCCATGCCCCATGGCCGGATGTACTATTGTAGGCATACCCACTAGGACATTGTTTGCTTAATAAGATATTATCAGAAGGGGTCATCCTTGATTCTGTAATAGCTAAAAGGTCTATCTTTTGTGAAAGTATATCAAACAGCAACAGGTTATTATGTGCAGATCTAGCATTAATCGGCATAACTTTAAATTCATTTAAATAAGGAGAATCCGATGACAAGACATTTTATCCCAAATTGTCTCAGGTACCTACTTAGATTGTAAGATCTTCATGGCTAAAACATATTTCATTTCCCATCTAGTTCTGCCTAATCATGCTCTCACCTATCCACCCTTAATTATTTGTTTGTCCTTGAGGTAATCTAGATCCCTGGTTACTTACTACCAGGGCTTTTTTTGAGGGGGTACTTGGGGGTACTGAGTACCGGCACCTTTTCCATTGTCTGCTAAATTTGACCCCTGGTCTCCAAATTTTAATGAAAAACCTCAGGCTCTACACACCAATTCTGCCTTGTCATAGATTCTGTGAGTGGTTGCAGGGGGCCTGGCTATTGTGGGGAGGGTCCCTCAGTGATCACCCCACCCCTGAAGCGTGGCCTGGCATTTGAGTACTGGCACCTTTCTCGCTAGATAAAACGCACTGCTTACTACACATGCAATAATTTGCTTCTTGAAGTTATTGAAATTTGTGTTATATTCTGTACATTATTATATTTTATTCACTTTATGGTTTGTTTGTAAGCCATATTGAACTTGAATCTATTTCGGGCTAATGTGGGTATAAATGGCATGAATAAATAAATAAATAAATATTGTACTCAATACTTATCATGTAGCACTATCAAAACGATAAGCATTATTAACAAACATGACATAAATTTAAAATTGATCTTTCCAGTTTCCTAGAAAAGAGACCAATGACATACTTGGAGGGGCATTTTCGAAAGAAACGTCTATGTTTGGATTTCAATGTCTTTGTAAAATGTCCAAATCCGGGGGCGGGGAAAACCATATTTTCAAAAAAAGATGGACGTTCATCTTTCGTTTCGAAAATACCAAGGACGTCCTTCAATTTGGATGTCTTTAGACATGGACGTCCATAGACATGGCGATATTTGAAACCAAAGACATCTATGGATGTGGGAGGAGTCAGCATTTCTAGTGCACTGGTCCCCCTGACACGCCAGGACACCAACCGTGCACCCTTGGGGGCACTACAGTGGACTTCATAAAATGCTCCCAGGAACATAGCTCCCTTACCTTGAGTGCTGAGCCCCCCCAACCTCCGCCCCAAAACCCAATACCCACAACTGTACACCACTACCATAGCCCTTACGGGTGAAGGGGGGCACCTATATATGGTTACAGTGGGTTTGTGGTGGGTTTTGAAGAGCTCGCTGTTCCCTCCACAAATGTAACAGGTAGGAGGGGTATCGGCATGGGTCTGACTGTCTGAAGTGCACTGCAGTACCCACTAAAACTGCTCCAGGAACCTGCATGCACTGTCATGGACCTGATTATAACATCTGATGCTGGCACGACATATTTTCAAAGATGTTTTTGAGGGTGGGAGGGGGTTAGTGACCACTAGGGGAGTAATGGGAGGTCATCCCCGATTCTCTCCAGTGGTCATCTGGTCATTTCAGGCACCTTTTTGTGCCTTAGTCATAAGAAAAACAGGTCCGGGTGAAAACGTCCACGTGTTCGTCAGGTCCATCCTTGTTTTTTTCGATTATGGGTCAAGGACGTCCAAGTGTTAGGCACGCCCAAGTCCCGCCTTCGCTACACCTCCGACACACACCCTTGAACTTTGGCCGTCCTTGCGATGGAGTACAGCTGGAGACATCCTAAATCGGGTTTCAATTATACCGATTTGAACATCCCTGGGAGAAGGACGAACCAAAAGAAAAAAAGCAGATAAAAAAAGACAAAAAGTAGAGCAAGCGGGTAACAGAAGAAGTGGTTTACCCTCTTGTTCTACTTTTTGTCTTTTTTGATCTGCTTTTTTTCTTTTGGTTTGCTATTTCTGTGACAGATCTTTGCCTTTTTTTGTTTTTGCCTGGGAGAAGGACGTCCATCTTCCGATTTATGTCGAAAGATGGATGTCCTTCTCTTTCGAAAATGAGCCCAATAGTCATTTGGCCATCAACTGTATATGGTGGAAAATAGAGTATACTGATCTGCTTTGCTTGTTTCCAAATTAAGCATATGGGAGACTTGAGGGGTGGTGTATGCTGCAGTGTGAGGCTAGACATTTTCTGCTACAAACAGGGACTTTATATCTTGCAATAAACATTTTGCACCACACCAGGTGAAAGACATATACCCCGGGATTCTATTTATCGCTCTGAGATTTCTACAAAGAAATCAAAGCGTATTCCGTAACAATGTGCATAACTGAATTAGTTAACAAGCTAATCAATGCTGATAAATGGATGTTAACAAGTAATTATCAGCACTAATTGACATTAATTAGAATTGATGTGTACTGCTGTCTAAGCATATTCTGAAACTTGGTGTGCATAAATTCTAAATTGCATAGTTTGAAAAGTGGGCATGGTTATGGGCATGGAATGGGTGATTCATGGGCATTTCTAAAATATTTGCGCTTTGTTATAGAATACACCTGCTCCATGCCTAATTTAAGCATTGGGATTTACACCAGGTTTTAGTTGGTGTAATTGACCATGAGCTTTAGTAAACAACCTCTAGATTTGGTCATGTGGACTGGAACTTGGCGTATTCTATATACCTATGGAAATTTAAGCCTATTCTATAAAATTTAGGCATAGAGAATCTGCCTAGTTGTAGTTTTTTCCACGCAGAATATTCAGGCACCATATATAGAATTAGCCCATAGCGCTTTATGTCTTGCATCTGTGGCTAGTAATATATTTTTGCACCTGCAACTAGCCTAAATGTTTTGCACCCAGTTCAATATATCTTTGTACTTCTGCCGCAGGGGCTACTAGATGTTTTTCCCTGCAGGCACTGCATGGACACCTGGGATATGCAGAGATCTTCTGGACGCTATGTGCTTGTCCTATGAGAGCAGGGCTTGCTGGTGTGGGCTCATGTGGGATGTTTTCAGCTTCATGGGCACCCTTTGATACACTTTTTTATTTGTACGTTAAATATTCACAGATTTTGAGCATCACTATTGATGTCCTCTACATTTTTGACAGCCTTTAAGACATCTATGTCAATTTTACAATAGGCTTTGAGGTTCAGTCCTGCATTTGTAAAATATGTCACAGGCTCTAGACATTTTGGCAAAAATGACTATATTCTGACTTCCAAGACTTTTCTAACAAGGTGGTGCATGCATATTGTATTTCATCACGAAGGAAAATATTTCACTTTGTGTAGGTCTATCTGTGTAAGCCAATAAAACTTCCGTTGGATTGCAGGATACCTTCCGTCACTTGATTTTCTGACCAATGTTTAATTAATCCTGAGCAAGAACACTGATTTGTTAAAGCTTCAAAATTTTAACTAAGGTATTTGTTCTCTATGTGGGAATTTTGTGTGGAAGAAACCCAATATCATAGCAGTTATTTGATTTTCTGGTAATTTAAATCACCCATTATTATAGTGTTGCCTAAATTTGCTAGCTTCCCTCATTTCTGTTAAAATTTCATCATCTTTCTGTTCATTCTGGCCTGGCAGATGGTAATATAGCTAGAATGGTATTTTCTTCCCCTTAGAGATGGAATTTCTGTCCATAAGGATTCCACATTGCTATCTGTTTCCTGCTGAATTTTTATTCCCCCATTTAACATATGCACCCCCTCTCCCAATTTGATCTATCCTTCATTGTGCTATAATATGTACCCTGGTGACGCAGTGTCCATGGGTTATACTCTTTCCACCAGGCCTCTGAGATGCTTATTGTATCTACCTCTTCATTTAGTGCTATGTATTCTAGCTGTTCCATATTATTTGTTATGTTTCTAGCATTTGTATTGAATGAGGGTTTGCCCATGCTCTGCACATGTGACTGAAGTGACGGATTCTGCTGGCATATAGTTCCTGTGTACGGATCTGTAGCAGTCCAGCTTGTTCTAGTTTTCCAATTGTAGCTGTGTTGGTGTTTTAAGGCCTGGTATAATATTCACAGTGTTATCCTTCATCTAAGACATGGGAAATAACTGAGAAACTAATTTAAAAGAAGAGTTGTGAGACTAGATGATAGGAAGAACAGGAGAAATGGTTATTTGTAGTTCTCATCCATCCTTATTGTCATCAGTGAAAATAAGGTATTTTCTGGAATGGCCTGGATTAAAGAGTTCTGGGGGTGGAGCCAATATACAGAGTATGGAGGATCCAGGATGGAATAGGTGGGGTTAGGCAGAGCAGAGTGGGACTGAGGGTGTGAACTAAAAACTTCCTCTCAAAAATTGGGTCCCCTTGGCAGCTCTGATGAATGCATGTCACTATAATAAAATAATAATTGAAAAAAAATAAACATAAAATAACCATATATGTATTTTGAGCTTTAGCTACCTGGTACATAAGTACATAAGTAATGCCATACTGGGAAAAGACCAAGGGTCCATCGAGCCCAGCATCTTGTCCATGACAGCGGCCAATCCAGGCCAAGGGCACCTGGCAAGCTTCCCAAACGTACAAACATTCTATACATGTTATTCCTGGGATTTTGGATTTTTCCAAGTCCGTTTAGTAGTGGTTTATGGACTTGTCCTTTAGGAGACCGTCCAACCCCTTTTTAAACTCTGCTAAGCTAACCGTCTTCACCACATTTTCTGGCAATGAATTCCAGAGTTTAATTACACGTTGGGTGAAGAAACATTTTCTCCGATTTGTTTTATATTTACTACACTGTAGTTTAATCGCATGCCCCCTAGTCCTAGTATTTTTGGAAAGCATGAACAGACGCTTCACATCCACCTGTTCCACTCCACTCATTATTTTATATACCTCTATCATGTCTCCCCTCAGCCGTCTCTTCTCCAAGCTGAATAGCCCTAGCCTCCTTAGTCTTTCTTCATAGGGAAGTCGTCCCATCCCCGCTATCATTTTAGTCGCCCTTCGCTGCACCTTTTCCAATTCTACTATATCTTTCTTGAGATGCGGTGACCAGAATTGAACACAATACTCAAGGTGCGGTCGCACCATGGAGCGATACAACGGCATTATAACATCCTCATACCTGTTTTCCATACCTTTCCTAATAATACCCAACATTCTATTCGCTTTCCTAGCCGCAGCAGCACACTGAGCAGAAGGTTTCAGTGTGTTATCGACGACAACACCCAGATCCCTTTCTTGGTCCGTAACTCCTAATGTGGAACCTTGCATGACGTAGCTATAATTCGGGTTCTTTTTTCCCACATGCATCATCTTGCACTTGCTCACATTAAACGTCATCTGCCATTTAGCCGCCCAGTCTCCCAGTCTCGTAAGGCCCTCTTGTAATTTTTCACAATCCTGTCGCGAGTTAACGACTTTGAATAACTTTGTGTCATCAGCAAATTTAATTACCTCGCTAGTTACTCCCATCTCTAAATCATTTATAAATATATTAAAAAGCAGCGGTCCTAGCACAGACCCCTGAGGAACCCCACTAACTACCCTTCTCCATTGTGAATACTGCCCATTTAACCCACTCTCTGTTTCCTATCCTTCAACCAGTTTTTAATCCACAATAGGACATTTCCTCCTATCCCATGACCCTCCAATTTCCTCTGTAGCCTTTCATGAGGTACCTTGTCAAACGCCTTTTGAAAATCCAGATACAAAATATCAACCGGCTCCCCTTTGTCCACATGTTTGTTTACTCCTTCAAAGAATTGAAGTAAATTGGTCAGGCAAGATTTCCCCGCACAAAAGCTGTGCTGACTCGGTCTCAGTAATCCATGTCCTCGGATGTGCTCTGTAATTTTGTTTTTAATAATAGCCTCTACCATTTTCCCCGGCACCGACGTCAGACTCACCGGTCTATAATTTCCCGGATCTCCCCTGGAGCCTTTTTTAAAAATGGGCATTACATTGGCCACCCTCCAATCTTCCGGTACCACGCTCGATTTTAAGGATAAGTTGCATATCACTAGCAGTAGCTCCGCAAGCTCATTTTTCAGTTCTATCAGTACTCTAGGATGAATACCATCCGGTCCAGGAGATTTGCTACTCTTCAGTTTGCCGAACTGCCCCATTACGTCCTCCAGGTTTACCATGAAGGTAAATATCAGCAATTACCAGAAGTTTTTGTTTGGTGGAAAAAAATTTAATCTTAGTTTTAAAAAGAGAATATTCACTAAAATCAGGATTCAGAAAATAATTATGGTAGATATTAATTGTCGATATGAATAAAGGTTTGATTACATCAAACGTTGCCCTAATGGTTAGGGCATTGCCTGCGAATAAGGGGAACTGGGTTCAATCATATAATCCTCCATTGCACCAGGTACAAAATAATAACTGTATATAATATGCAAGATGCCACAGAAAGGAGGTATATCAAATCCGCCCACCTCCAGTCTACCAGAGTATTAACATTTTGAATTTCAAGAAAGTTAAAAAGGTGTTGTTTTTTTTTACTTTATATTTATTGAAATTCAACTATAATCACAAACAAACAATACTTGCTACAGAAAAGAAATTTAAGGTACAAAACATTTTCAAAAAAATATCTAAACAAAAAATCAGTCTCTCCAAAAACTTCACTAGTGCACAATTAGCGAGGTGGAACCAATCCCAGAAGAAATAAAGGAATAAGAAATGAAGCAATGGAGTAATATGATAACTTTCATGATGCAACTTCCATTAAAAACTCAAAAGTTAATGACCTTGCCATATTGTCCATTTTGAAAATTGTCAACTGTAGACTGATATATGAAACACTTCAAAGGAAAGTGAAATACTATTAACCTTCTCCTTTCAGTGCAGCCATAAATACCTAGTAGAGATGAACACAGACAATAAAGGGGTCTTTTATTAAAGTGTACTATGTTTTTCCACTTAGCATGCCTTATCAACAAATGATGTAGAAGGGCATTTTTGATATGATGTCTAAGTCGGACTTTGGACGTTTTGCGCTAAACGTCCCAAATCTGAATAGGTGATATAGAGGGGCATAATCGAACGGCATCTTGGGGCCGGTGCCGTGAGTGGGTGGAGCCAACCATATTTTCGAAAAAGATGGCCAGCCATCTTTTTTTTTTCACTAATACAGTTGGGCCCGGCCAAATGTCAGAGTTCGCCGGGTTTGAGATGGCCGGCATCGGTTTTCGGCCATAATGGAAAACAATGCCGGCTATCTCGAACCCGGCCATCTTTTCTTTTGATAATACAGTTTGGACTGGCCAAATGCCAGAGTTCACCGGGTTTGAGATGGCCGCTTTTGTTTTTCAGCGATAATGGAAACTAAAAGCAGCCATCTCAACTCCGGCTAAATCCAAGGCATTTGGTCGTGGGAGGAGCCAGCATTTGTAGTGCACTGGTCCCCTCACATGCCAGGATACCAACTGGGCACCCTAGGGGGCACTTCTAAAAATTAAAAATAAAAATAGCTCCCAGGTGAATAGCTCCCTTACCTTGGGTGCTAAGCCCCCCAAATCCCCCCCCCAAAACCCACTTCCCACAACTCTACACCATTATCATAGCCCTTATGGGTGAAGGGGGCACCTACACGTGGGTACAGTGGGTTTTTGGGGGGGGTGTAGGGCTCCCATTTACCACCACAAGTGTAACAGGTGGGGGGGGATGGGCCTGGGTCCACCTGTCTGAAGTGCACTGCACCCACTAAAAACTGCTCCAGGGACTTGCATACTGCTGTCATGGAGCTGGGTATGACATTTGAGACTGGGATGGGGTTGGTGACCACTGGGGGAGTAAGGGGAGGTGATCCCCAATTCCCTACGGTGGTCATTTGGTGAGTTGGGGCTCCTTTTTGAAGCTTGGTCGTGAAAAAAAAGGGACCAAGTACAGCCGGCGAAATTCTCTACAAGCCTGGCTTTTTTTTTTCATTATTGGGTGAAGCCGGCCATCTCGTGAGCACGCCCCCACCCCACCCCTGCCCCACCTTCACTACCCTATCGACACGCCCCTTTGATATTTTGCTGGCTCCGCGACGGAAAGCAGTTGAATCTGGCCCAAATCGGCTTTCGATTATACCGATTTGGCCGGGTTCAGGAGATCGCCGGCCATCTCCCGATTTGTGTCAGAAGATGACCGGCGATCACTTTTGAAAATGAGCTGGATAGCCATTTTCAAAAGAGTAAAATGTCTCTTTTTTTTTGTAATGACCACATGCTAGATGTTTTGTGCTCTGTGCATTTATCTTTTTGGTCCATTTTTGAAAAAAAAAAAATGTCCAAGTGCAAAATGCACAAAATCAAGCCATTGGGATGTAGAAGGAGCCAGCATTCTTAGTAGACTGGCCATACAGACATCTCAGTAGAGTAATTGGGCACCCTGGGGGGGCATTGCAATGGACTTCATAAAAAAGCTCCCAGGTACAAATCACAGTGTTATCCCTTTTTATTGTATGCTGAGCCCTCTAAAACACACCACCCCCAACTGTACACCACTACAATAGCCCTTATAGTTGAAAGGGTTACCTATATATGGGTACTGTAGGTTTCTGGTGATTTTTGGTAGGTTTACACTTTCTACCACAAGTGTAACAGTTAGACAGGGATATGGACCTGGGTCATCCTCTATATAGTGCACTGCACTGACCATTACACTACGCTAGGGACCTGCTTGCTGTCATAGAGGTTGGTAAGTACTATGTTTATTCACATCTTTGAGGGGTGGGAGGGGGTCAGTGACCACTTGGAGAGTAAGGGGGGGGGGGGTCATCCCTGATTCCCTCCAGTGGTCATCTGGTCATTTAGGGCACCTTTTTATGCCTTATTCATTCTAAAAACAGGTCTAAATCAAAACATTTAGCCCTAGACGTTTTCACTTTGTTCCATTATGGCTACAGAAACAGAAACATAATGGCAGATAAAAGCCAAATGGCCCATCCAGTCTGCCTATCCTCAGTAACCACTAACTTCCTTTTCTTAAGGGAACCCACATCCAAGTGTTAGGAACGCACTAAGCCCACCCTAATCCCGCCCCTGAAACACCCTCAACACGCCCCCTTGTGATTTTGACACACTGCAGATGAATTGCATAGATGAATGTGGGCAAAATAGGTTTTGAAAATACCGATCTGGAAGTTTTCAGAAGAAATTTGTCCAAATGCTCTTTCATGACACTTTTTGGATGTTTTCCTGTTTTGAAAATGCTCTAAGTGCAAAGTCTCTGCACTAATTGTTAGAAGCATGCCAAGCTTGCCGTCAGCAATTACCATGCAGAAACAGCAAAAGGAGTGGAGGAGTGGCCTAATGGTTAAGGTGATGGACTTTGGTCCTGGGGAACTGAGGAGCTGAGTTTGATTCCCGGCACAGGCAGCTCCTTGTGACTCTGGGCAAGTCATTTAACCCTCCATTGCCCACCACATTGAGCCTGCCATGAGTGGGAAAGCACAGGGTACAAATGTAACAAAAAAATAAAAAATTACAGTTAGTGTGCAGTACTATGTGGCACCTGCAATATGAAGTCCTCACTCCTTCCAACAAACAAACACAGTGAAGGTGACAAATAATCAGAAGACAACACTCTACAAGTTCAAATATTTATTGTCATCCAAGACTCAACATGGGACTACCACAATCTCAATTAAAACCACTCCAAAACTGTGCCGCTCATTTCCTTTGTGATGCAAAAATGCATGACAATGCCTCACCTCTATTATTCCAGCTACATTGGCTTCCTATTAAGTTTCATTTTTCTGGGGTCCCTTCTTACCTTTCGAATCTTGTCATTCCTTACACTCCTGATCGCCAACTTAGTTCGCTTGATTACAACAGATTGGTTATACTCAGCCCCTGATAGACTAATTATGATGTCACTCAGCATTCTGATCAGTGGCGTAGCCAAGGGTGGGCTCGGGTGGGCCCAGGCCCACCCATTTTGGGCTCAGGCCCACCCAGTAGCAGCACATCTATGATGTGGCTGGCAAGGATTCCCCAAGCCCCACCAGCCGAAAACTCCCAACAACTGTCCCTCCTGCATACCTTGTAAATACCAGATCTTCGCCTGCAGTGAGCAGCGACTGATACATACTGCTCGCACCAGTCACACAGCCTTCCCTCTGATGTATTCCCGCCTATGCAGAAACAGGAAGTTACATCAGAGGGAAGGCTGTGGGGCCAACATGAGCAGTGTGTATTAGCTGCTGCTCGCTGTTGGTGAAAATCTGCTATTTAAAAGGTATGCAGTGGAGGGGTTGATGTTTGAGAGACCATATGGCATGCAGGTGAGAGAGGGAGAGACCAAATCACTTGTGGAGTACTTCTGCCCACCCATCTTGGGCCCAGGCCCACCCAAACCTGGGTGTCTGGCTACGCCCCTGATTCTGATTTCCCTTTTTTGGCACCTTCTCTTTCGAATAGTCTTCCATAACCATTGCGCTTTGAGCAATTTTTTCATAGGTTCAAAGCCCTTCTGAAGGCCTGTTCCAACAAGCCTTTGTCTGACAGTTTTCTCTCACCGGTTAACGGGATAACTCCTGGTTTGTAGTTTTTTGGTTTGTCTTGATTGGTTTGATGCTGTTGTTATGAATGATCTTGAATGTGTGTTTGTCTTTCTGTCCTATCTGAATATGATATTCCTTTGTAAATTTTATTGTAATGATTTTTTTTACTGCAAACCGCTTAGTTCTCTTTGTTGGTACTTTGCAGTATAGCAAGTTTTTAATAAACATAAACGCTTGGCCTGCATCAGGAGTCTATAAGTAATAAAATAACATAAATACACAGATTGCTGTTTTAGGTGGTGTTCTTGAATATGAACATCAACATTCAGAGAGATACCATGGAATCTAGAAATACAGGTAGCTCCCCCCCAAAATAATCAATTAATTTTTTATCTGCTCAATCAGGCTTTTCCAAAAGGCTGTTGACAGAGCCTAGTTGGTCCAGTACATATTCAGTGCTACCATATGGAATTCAATGAATATTGTCTGACCGTAGTGTATCCTGCTTATCTGCAAGAGAAATATAGAGACCAAAACTACATGCTTTGGGTCATCAAAATTATGCTTGAAGGCTGAGAAAATAAACTATTATTATCAAAAACCAAAAACTCTTTTCTCTCACAAAGTAGACAGACCCATTCCAAACTTCCACAAATAACAAGGGTATTATTTTGCCAACTCTGACAAGCAAAAGAGTAAAAACATTTGAACATTGGTTCAAAAGTCTCCTTCAAGAATCCTTAAATGATGCAGGGATCCTTGAGTGGTTGTTCAGACATTGTGGCTGCATCTCCTCAGTGTCTATTGCTCATTCAGAAGGTCTATATCACCTTACCTCATACAGGAGTTTCATGTGGGGAAAATCAAAGCAGTGGCTAGGTTAATGAAGTTCATGACAGCGTATCTGGGTTTAAAAAACCTTGGATAGGTTTGTGGAGGAAAGGTCCATAGTCTGCTATTGAGACAGATATGGGGAAGTCTAGGATTGATAGCATGGAATGTTACTACTATTTGGGTTTCTGGTAGATACTTGTGATCTGGATTGGCCACTGTTGGAAATAGGATACTGGGCTAGATGGACCATTGGTCTGACCCAGTATGGCTATTCTTATGTTCTAAAGTGTTCAACCAAAGATCGGGCATATTCAGGTCAAGGCAAGTCTGGCAAACTTGAATTAGAATAGGTGGAGGTTTTCTGCCTGGACAGCCCATTTTCCTTTGAGGGTGGGCCATTGGGTGCTGGCACTTTGCAATATTTTCTTAGGGGCACTGACATTAATAGATAAGAATGCAGGAACTTGGGCAAGGTTCTGAGCACAGAAAAGATAGTTTAGGGAACTTTACTGATGACTTGTGTGAAACAAATACTGCTTTGAGGTAGTCTGTCTTCAAGTTCTACTTCATTAAATACTAAATAGTCACACATCTTACATTTCCCTTCATCCATGACTCCCTTCATCCATGTATGTGATTCCTTTTCAATAATCACTAGTCATTGTGAGATCAGGGGGTTCCTCAGTTCTGGGACAACCTATTTGTCTCTTACTGGACTTCACAATCGCTCTTCCCTGGGATTATCTTCCAACAGACTCTGTACAAATGGGAATATATCTTTGTTATACCTTGTCCTGTGAGTTGACACCTGTTTGGGCCTTTTCTTTCTCCATTTTTCCTTTAGGTGGTGGACCAAGCTCTCACTTTTCTCTTCAGTAGTTAGAATGAGGAGTAGGCAAAACCTCTATTTTTCATATGCACTTCATTCAAGACATTAACTTAAAATTGAACAGAGGCTTCACAATAGATATTAACTAGGCCCAAAGGCTTATACTTAAATATGACACACATTCATTCTAAATTCCACACCAGCAATCCACTAACAGAAATCGACCACACAAACCCTAGTGGTCTCTGGCTTATAGAAGGACAAGCAGAATCATTGCAGTCATCCTAGCAGGGATGGCATACATCTCCGCTCTACATTAAGGGGCCCTTTTATCAAGCCGTGTTAGGGCTACCTTGGCAATGGTGCATGGCATATCTGTCCCGTTCTGGGCCCTTACCTGGCGGTCCGCGGGCAGGAGCGGGAACCAGGGGCGCCCGTGGGATCCGGGACGGAAGGGAGAGGCTGCCGAGGGGATCGGCACTGCCGTCAGCTGCTCCGAGGCCGGCGATCCAGAGGAGCAGGCGCCGGCCTCGGAGAAGGAGATCCGCCAGCCAAGATGGCGGCGCCGGCGTCTTCGTTCTCCTCGCTGGAGCAGGACCAGCGAGGTAGCTCCGCCCACTCGCGCCGGATTGGCGCATCCACAGGGAGACCCCGCCCGCCGGACGGGAGGACCAATCCGGGCGCCTCTGCCTGCCTGGTCGAAGAGGATTGGCTCCAGCTGTTGCTATCGGAGGGACGAGCGGGGGATTTAAACGGAGACACGGAAGGGGTCCAGTGCTTCCGTTTTGTGTATCAGAAGCCACCTCTTGTGAAGACTGTGTTTGTTCCTAGTGTTCAGCTAGCCGTCCTGCTAGCCACCTCTTGTGAAGACTGTGTTTGTTCCTAGTGTTCAGCTAGCCGTCCTGCTAGCCACCTCTTGTGAAGACTGTGTTTGGTCCTAGTGTTCAGCTAGCCGTCCTGCTAGCCACCTCTTGTGAAGACTGTGTTTGTTCCTAGTGTTCAGCTAGCCGTCCTGCTAGCCACCTCTTGTGAAGACTGTGTTTGTTCCTAGTGTTCAGCTAGCCGTCCTGCTAGCCACCTCTTGTGAAGACTGTGCTTGTTCCTAGTGTTCAGCTAGCCGTCCTGCTAGCCACCTCTTGTGAAGACTGTGCTTGTTCCTAGTGTTCAGCTAGCCGTCCTGCTAGCCACCTCTTGTGAAGACTGTGTTTGTTCCTAGTGTTCAACTAGCCGTCCTACTAGTCCTTCCCTAAAGACTGTGTGCTGACTTCCAGCCAGGCCAGCCGTCACCCCGCGGTTCCAGCAGTCCTGCTGGCCGCCTGCAGCTGAGGGCTCAACCCTCGGTGAACGGCGGTCGCCGCGGGTGAAGATTCGGGGTGCTCGGCTGTTCCCTGGGGCCTTGTGGGGCTCGGGGAGACGCGAGAGCTCACCAACACCAGATAGACATCAGAGACACGACAGACACGACAGGAAACGGAAGCCATGAGCTCGCCGACGCAACCCGATCTACGGGACCTGGCCAAGGTACTCCAGCAGCAACAGGAACAGCTTAATGCCCTGTCGGGGGCGCTCCAGAACGTATGCTCTCAACTTTCCACGCTTCAGGTACAGAACCAGGCCGCTGCGGTCCAGGGGGCCGCAGCGGCTCCCCGAGTGGGAGGGTTCCGCATGGGACCTCGGTTCCCTGAACCAGCACGATATGATGGGACCCCCGGAGGATGTCGGGGGTTCCTCAACCAGTGTAATCTGGCCTTCCGGATGCAACCAGAGGCGTTTGCTTCGGACCAAAGTAAGGTGGGCTACATTATGGGCCTTTGTGTAGGGAAGGCCCAGGCTTGGGTGGCTCCCCTGAACGAGCAGCAGGACCCCATTCTGGATGATTATAGTGAATTTCAGCGCCGGTTCCGGATGGTGTTCGACCTTCCGGGGAGACCCTCCTCCATGGCGTCGGAACTACTCCGGATTCATCAGGGAGAAGGAACGGTGGCCGACTATGCCATCCGGTTTCGGACTTTAGCCACGGAGCTGCGTTGGAATCCGGAGTCCTTGATGGCCATCTTTATGGAAGGCCTCCAAGAACGGATCAAGGACGAATTGGCGGGACGGGAGATCCCCGGACAATTGGATGCCCTCATTTCGCTCTGTATACGAGTTGACACTCGATTCCAGGAGCGAGCCAGAGCCCGGGCGGAGCGGCAGAAGTGGGCACGAGGGACATCCCGGATGGGCAAAGGACCGTCCCCCCGCCAGGAGAACCGGGACTCCACGGAGCCCGGGGAAGAGCCGATGGTGATGGGCCGTCAACGGTTGACTCCCTCCGAAAGACAGCAGCGACAGTCGAACGGACTATGCTTCTATTGTGGGAAGGCTGGACATTTCCTCCGGACTTGTTCCGTCCGGCCGGGAAATGCGCTCCCCAAGGCACCCTGAGGGGAGGGTTCTTGGGGCACTCCGCTCCCCTACCGGATTCCTTGATAACACTACCAGTAACTTTATGGTGGCAGGAGACCACGATCCAGACCCAGGCCCTGGTGGACTCAGGGTCAGGGGGCAACTTTATTGGACTCGAACTGCTGCAGCAAATGGGCTGGCCCACGCTCCCGCGGAGGCCGGTGCTGCGAATAACCTCCATCCAAGGGACTACACTTCCCCAGCCGGTCACGGAGATCACCCCCGGGTTGGGATTACAGGTGGGGGAGGATCATCGGGAGGAGGTCCAGTTCCTAGTGCTATCCCGGACCATCCACCCAGTGGTTCTGGGACTGCCGTGGTTACGGTGCCACAACCCGGTTATCGATTGGCCCGGGGGAAGGATTCAAGCTTGGGGTAGTTCCTGTCAGGAGACCTGTTGTAAGGGCCGGGCTGGCAGCTGTCCGGCCTTAAATACGTTGCCCGAGGAGGGAGAGGTTGAACCGGGCTCGCTGCCTATGGATTATAGAGACTTTGCAGATGTGTTTAATCCCAAGGAAGCAGAGGTGCTACCGCCTCATAGGTCTTTTGACTGTGCCATTAATCTGAAGACGGATACGGTGCCCCCTCGGGGCCGACTGTACAAGCTGTCCCGAGGAGAGTCCAAGGTAATGCAAGAATACATCCGGGAGAACCTGCGCAAGGGGTTCATCCAGCCTTCTACGTCCCCAGCGGGGGCGGGATTCTTTTTTGTTACCAAGAAGGATGGGTCCCTGAGACCTTGTATTGACTATCGGGGGTTAAATGCCATCACCGTGAAAGATCGTTTTCCGCTACCGCTCATTCCCGAGCTCTTTGACAGGCTGCAAGGAGCACAGGTGTTCACGAAATTGGATTTGCGGTGGGCCTACAATTTAGTTCGAATCCGGTCAGGGGACGAATGGAAAACGGCTTTTAACACCCACGAGGGACATTTTGAATATCGGGTGATGCCGTTCGGTCTCTGCAATGCCCCTGCGGTGTTTCAACGTCTTATCAACTACGTGCTAGAGGATTTGCTAAACTCCACGGTGATTGTATATCTGGACGACATTCTGGTTTACTCTAAGGACCCCACGGAGCATACAGGCCATGTTCGCGCTGTGCTGCACCGGTTATGACAAGCCCATCTATTTGCGAAACTCAGTAAATGCGCTTTCCATCAGCGGTCATTACCCTTTCTAGGATATATTCTGCTACCCGGGGGCCTACAGATGGAGCCAGACAAACTCCGGGCCATTCGCGAGTGGCCACAACTGTTGGGACTGAAGGCCCTACAACGGTTCCTGGGCTTCGCCAATTACTATCGCCAGTTTATTCCCCAGTATTCCCGATTGACAGCACCACTGACGGCACTCACCCAAAAGAACGCGAGGGTCCGGGATTGGCCGCCAGAGGCGCAAGCGGCGTTTCGTCAGGTAAAATAGGCCTTCAAGTCAGCGTCCATCCTGCTGGCCCCCGATCCGGAGAAGCCTTTCATTGTAGAAGTGGACGCGTCCGCCTTGGGGGCCGGGGCGGTCATCTCTCAAATCAACCCCGGAGGCCGGCGCCAACCGTGCTCCTTCTTCTCACGTAAATTCTCCCCAGCCGAACGGAACTATACGGTCGGGGATAGAGAACTCCTGGCTCTGAAATTAGCCCTGCAGGAGTGGAGGCACTTGCTGGAGGGAGCGGAGCACCGGTTTACGGTCATTACGGACCACAAGAACCTCCTATACCTTCAAGAGGCTCAGCGATTGAATCCCCGACAGGCTCGGTGGTCATTATTCTTTGCCAGGTTTCATTTTCAGTTAGTATTCCGGGCGGCGTCCCAGAATACCCCGGCGGACTCGCTCTCCCGGGCATTTGAGGTCCCTGAAGAGACCAAGGAGGCTCATCCGATGTTAGATCCCGCGTGTCTCAGTGCGGCTACAGGGGACGTCGCACCGATCAAGCAGTTCGTGTCGGCCGCCGACCGAAAGAGAGTCATGCAATGGGGACACTCATCTAGATGGGCCGGGCACTTCGGGTATCACAAGACTCTCCGATTCATCGCGAGACAGTATCAATGGCCGCAAATGAGGCGGGATATTCTCCAGTTTGTTACCTCGTGCCCGGTGTGTGCACGGACCAAGCCAGTAGGGGGACCTCCCGTGGGGGACCTGCAACCATTGCCCGTACCGACCACTCCCTGGTCGGAGGTATCCATGGATTTCATCACTGACCTACCCCGTTCCCAGGGTCATACCGTGATCTGGGTTGTGGTAGACCGGTTCTCAAAGATGGCTCACTTCGTCCCATTTTCGAGCCTTCCTTCGGCAGCCTCTCTAGCCCAGGCCTTCATTCACCACATTTTTCGACTACATGGGCTGCCCAGTCGGATCATCAGTGACCGAGGACCCCAATTTACCTCACGCTTCTGGAGAGCCTTGTGCACGGCCTTGGGAGTGGAGACCCATTTTTCATCCGCCTATCATCCCCAAACCAACGGCATGGTTGAGAGAATTAACCAAACCCTGAAAGGATTCTTGCGAGCTTTTGTTAGCCAATGACAAGATAACTGGGCTTCCCTACTTCCCTGGGCCGAGTTCGCTTATAACCAGAGTGACCATTCATCCTCAGGGCATTCCCCATTCTTCGTGGTATACGGACGACATCCTCGGCTTCCAGGGCCGTTCCCTTCTACCACGGTAACCCCGGTAGGGGACCAAACCCTGGCAGACCTACAGAAGGTCTGGGAGATGACTAGGGAACAACTACAGAAGACCGTTACCAAAGATAAAATCTTTGCCGACCGCCACCGGCGACCAGCCCCAGTGCTCCAGCCAGGGCAGAAGGTATGGTTAAGCACTAAGCATTTGAGACTCCGAGTGCCTTCCCGGAAACTGGGACCGCGTTATGCTGGACCTTTTGCGATTCAAGAACGAATTGGACCAGTCACATATCGGTTGCGATTACCCGGGATCCTACGAGTGCACAACGCCTTCCATGTCTCCTTACTGAAGAGGTTTCGAGGGTCCGGATGGCACCCGCGCCCATCCCAAGAGGAAGCTCTCCAGGTGGCCCCGGATCCGGAGTATGAGGTAGGAGAGATTCTTGACTCAAAATGGCGGCGGGGAAGACTGTATTATTTGTTATCATGGAAGTCTTTTGGCCCCGAAGACAACTCCTGGGAACCCGTGGCTAATGTACATGCCCCAGAATTGGTTAAAGCCTTCCACGCCCGATATCCGTCCAAACCTGGACCCCGGGAGAAGGGGTCATCCGGGGAGGATACTGTCCCGTTCCGGGCCCTTACCTGGCGGTCCGCGGGCAGGAGCGGGAACCAGGGGCGCCCGTGGGATCCGGGACGGAAGGGAGAGGCTGCCGAGGGGATCGGCACTGCCGTCAGCTGCTCCGAGGCCGGCGATCCAGAGGAGCAGGCGCCGGCCTCGGAGAAGGAGATCCGCCAGCCAAGATGGCGGCGCCGGCGTCTTTGTTCTCCTCGCTGGAGCAGGACCAGTGAGGTAGCTCCGCCCACTCGCGCCGGATTGGCGCATCCACAGGGAGACCCCGCCCGCCGGACGGGAGGACCAATCCGGGCCCCTCTGCCTGCCTGGTCGAAGAGGATTGGCTCCAGCTGTTGCTATCGGAGGGACGAGCGGGGGATTTAAACGGAGACACGGAAGGGGTCCAGTGCTTCCGTTTTGTGTATCAGAAGCCACCTCTTGTGAAGACTGTGTTTGTTCCTAGTGTTCAGCTAGCCGTCCTGCTAGCCACCTCTTGTGAAGACTGTGTTTGTTCCTAGTGTTCAGCTAGCCGTCCTGCTAGCCACCTCTTGTGAAGACTGTGTTTGTTCCTAGTGTTCAGCTAGCCGTCCTGCTAGCCACCTCTTGTGAAGACTGTGCTTGTTCCTAGTGTTCAGCTAGCCGTCCTGCTAGCCACCTCTTGTGAAGACTGTGTTTGTTCCTAGTGTTCAACTAGCCGTCCTACTAGTCCTTCCCTAAAGACTGTGTGCTGACTTCCAGCCAGGCCAGCCGTCACCCCGCGGTTCCAGCAGTCCTGCTGGCCGCCTGCAGCTGAGGGCTCAACCCTCGGTGAACGGCGGTCGCCGCGGGTGAAGATTCGGGGTGCTCGGCTGTTCCCTGGGGCCTTGTGGGGCTCGGGGAGACGCGAGAGCTCACCAACACCAGATAGACATCAGAGACACGACAGACACGACATATCAGCTCTACTTCTGGGCTTACTTAGGAGCCTGGCGGTACTTCCAGCTTCTGCTACATGCCACTTATAGTGCTAGGAACATTTTTTTCTAGAACTGGGGGCTTGCCCGGTTACCTCTGGGTTAGGACAGGAGCCATTACCACCTCCTAAATAGGAAGTGGTAAGGGTCCAGGAGTAAATGGCCATATGTCAATGTGCTGATTTAGCGCATGGCCATTTACTTCCCTTTTGAAAAAAAAAAACCCTTTTACCTGCTATGGTAAAAGGGGGCCTCAGAATGCGGCAAATCTATACAAATGCCACCTTGGGCTCATTTTACCGCAGCTTGGTGAAAGGACACCTAAGTTAGTATGGTCCTGAAATCAGAGACATACTGGGTTAGCGAGGCTCCTGAAAGGATCTTTATACAGGTACTGCATCTACCTTGGAAAAGTAAATTATGAGGACTATGAGGGTCGGGATTAGACTGTTGTTGTAATTAGAAATTCTCGTTTTAACATCCTCAAATAAATTTACTTTTAATTTACAGTAGCTTTCCTTAGTATTACTCTTAATTTATAGTCAATTTTTTTTACCTTATACATTATTAATAAAAACTGTGAATATTTCTTTTAAAAATTGTGCTCACTGGATAATAGTAGCATATGTGATTAGGGTACATAATTGCCTATGACAGAAGTAATGTGTTTTGGGGGCACAAGAATTAAAAAAAACAACAACAATGTACTCAGAGACCTTATATCATTGGGGGAGTTGTATAAACATTCTTGAAGTTCCTTTATAGAATGATATATATTCTAGAATGCATAATGCATTTTTTTCCATTGCTATGCACATGGTGCTCATTATTCCATTCCTGATACATCAAGCTACTATTGATATCACACCATCTGAAAGTGAGCTGAGAAAACTGTCAGCATGTTTATGCTGTGATGGAACCATAGAGTACGGACAAAACTTCAAGAATACTCCCTCACACTCCAGTCACTTCATCTCAAATGCAATTACAAATACCTTCCTCATCTGATCTAGTTGACAAAAGGAAGAAAACAATAATAAAATGAATATATATTTAACAATGCCAACATTTTTTTGTTTTATAGTGAAATTTACAGAGAATGACCTGCATTATTTCATAAATTAGAGCACATGCATATACATTCAAAAATAACAAATTGTGCTACCCTCATTGTGGCTTGCCTTAAAGGGAGCATTGTCCAGCAGGAAATGCTCTTCCTTTTATAAGTAATAAGCCAGATTTCTCTACAAATTGGAGATTTTGATCTTCATTCTTTACTTATGGGAATTCCACAGCCTGCCATCTATAATATAGTATCATCTAATATAAAGGTAATGAAGGCTCAAGAGACAACTTCTTATTCTACTAAGAAATCATTGTTATCTGTACACTACAGTCACATTGAGGAACAGAATAGGAATAAGCACTCATTTCTAAATGAATAGCAAAATGCAATGAATGAACACATTTTTGGTTTGTGTATCTTTAAACTGAATTATCTGAATCCTCATTCATGCCATTTGTTTTTGGAAGCAACACAGTCAATGGATACAGAAAGTGAAAGTGCCTTGGTGCTTTGTAGCTTTTACTATATGAGAAGTGGGGACCCCTGACACAGGTGCTAGTCACCGAAACACGGCCCGTGTCGGGTCTTTTTGTCAAGGCTCATTTATTAAAGAACTAGATACAGCGGTGCCATTTTGGGAGAGGAAAAGAGAAACAGCATGAGGCACTTCCACATTCATATTGCGTTTTCCCAAATAGCCACAAAAGAATATCTCCCTTCCACACTTCTCCCAAATTCCATGGCCGATGATGTTTTCAGCCCAGAAGAAAACTGAAAACAAACACCATTAACGGAACTCTGTTTTATCTTGTGAATTCAAAATAGAAGCTGACAGAGAACTGTTAACTTCAGAAAGTTACGTTGCTGAAGTCCAAAAGTTCAGAAAAAAATTGACAAATCACCTAAAGATCAAAATAGTGCTAAAACAGAGAGAGAAGGGGGTGTACTGTTTCAGTCCTTGTGACAGAGAAAAAGGAGTCAAAAATCTCTTAAGCTTTGTGGCTTGTTGACTGTAGTAAATACCAACCACACACTGTGCACAATATTATATATACTCTTGTAGTGTTAACACAATCAATATTCCCCAGATTTTTTCTGCTGAGATAATGGCAGATGGGGTACAGGCACAAAATAAAAGCAGGCAGTTCCCTTGAGAAAGCCGGTGGTGAAACAGGTCCCCGTTGGGATTGCTGCAATAAGTTAAGTGCTGGCTATTTGTGCTTGATAAAAGAAGTTCTATTTTGATATTTTAATTGCAAACAAAAAAGAAAAAAAAGCAGAGGGTTTTTGACCCATGATTGAGCTGTGTACCTCTTTAGTGCTAAAATCTGTCTGTGCTACAGCACTGAGTATGGTAGGCTTTGTAGGAGTATTTTCCTGTGTGTCTCACCTTGCGGGCCTAGGCCTGTATAATCCTATGACAGCAAAATGGAGAATGTAAACTCTGACCCGCACATCTCTGTGTCAGCAAGAAACAGCTTTGCAGCTTGTGGAAAATTACAGCAGAAGCTCAACACCAAGGACATGCTGTGGGCAAAGCAGGCCCCCTTATCTCCCTGAGAGGCTGGCTCCAGCAAGGCGGGTGAGAAACAGAAAATGCATACCAAAATGTAACAACTTGAAGGTCAAGAACAACGAACTGTTCTTGCCAGGCAGTGAGCTGAGAAAGATCCAGATTGGTTCCTGCAGCCACCGGATCAAGAGGTACGGGGAGAGCGGGAACAAAGAAAGGAGTTAGTTGGAAGACTTGGAAGAAGGTGGAGGTGAAAATAAGACCAGTGAGACCTAATAAGGTCCACCAACTGATGAACTGTGTATCTGGAGGAAAGTATCGTGGAGAGACAGAGTGATGTATTCCCTATCAGTCGGGGGCTAGTTAGTGGTATTTACCTGAGCAGAAACCTGGTGCTGTCATACTTGTGATCAGGAGAAGCTGCTAATAATTATACTACCTCGTAACATAGTGTGACTTATCAGTGGTGTAATATTATCTGGTAACCAGTAAGAATTAGTGTTTAGTAGTGTGACGTATGAGTGTAATTCTTATCAGCCAGTAATTTTGTATTCAGCCAAAGCTTGCAGAGTTCTATTTTGTATACCTTAGCTCTATTTTCTTACCTGATATACCATAATAAATCTAATATATATATTCAGCTTGCTTTTCTAGTCGCATTCCTTTCTCTCGGAAGAACTGTATAGGCTCTAATCCAAGGTTCCCGCCCCCTAGACCGAGTGCTGAGCAGTCTGTGTGCAGATAGTTTTGTTTGGGAATTTTGGACGCAGATAATTTATTATCTGTGATAATGATCTTACAGCTTCTGAGGTCCTTTTTCCTCCAAATGAAAAAAATTAAAACCCTTAAAACAGAAAAAAATGTGGGGAATATTGATCATTTTAACACTACAAGAGTATATATAATATTGTGCACAGTGTGTGGTTGGAACTTGTTCTTTGTACCTGTGCTACAGTTTGTGTATGGACTGTAGTAAATACACAGAGGAATAGAAAGGGAGAGAGAGACTGAAAGAAGCTATACCATAGGTTATACTGTTTCTGTCTTAATAGCAGAGAAAATCAAGTGCTCAAAATCTCATAGGCTTTCTATATAGCATAGAAATCCAAGAGAAAGGGATCCAAAGAGAGAATAGACAGAACAGATAGGCAGAGGCAAGTACTACAGACTGTTATCTCTATTCATACTACTACTTATCATTTCTAAAACCGCTATCAGGAATACATAGCTCTGTACAGACACATAAAAGAAGGACAGGTCTTTCTCAATAGAGTTTTTAACCTATTCTGATCAAATCACAGTGCTTTGGATGAGTAGACATGGAAATGATGGCAGAAATAGAGAAGGGAGTTAATTTGTACTCTGGAGAGATCTAGGACCAGCTGTAGCTTTATTACAGAGGAACAGAAAGAATGGTGTCCAGTGCCCTGTAGTGGATTATTTAAAGGGAGGGTACTAATGGATGCAGTTTCCACTATACATGGGGAAGACCAGTTATTTATTCTCCTCTCCACAGAGAAGCTAAAGAAGACAGAGGTAGTTGGGGACAGGAAGGGACAACAGTGACCAGCAGCAGTTATAACAAAACAATAGCCAACAAAACTGAGTAGCTCACCCAGCCTTTTCCCTGCTGAGAAGGATATAAGCAGGGTTTCACAGATACAGAATCCTCATGTGAAGGTTTTCCACAAGAATCATCAAACACTGATAGTATCATAGTTTAGGAACATCTTGAAAACTTAGGAAGCAATATTCAGCCAAATTGGTCAGCATTTCTTTAAACGCTGGCTTCTGTCAGTTGAATTTGATATGATTATTCAATGCAGGCTTTTACCTGAGTACTGGCACAAAATATGTAGGTATTCTGAAGCCTGCCAAGACTTACCTAAGAATCACCAATATGCAGAGGTGGTACCTGGATAGCTGCCTGGTCAACAGCCTTTATTGCTGTCCTAAGTTAACCAGATAGTTATCAAGGTACCAGTGTTGAATATCAGCCTTGGCTAGATAACTCCCGGCTCGGCCTTAAATCCTCCCCTGGACCACACCTGCAGAAACTGGACAGTGACATGGGGGGCCAGACAGAATATTCAGTGACACTATCAGGTTATGTTACATTGAATATCCTGCCAGGTCCTAGTCAACACTAGATATCCAGGTAGAAGAAGCTCCCACCTCATTAAGGGCCTGTTTTACCAACCTGCTTATAATCGAACGAGAAAAACGCCCAAGTTCCGACCTAAATCGGGAGATGGACGTTTATCTCACAAAAACGAATAAAGCGGTATAATCGAAAGCCGATTTTGGACGTTTTCAACTGCACTCCGTCGCGGATGCGGACAAAGTTGATGGGGGCGTGTCAGAGGTGTGGCGAAGGCGGAACTGGGGCGTGGTTATCTGCCGAACAGAGATGGGCGCATTTCACCGATAATGGGAAAAAAGTATGCGTTTTTAGCTAGAATTTAGGACACTTTTCCTGGACCCTGTTTTTTCACGAATAAGGCCCCAAAAAGTGCCCTAAATGACCAGATGACCACTGAGGGAATCGGGGATGACCTCCCCTGACTCCCCCAGTGGTCACTAACCCCCTCCCACCACAAAAAATGAAGTTTCACAACTTTTTATTTTCACCCTCAAATGTCATACCCAGCTCCCTGACAGCAGTATGCAGGTCACTGGAGCAGTTGTTAGGGGGTGCAGTGGACTTCAGGCAGGTGGACCCAGGCCCATCCCCCCTACCTGTTACAATTGTGCTGCTTAATGCTTATTAGTCGTCCAACCCCCCCAAACCCACTGTACCCACATGTAGGTGCCCCCCTTCACCCCTTAGGGCTATAGTAATGGTGTAGACTTGTGGGCAGTGGGTTTTGAGGGGGATTTGGGGGGCTCAACACACAAGGGAAGGGTGCTATGCACCTGGGAGCTCTTTTACCTTTTTTTTTTTTTTTTTGTAAAAGTGCCCCCTAGGGTGCCCGGTTGATGTCCTGGCATGTGAGGGGGACCAGTGCACTACGAATCCTGGCCCCTCCCACGAACAAATGCCTTGGATTTATTCGTTTTTGAGCTGGGCGCTTTCATTTTCCATTATCGCTGAAAAACAAAAACGCCCAGCTCACACATTGTTGAATAAAACATGGATGTCTATTTTTTTCGAAAATACGGTTCGGTCCGCCCCTTCACGGACCCGTTCTCGGAGATAAACGCCCATGGAGATAGACGTTTTCATTCGATTATGCTCCTCCAAGCCTCACTAGCAGCTCCCAGTGTGATAAAGCCAACAAAGCCCATTCACTTTGAATGGGCTCCATCGGCATTGTCATGTGGGAATCACTAGTGTGACTTGATAAAATAGGCCCTAACTAGCATTAAGTATTGACCCCCTTGTTGATAGTATTCAAAATGGTGAGGAGGTAGGAAGTGATATTAAAGAACCAAGAACACTTCACAGGTAGACACCCTTCATGGAGAATGTGAAGGAAACTCCTGGCCTTTCATCTACTCTGCCCATTGCTCCAGATCCAGCAGCCACAGCAACAACAGAAGCAGCAGCAGCCCCCAAAGAAGTAGAGAATTCTTGTAAAAATCAGAAGTGTGGAAGTGCTTGGAATCCACAAATGCAGAATGCATGCACTATTAGCAGGCTTTTAGTAGAGGAAAGCTAATGGGTCCAATAGTGTACTAAGGACAGGGCAGTTGGGGCAGTCCACTGTTTAAATCTGTGGTCCATAAGATGGTGGACTACTGTGTAACTCCTAAGATGCCTGTCTTTCTCTCTGTAATACAGCAAGGTAAGGTCATCAGGAGTTCATAGACAAAACTTCCAGCAGAAGTTCTTATCTAACATTCCTCTTGTAAGCACAGCAAAGGGAGGGGGGTGTGAATAATGAAGGGACACAAGCCATAGGACTACCATGTGCAAAATTTGTGACAGGAGGTCATGAAACTGGTTTTGCCCCAGGTGCAAGCAGCAATGGGGTACGCGGAGCAGGCACACGGCTATAAGCTCTGCCGGTTCCCTGCCCTCTCTAATGCTACTTCCTGTTCCAGGTTAGGGGACCAGCAGAGCTGACAGCCATGCACCTGCTCCACAGTGGCAAGAAAGCTACTGAAATAGGGAAACTGTTATCTCAAGTCACCATGGAAATGGAATGATGCTCAGAATCACTGTCCCAAGACAAGCAGTTTGCAGCATTGAAGGTAGTAACACAGTGCATTAAGGAAATGGATATCCTGGATAACAAGCCCTTGCAGGTTAAGGAGAACATGTGATTTGCGAGGCTACTGTTTCCCTTAACTCCCAATTATCCAGTGCCCTCCAAGGCCACCTTTAATAGGCAGGTGAACTCCAGCCTGTATAGTCAGTGACACTCCTGCCTGCAGGCACTGCTGGCTAAGGAAAAGGGTATTCCCACTTATCCTATATAATAATTCTCACCTCCAACGTTCTAATGTGCCTGGTACCGTGGCTCCCTCGGAGGTGGTCTGCTAGGCAGTTTAGAATGCACTGACATCAGTGATTCCCTACTCCTCCCCCTGCCTGGGAAACAGCTGTCAGTGCCCCCCCTCGGCGCAACACCCAAGCCCCTGTCCTGCAAAACCGCAAGCCAGGCAGGGGGAGGAGTAGGGAAACACGCGGAGCGTGTTTCCCTACTCCTCCCCCTGCCTACCAATCAGCTCTCAGTGCCCCCCCCTCGGCGCAACACCCAAGCCCCTCCGCCCCAGCGTAGCACCCAAGCCCCTACCCTCCTTGACGCATCACCAAAGCCCCTACCCCCCCTCTCGGGCACATCAACTTCCTCGCCACCCGCAGCCGCCAATACTAACGCTTTCCGGCTGCTGCTGCTTCTCCTGTGGAGCAGCAGCGGCCGGTACAAAAAGAAAAAAACACAAAAAAGATATTTAACCTGAAACACGGCTCCGTAGACAGCCATCTGGCATTGGCTGTCATCACTGCAGCCACTCCTCCTCTCCCCTTCATGTCACTGCCCCTGCAGGAAGACCCCGGAGGAGCGCAGCGATGTCAGAGAGGAGAGGAAGAGCGGCTGCAGAGATGACAGCCAATGCCAGATGGCTGTCTACGGAGCCGTGTTTCAGGTTTAAAATCTTTTTTTGGCTTTTTTCTTCATGTACCGGCCGCTGCTGCTCAACAGGAGACGCAGCAGCAGCCGGACAGCGTTAGTACTGGCGGCTGCGAGTGGCGAGGGGGTTGATGTGCCCGAGGGGGGGGGGTAGGGGCTTGGGTGATGTGCTGGTGGGGTAGGGGTTTGGGTGATGCGCCAAGGGGGGAGGGAAGGGTCGCTGGACATGGGTGGCTGGAGGGGGACAGGGGGAGGGGAGGGTCGCTGGACATGGGTGGCTGCAGGGGGAGAGGAGGGTCACTGGACATGGATGGCTAAAGGGGGGCACGGAAGAGGGAGGTGGGGAGGGGGTCCTGAGACCAGATGGGTGGCTGCAGGGGAAGGCAGGGGAGACAGAAGGGACGCTGCAGGGGGGCAGGGGGAGAGGAGGGTTGCTGGACATGGGTTGCTACAGGGGGGCAAGGGGAAAGGAGAGGAGGGTCATTGGACATGGGTGGCTGCAGGGGGGCAGGGGAGAGGATGGTCGCTGGACATGGGTAGCTGCAGGGGGAGAGGAGGGTTGCTGGACATGGGTGGCTGCAGGGGGGGCAGGGGGAGAGGAGAGTCGCTGGACATGGGTGGCTGCAGGGGCAGAGGAGGGTCACTGGACATGGATGGCTGCAGGGGGGGCAGGGAAGAGGGAGGTGGGGAGGGGGTCCTGAGACCAGATGGGTGGCTGCAGGGGAGGGCAGGGGAGACAGAAGGGACGCTGCAGGGGGGGGCAGGGGGAGAGGAGGGTCGCTGGACATGGGTTGCTACAGGGGGGGCAAGGGGAAAGGAGAGGAGGGTCGCTGGACATGGGTAGCTGCAGGGGGAGAGGAGGGTTGCTGGACATGGGTGGCTGCAGGGGGAGTGGAGAGTCGCTGGACATGGGTGGCTGCAGGGGCAGAGGAGGGTCACTGGACATGGATGGCTGCAGGGGGGGCAGGGAAAAGGGAGATGGGGAGGGGTCCTGAGACCAGATGGGTGGCTGCAGGGGAGGGCAGGGGAGACAGAAGGGACGCTGCAGGGGGGGCAGGGGGAGAGGAGGGTCGCTGGACATGGGTTGCTACGGGGGGGCAAGGGGAAAGGAGAGGAGGGTCGCTGGACATGGGTAGCTGCAGGGGGAGAGGAGGGTTGCTGGAAATGGGTGGCTGCAGGGGGAACAGGGGAGAGAGGAGGGCCGCTGCACATGCGTGGCTGCAGGGGCAGAGGAGGGTTGGTGGGGAGGGGGTCCTGAGACCAGATGGGTGGCTGTAGGGGGGGGGGATTACCTTGTTAGCGCCCATTTCATTGCCTACCAAACGGGCCTTTTATACTAGTTCTATAATATTTCACACACATTGTTTTACATTTACCCCCCTGGATTCTATATAGCGCAACTTAAGTTGTGTGTGAAAATCCAGTCATATTCTGGATTTACGCTTGTAACTTAATTAAACAAGCCAATCAGCACCAATAATTGCCAGTTAACAAGTAATTATTAACACTAATTTGGCATGAATTAGAATTTATGCGCACGACTGTCTAAGCATATTCTATAATGTGCTGCACATGAATTCTAAGTTGCACAGTTGAAATGGGAGCATGATCATGGGTGGGTCAAGGATGTTTTTAAAATGTATGCATATTGTTATAGAGTACACCTTGTCTGCACCTAATTTGAGCATTGGTATTTACACCTAGTTTTACTTGATGTAACTGACTGTGACTAAATTTAGTCACGCGGACAGGCGCTCAGTATATTCTATAAACCGTGCAGAAATGTAGGTGTATTCTATAAAGTATGCCTAAATTTATGTATATAGAATCTAGTCCTTAACATGCAAAATTGTGCAAGCAGATTATAGAATAGTGCCAGCAAAGGTGGTCTACTTTATTTTATCAATGTTGTTCACCACTTTGATTTGCTGCAAAAAGAAGTATATTAAGAGCCTACAAACAGTAAACAATAAGTACATAAGTATTGCTATACTGGGACAGACCGAAGGTTCAGCATCCTATTTCCAACAGTGGCCAATTCAGGTCACAATTACCTGGCAAAATCCCAGAACAGTACAATACATTTTATGCTGCTTATTCTAGAAACAAGCAGTGGATTTTCCCCAAGACCATTTTAATAATGGTCTATGGACTTTTCCTTTAGGAAGCCATCCAAACCTTTTTTAAACCCCACTAAGCTAACCGCTTTTACCACATTCTCTGACAACAAATTCCAGAGTTTAATTACACATTGAGTGAAGAAATACTTTCTCTGATTCATTTTAAATTTACTACTTTGTAGCTTCATTGCATGTCCCCTAGTCTTAGTATTTTTGGAAAGAGTAAACAAGTGATTCACCCTGACCACCCCCGACGTTATAATCCCAATATCTGACAATCTAAAAATCCTAGGAGTAACATTAGACAACCACCTAACTTTGGAAACCCATGCAAAAGCCACAACGAAGAAGATGTTCAACATGATGTGGGTACTGAAAAGAGTAAAACCATTCCTCCCACAGAAAACTTTCCGCAATCTAGTACAATCCACAGTACTCACCCATGCCGACTACTGCAACAGCATCGTCATCGATTGCAAAGCCCAAATCATGAAAAAAACTCCAAACCGACCAAAACACAGCAGCCAGACTCATTTTTGGCAAATCATGATTTGAAAGTGCAACACCACTATGTGAAAAACTTCACTGGCTCCCTATCAAAGAACGCATAAACTTCAAAGCCCACACTATGATCCACAAGATCCTCCATGGCAAATCTCCAAGCTAAATGGCAGACTTGATCGACCTATCAGCCAGGAATGGGTCCAAATCTTCTCGAACATATCTCAATCTTCATCTTTCCAATTGCAAAGGCCTCAAATACAAAACCTACTACGCATCCAACTTCTCCGTTATAGGCAGCAAACTCTGGAACGCAATACCTCAACACATCCGAACAACCAATGAACATCTACCTTTCCAAAAGCTGCTGAAAACTTACCTCTTCAAACAAGCCTACCCCAACAACCCAACTTAAATCTCGAACCTAATCCACACCACTAGCCCCAACCATACTCCAATCCTCTCCCCCACGTCGCGTCCTATTGTCCTACTCTCTATAACTGGTTTACCTTTGTGATATGTTGTACCATACTTTGTTTTATCTCTGTGATACTCTGTACCATACCTTGTAAGCCGCACTGAACCTGCTATCGAGCGGGAAAGAGCAGGGTATAAATGCTATAAATAAATAAAATAAATAAATACTAGTTCCACTCCACTCATTATTTTATAGACCTCTATGATATCTCCCCTCAGCCATCTTTTCTCCATGCTGAAGAGCCCTAGCTGCTTTAGACATTCCTCATAGGGAAGTCATCCTATCCCCTTTATCATTTTCATTGCCCTTCTCTGTACCTTAATTGGCAAATTACCCAGTAAGAGGGGATGTTATTAAGCTGTGCTAGAGCCTTAAGTGGCATTATTTGCCCCTTTATGTGACTTAAAGGGCTCTAATGCAGCTTTTCTTGTCCTATCACAGTGATATTTAGGCTTATTTTCGAAAGAGAAGGGCGCCCATCTTTCGACACAAATCAGGAGATAGGCGTTCTTCTCCCAGGGTCGCCCAAATCGGCATAATCAAAAGCCAATTTTGGGCATCATCAACTGCTTTCCGTTGCAGGAATGATCAAAGTTCACGGGGGCATGTCAGAAGCGTAGTGAAGGCAGGACTGGGGTGTGCCTAACACATGGGCATCCTTGACCGATAATGGAAAAAAGAAGGGCATCCCTGACGAGCACTTGGGCGACTTTACTTGGTCCATTTTTTGTTACGACCAAGCCTCAAAAAGGTGACCGAACTGACCAGATGACCACCGGAGGGAATCGGGGATGACCTCCCCTTACTCCCCCAGTGGTCACTAACCCCCTCCCACCCTAAAAAAAAAAAACTTTTTACATATTTTTTGCCAGCCACTCTGCCAGCCTCAAATGTCATACCCAGCTCCCTGACAGCAGTATGCAGATCCCTGGAGCAGTTTTAGTGGGTGCAGTGCATTTCAGACAGGCGGACCCAGGCCCATCCCCCCTGCCTGTTACCAGTGGCGTAGCCACAGGTGGGCCTGGGTGGGCTGGGGCCCACCCATTTAGGGCTCAGGCCCACCCATCAGTAGCACATGTTTAGCAGTAGCTGGTGGGGATCCCAAGCACCGCCAGCTGAAGACTTCCCCCTGATGGTAACGAAAACACTACTCTCCGTGCACATGCTCAGTAAGCTTAGTAAGAGAGCCCCTGAATGGGCAATTGAACCAAACACACTGAACCAATAATTTTTCCCAAGATTATCCTTAAAAATAGAACTATCTCAAATTCCAAACGAATTGACATCTAGACACATAGAACTGACTAAAGTTACTAATACCTCTTGAGAAAATCACTTAACTATGAATGTATTTTAAATAAGCTTTTGAAGATCAACTATGGAGCCAAGAAGCTGTGACTGAATACTAACACTTAGTATTCCTAGTGTTTTGTGCAGTTTTCCATGTGAAGTGCACTTTTGCAAAGTTATAAGAACATAAAAACAGCCATACTGGGTCAGACCAATGGTCCATGTAGCCCAGTATCCTACTTCCAACTCGGTGGCCAATTCTGGTTACAAGTACCTGACAGATTCCCAATTAGTAGCATGGTTCATGATACTGATCCCAGGGACAAGCAGTGGCTTTCCCTACGTCTATCTCAATAGCAAACCATGGACTTTTCCTCCAGGAACTTGTCCAAAACTTTTTTAAACCCAGATACATTAACCGCTGATACCACATAGGGTCCATAGAGACTTTGTAGCTAGTAAACGTATCCAAGGATGATTGCTGAATATGTGAAAGCTTTGTTGAAGACACTAAAGGCATTTTAACAGTTTGCCTTTATAAATTCTGTCCTACACAGAATATAAGGACGTGCACCTGCTTGTAATCATTAATCAAAGGCCACTATGAGTGTTTAATTAGTGCAGCTACTATCTGTTATTTGCTGTTTAAGAAATGTTGCATCCCTTGAGACTGAAGAACACAGATGGACGTAGCAAGAACTGATTTGCAAAATGTTGCATGGTTATTCCACTTTTTAGTTTGTGCTAATCAATGTTTATTTTATTGACCACTGCATAGGTTCCATCATGAACATGAAATTACATTTATCATAGAGAACTTTGTGTTAAACAGTGTATGATTTTTCTGCCCTAGATGATTCAAGAGATGACACTCAGGCTTGTCTCATTACTCCTGTACCTAATTCAGAGATTTCAGCTGAGAGATGGTATAATTAGGCACACATTTTACTTTCTCTGTCATAGGACATATGGAATGTTAAATGTCAGTTCAGGTGCCTTGATAAATCAGGATATATGCTATAGTACAGTACTTGTTAGATTTGTAACTTTCTGTCTAGCTGAAATTTCACTGACACACAGTGGAATCTGCTGCACTTTTGACAGCTTCACCATACAAAAAAAAATGCTGTACATTTCTTTTTATAAGATAAGATGAGCCTCTTAAGGAGACATTTTGAATAGACTGCTTTATTTACATTGTATTTGATTGCTCAGCCCATGTGCACTGTGGTCAGTTTTCAAAGGGATACCATGTGGGAGGGGAAGCTGAGAAGATATCTGGAAAATGATAGATCAGGCCCACCAGCTGTTGAATCTGGCGAGTTTGCAGGTTATTGTCCATGGTGGGTGTTCTCTCTTTCAGAAAGATAAGCCTTTCCTGACATTGTCATGATCGTTGGCTACTAATAAAAGCTCCTGTTACTGCCAGTGTTTCTGTCTCTGCCGTTTTTTTCACTCTGCCTTTGGCTTTGTTGCCTGTAATTGTAGGCTTTACCTACATTGATGTAGGCATGGTTTATCCTATTGCGTTAGGGGTTTGCATGAGAAGAATGAGAGTGTATATTTTTAGAATGGAAGGAAGTGTGCCTGGGAAACGTGTAACTGTGCAGCACAGCAGAAATGGTAGGAGTGTGAGTGATAAGAGTTTGGCTACGAAGCTGAGTAAAGTTGAAAGTGAAGGTGTGGAAGGAACAATGAAGTTGCCCAGAAAGCTCATCTACATAATTATCCAACTATGCATAGGTCTCAGCATAGGTCTTCAGAGGACACCACGACACATCCAGGCTTAAGTTTCTACAGTCCCATACCCTTTCCAGCAGAACAGGGCCAGAAGATTCATCTGTATGTTTCTCCTAGCAGCCCCAACAGTGAGCTCCCAAGGAAACTGTGATCCATTTGGGCTTCAGTTTGCACAGCCTCAATCTCTTTCCAGCAGTAAAGCATCACAAGGTGTGCTTAGCTGCGCATGCCACATGCTCACTAACTATAAATGTATAACATGAGATCTAAGCAGTAGCGTACCAAGGGGGGGGGGCGGTGGGGGCGGTCCGCCCCGGGTGCACGCTGCTGGGGGAGGGTGTGCCGCGCGTTGGTCAGCGTCGTTCGTTTCCATGCTCCCTCTGCCCCGGAACAGGTTACTTCCTGTTCTGGGGCATAGGGAGCATGGAAACGAACAACGCTGACCGGCGCACGGCACCCCCCCAGCGGCGTGCACCCGGGGGTGAGGGGGTTCTTTCGCTGGGGTGGGGGGTGTCTTTTCGCCGGGGGGGGTCGCACTGCATGGGGGTCGCGCTGCACGGGGGGGCGCTGCACCCGGGGGGCGGGGCGCATCGGCGATCTGCCCCGGGTGTCAGCGCCCCTAGGAACGCCACTGGATCTGAGATACTGGCAGTAAAATATTAAGAATAAAAAAGAATTAATAATGCTGTTTTCATTTGGAATTGAGCTACCAGATCATTATCAATATATTCATTGTGGTCCTTTGAAGACCATTAACAAAAATAAAATAGACGAAAAGTACTTTGCATTAGTTTGAGCATCCCTTCTATCTTAGATGATTTAAATAGCTAGCCCTCAACAAAATTAAAATATAAACAGCAGTCCAACAGTGAGAGGGCGCTGTATGTATGATTATTTACCAGCTGCTGAAAAGTCATCTGTGTGAATTTAGTACAAACAGCTCCTAGATCTCAGAGAATTAATCCAATATCTGGGGCTGGAGCAGCAAACCTGGAGGATCTGAAGCAAAAAAAGGAAATACAGACGAGACCTTCTAAGACATAGTAGAGCAGTCCCATCTCCACTCTGACAGCCCCTGTGCTGCTTTGGAGAAAACATGTCACCCAGAAGATCATCACATTATACAGCTGGAAGTGATTCTGTAGCTAGGACCTGAGCTCAAGGTAATGCAGTATCCTCTTGCAGTGTTTCTAAAGATAGGACAGCCAAATGTGTCCAGGGTCCATCCCTGTCACTATCTGAATAGTGTTGAGGCAATCTCTCTGGATTTTCAGCAGCATTATCCAGATAGTGTCACTGAAAATTCAGATACAGACCCACTAACCTGGATAAGTCCTGCTGAATATCAACCTCATTGTTTCATTAGTCTGGAAGAAATACTGTGTCATGTTATGGAACCAGAAGTCATCCTTGGTGGAAAGGAGAAGTAAACTAATGTTCAGTATAGTGGTCTTACAAACCAGGGGAACTAGGTTCCGTTCCCATTCCAGCTCCTTTGACTCTGGGCAAGTCGCCTAACTCTCCATTGGCCCAGGTACAAAATAAGTACCTATATATGATATGTAAACCACTTTGATTGTTACCACAGAAAGGCAGTACATCAAATCTCATCCCTTTCCATTGGTGTTTTGGGTGTTATCAATACACTCAAGAAACCACATTAAAAATGAAAGGTGAGTACACACAATCAAAAAGCATGGATTAGTGTCCTGTGACATACCTATCCGTAAACTACTTGGTTTTCTTTGGATGATGATTCCTCTACATGTTTTGTGCATCAGGCCCTATATTTGCCTGCATCAAAGTATATGAAGGAGGCATTTTCTGTGTACCAACCAGGAAGACGATTAAGATCGGAGACTGCGATGAGGCTTCCCTTTGATGCAATTGTACACATGCATTATTGTGATACAAGAGTTTCTGCCCTTTTGGTAGAAGGAATTCAGATGTGGAATACATTAACAGGACAGCTACATTTATGTGCCGAGTAGAGAATGACAGGGGGATGAGGACCCATGGTAATTGCGGGGATGGGGATGGGGACAGGGACAGAACCCACAAGGACAGGCAGGGACAGAGTCTGTAGAAATGGGGACAGATCCAGCAGGGATGGGTACAAACTTTGTCCGTGTGTCATTCTCTGCTTTGAAGCCTATTAATGAACTGGACCATTATTTTTGTTTGAGTGATACAGATGACGATGTTTTGATTTTTTGGAAAAACAAGCAAAAGTGCAGGCCACAACTGGCAAAATGTGCATGGGGGATCCTGTGCATTCCTGCTACTAGCACATATTCTGAGAAGACATTTTCTATTGCAGGAAGGACTGTGGAAGACAGGAGAGCTAGACTGAATCCTGAGATTGTTGATGACGTATTATTCATCCACAGATGTAAAAATCATCACAGTGCTTCGTAGGGCATATTTCTCCCCTCCTAGGGCTTACAGAGTGGGTTCTATTTTATACCCTTGGACATTTTAACAGGGTGGATTAGGGTTCCTTGGGGCAGTAGAAGTCAACTATTATTGAGGTTGGAAGGGCAGAGAGTGGAGGTGAGGGGTTTACCATAGCTGCTCGTTATTGTTTTCAATTTGTAATTTATAACCAACAGTTGCACAGCATATTGTTCCTTTTATACTTTAATAAAAAGATTAAACATAAAATCATAAGTGTTTGAGGCTTCTGCAAATGAGAACAGCACCCACGGGTATGGGGAGGGGATGGGGACAGAACCTGCAGGGATAGGGCGGGGACAGAGACAGGGCCTGCGGTGATGGGGTGGGGATGGAGACAGAGCCCACAGGAACAGGGATAGAGCCAACAGGGATAGGGTGGGGACAGGAACAAACTTTGTTCCCATTTCATTCTCTAGTACCAGGACATTACAATTTAAAAAACTGCTGAAGTCTCAGTTATTTGTGGATGCTTTCTTCTAAGATAGTGGACTGGTTGAGTAGCATTTTTTCTTTGTATTGAATAATATGCTGATGTCAAGACAGTCAGAGTAACATTCTCTTTACAGTCTATTACATGATATCTTGTATTATGTGTTAGACTATAAAGAGAGTGTTCCTTTTTCCATTTATGTATGTTTAATTGGAAATCACTTAGGTGTAGGTTTATGTATTTGTTTATGTATACTTTCATTGCTATCTGTTTACTGATTTTAAATTTTGTGTTTTTAGACCCCTGAGGAAGGCATTTTTTGCCGAAACATGGACCGTTTAGGGTCCTAATAAAATCTTGTTTGGAGCTCTTACTCCTGTGTTTTTTATTGGCTGGTCACTTGGACTTGGTTCTCTTCCACCCTTTGTTTGGTGTGCTTGTGTTTCTGTGGAAAGAGTGGACCCCCCTTCTCTTCCCTTTGTCAGCTTACTTGTCTGTGCCATGACTAAAGATTCTAATGGGATGGTGTCCTGCTGATGCCTTGACTGATGGAGCATAGTATACTAAATTCATTTGAAAGCTATTCTCAAAATGTCAAAGGTTTACAGAAAGTGATCTGAAGTAACCGTCTAGTGAGTTAAATGGTAGAAAATATTTACTACTAGAGAGGCTTGTGAGTGTCTTATAGCTGATCAAAAGTATATATGTTTTTGTTTTCTTTATTTGTGGGGGGAAGGGTTTCGTTTTTGTTTTTTCATACATAAGCAAATGTGGCAATCTTTAGTTTATGATTCCTTCTCAAAGCTGCATACCTCTTAGGCAATATTCTAAGGGAAACATGACCAGCTTCCCTTTAGAAACTGCCCATAAGGTAAATGGATATAGAAGTACCTATGTGCTTTGCAACAATATAGGCTAATGAAAATTATCCCCTGTATGTATGCATTTTTATAATAATTAATATATCTACTTTATACTACTCTGAGTTTATTAAATGGGGGGGGGGGGGCATATAATGACTCTTAAGAAATGAAAAATCTTTGTATTCATTTACAATGCAAGCAATGAGCAAATGCTGTATTAATGCCTGCTAAATCTCAGACTGTAGACTAAAGGAAGAACAACCCAAACCACAACACAAGATTAAATACACAAAGAAACAGGAGTTGGGTATAAACATTACTTTTATATCTAAAATGGATCTTATTGAACACATATATAGCATTAAGTACAATTAAAATATATTTAGATTAGTGCAAATAACTTATACGACTCCTAAACCCAAATATACCCCAATATACCATGAACCAAAGAGAGCACATACTTACTGCAGTTAATACCTATTAAAGCAATCTCCATGTTTTGGAAATTATACCTATCTCAGGAGGATAATTTAGGCCATATTTATTGTTACTAATAAGCAGCCGAAGGCATTTCATATGCTTTAGTTATGCAAATACTAACAGTGCAAATCTGATTGCAGGACTGTGTAACATTCAAAGCCGAACTTGTTTACTGTAATTACTGCATAGTGCTTTATTAAATAGTGGTGTAGTTTTCACTTCAAAAAATTTGGTAATAGATTAATATTTCTATCTGATGAAATTCTAAATTTCAAGGTGTTAAGTTACTCTTTTTATGCAATGTACAAAACTATTTGTTAGTTATAAGTGGTGTGATTGTAATTATTTTCAATTTAACTCTTTTAATATAAAGAGGTGTCTACTTATAAAAGTGCAGCAAGGATAGTTCAGTCACGTGGAGGGGCATAATCGAACGTCGCTGGCCAAATAGATCGCCGGCAATCTATGTTGGCGGCGGCGCTACAGCTGGCCGGAACCGTATTATCGAAAAAGATGGCCGGACATCTTTTTTTTCGATAATACGGTTTAGCCCGGCCAAATGCCGTGGAGTTCACCAGGTTTGAGATGGTCGGGTTTGTTTTTCAGCGATAATGGAAAGTTATGTCGGCCATCTCAAACCCGGGCCAAATTCAAGGCATTTGGCCATGGGAGGAGCCAGCATTTTAGTGCACTGGCCCCCCTGACATGCCAGGACACCTACCAGCCACCCTAGGGGTCACTGTGGTGGACTTCAGAAAAGCTCCCACGTGCATAACTCCCTTAATTTGGGAGATGAGCCCACCCAAACCCACTACCCACAAATGTACTGCACCCACTAAAATTGCTCCAGGGACCTGCATACAGCCTCTAGGACTTATTGCTGCTGTATAACTTTGGCACACCAGTTCACACCTGAAGACTAATCTCTCTGAAAAAGTCCTTTCTTGAAATAGCCACGTTTACTCACAGTTAACTGCAGATCAGAGGTTGTGCCCCACTGGCAAAGAGTCCCCTGGTACTAAGATTAGCAGTAGGTCAGAGCTGGCACAATGGTGTACAATGCCCTCTTTCAGCACCATTCAAGGTAAGAACTAAGTCCCCGCCCATCTTCAAATCATTGCTCAAAGCCCACCTCTTCAATGTCGCTTTCGGCACCTAATCACAACACCTCTACTCAGGAAATCTAGACTACCCCAACTTGACATTTCGTCCTTTAGATTGTGAGCTCTTCTGAGCAGGGACCGTCCTTAGTTATTAATTTGTACAGCGCAGCGTAACCCTAGTAGCGCTCTAGAAATGTTAAGTAGTAGTAGTAGTAGTAGTAGTAGTAGTATAAGACAGGAAAAGGAACTAAAACTGGCTTACAAAAATGGCCACTACCGCATGGACTACAACAGGAAACAAAACAAGGCACACTCTGATCCAGTTAGCAGGGGGGAAAAGCACCATGGGAGTAGAGTCCAGTACCCTACACCCACCACAATGCATTGCTAATGTGACTCTGCAGGGCACCTTACAGAAAAGGTGTCACACTCACCCGAGAGCCACATCGCAACCAGGGAAAGGCTGTCGGAGGATACAACACATTCTGCTGTCATGGAGTTGGGTACGGCATTTGAGGCTGGCATACAGGCTGGCAAAAAAGGTTTTTAGTTTTATTTTTTTAGTTTGGAAGGGGATTGGTGACCAGTGGGGGAGTAAGGGGAGGTCATACCCCATTCCCTCCAGTGGTCATCTGGTCAGTTGGGGCACCTTTTTGAGGCTTGGTCGTGAAAATAAAAGGACCAAGTAAAGCCGGTGAAATACTGCTTAACACCACTTTTTTTTTCCATTATCGGCGAAAGCTGGCCATCTGGTAGCCACGCCCATGCCCGCCCATGTCCTGCCTTTGCTAATCTACCGACACTACTACTACTACTACTATTTAGCATTTCTATAGCGCTACAAGGCGTACGCAGCGCTGCACAAACATAGAAGAAAGACAGTCCCTGCTCAAAGAGCTTACAATCTAATAGACAAAAAATAAATAAAGTAAGCAAATCAAATCAATTAATGTGTACAGGAAGGAGGAGAGGAGGGTAGGTGGAGGCGAGTGGTTACAAGTGGTTAAGAGTCGAAAGCAATGTTAAATAGGTGGGCTTTCAGTCTAGATTTAAAGGTGGCCAAGGATGGGGCAAGACGTAGGGGCTCAGGAAGTTTATTCCAGGCATAGGGTGCAGCGAGACAGAAGGTGTGAAGTCTGGAGTTGGCAGTAATAGAGAAGGGAACAGATAAGAAGGATTTATCCATGGAGCGGAGTGCACGGGAAGGGATGTAGGGAAGGACGAGTGTGGAGAGATACTGGGGAGCAGCAGAGTGAGTACATTTATAGGTTAGTAGAAAAAGTTTGAACAGGATGTGAAAACGGATAGGGAGCCAGTGAAGCGACTTGAGGAGAGGGGTCGTATGAGTAAAGCGACCCTGGCAGAAGATGAGACGGGCAGCAGAGTTTTAAACCGATTGGAGAGGAGAGAGGTAACTAAGTGGGAGGCCAGCAAGAAGCAGATTGCAGTAGTCTAAACGAGAGGTGACAAGGGTGTGGATGAGGGTTTTGGTAGAGTGCTCAGAGAGAAAGGGGCGGATTTTACGGATGTTGTAAAGAAAGAAATGACAGGTCTTGGCGGTCTGCTGGATATGAGCAGAGAAGGAGAGCGAAGAGTCAAAGATAACCCCAAGGTTTCGAGCTGAGGAGACAGGGAGAATGAGAGAGCCATCAACAGAAATAGAAAACGGGGGGAGAGGGGAGGTGGGTTTGGGGGAAAAAATGAGAAGCTCGGTTTTGGTCATGTTTAATTTCAGGTGGCGTTGAGACATCCAGACAGTAATGTCAGACAAGCACGCTGAAACTTTGGTTTGGATGCAAGGTGAGATATCAGGGGTAGAAAGGTAGATTTGGGAGTCATCAGCATAGAGATGGTAGGAAAAGCCATGGGATGAGATTAATGAACCAAGTGAAGAAGTGTAGATAGAAAAGAGGAGGGGACCAAGAACAGAACCCTAAGGTACGCCGACAGGCAGAGGGATAGAAGTAGAAGAGAATCCACTAGAGTGAACACTGAAGGTGCGGAGGGAGAGGTAGGAAGAGAACCAGGAAAGGACAAAGCCCTGGAATCCAAGTGAGGACAGGGTATTGAGGAGTATGCTGTGATCAACAGTGTCAAAAGCAGCGGAAAGATCAAGAAGAATGAGGCTGGAATAGAGACCTCTGGATTTAGCCAGTAATAGGTCATTGGAGACTTTAGTAAGTGCAGTTTTGGTTGAGTGGAGAGGGCGAAAACCAGATTGTAGTGGGTCAAGAATAGCATGTGAGGAGAGAAAATCAAGGCAGCGGTGGTGAACAGCACGCTCAAGTAATTTGGAGAGAAAAGGGAGGACACGCCCCCTTGAACTTTCGCCAGCGAAGCGACGGGAAAGCGGCAATGCTGTCAAAAATGCCGCTTTTGATTATACTGATTTCGCTGCTTTTAAGAAATCGCTGGCCATCTCCTGATTTGTGTCGGAAGATGGCCGGCGATCACTTTCGATTATAAGCTGAATAGGTATATTAGGCCTAAAATGGCTGTGATAGGCTAAATGTGAATAATATCATGGCTGCATTATAATACTGTGAACAAAATGGCAACTAAAGCTGGCAGAAGTATGAAAAGGCAGTCTGTCAACCGCAGTAGGTGGGCAAATGAAATACTAATGAGACAAAGAAATATTAATAGTATAAATCTGATTGCAGGACTGTGGAACATTCAAGCCACACTTCTTCTGAATATGAGCCTATATATATTTTTATTAGAATATTTCTATACAATTGCAAGAAACTTACAACTGCAAATGAAACTCACAATTTCAGAAACAAAGAGATATATAATAAAGTTTATAATTCATACTAATTGGAAATGTGGAATTTAAGGATATTCCAGAATGCTTCTGTGATGAAACGCCTAGCCACCGCCTTGTGTTACTCTGCGGCCACTTAGAGTATCTATCCCCATCATAGCTCAGGTACGCTTACACCTGCCACTTGTAGTCTACACTAGCACCCTCCTCCCACCAACTTGTTCACAACCGCCTCTGGATGAGTCTCCCACTCTTAAATTATCCCTAGTGATTTCTAGTTTATTGGATGTCACACTCCCAGCGGTCCCACAGTTCCCAGGAAGCACTCACAGACCCCACACAAACCACCAGAATTCGTTATCCGTCCAGACAGGTGGACTTGAGTGTTGCCGGCTGAACAGGAGGTAAAACTTTTTAAACAGCAGCTGCCTCGTACAAAGGGCTGGGGCACTCGCACACATCCTCCTTGCACTCGGAGGCCACATAGACAGAGAGTACTAACATCTCCTGACGTCAGGCAAGCAGGCTTCTACTGCGGGAGAGTGACGTCAGGAGATGGTTACGAATGCAGTGAGAGACATTGGAATGTTGCAGGAGCAAATTATTATATTAGATGAGATCAAAATTGCAAAAACTCAATACTATAACAAAATAATTGGTGGTAATTTCCTTAATACCAGTAAACTTTTCAATCTGATAAAAAGCCTATTATCAACAAAAGAAAAATAGTTAAAATCAGAGGAGTCCTCAAATTAAAAATCAACCATCAAGACACTTACGAAAAACAGTCAGACACACATATAAGAATAGCACTAACAGAATCTGGTCTTCCTTCCAACTACCAGCCATGACACAGTAAAACATTACCTCCTAAAATATTCAACCTCACAATGCATAATAGATCATTGTTCTAGTTACCTTATGAAGGAAGCTCCTAATATATTCATCAATCAGCATATCTCCTTCATACTATTCCACGGCACTTTCCCTGATAATAAAGGTTCTATTATCCTAACACCAATACCAAAAAAACTATTCAATCATCATAACTGATGTAACAAACTACAGACCAGTAGCCTCCATTCCTTTGATAATAAAGGTGATGGAAAGAATAGTAGCAGCACAAACGATGGGCTACCTTTTACATTTCTCCCTACTACACAAATCGCAATCAGATTTCAGACCATGCTTTAGCACTGAGCCTGTCCTTACTACCCTAGTATCAAACCTCAGAAAAGAAATTAGCATAGGGTCTAAGATCTTAATAATGTAGTTTGTTATGTCAAGCACATTTGATATAGTAGATCATAATATCCTACTAAACATACTAGACAACTTTGGTACTGTATATGTGGCACAGTCCACAAATGGTTTCAAGGATTCCTGAAATCAAGATCCTACAAAGTGAAAATGAAAGGAACCTTATCCTCTCCTTGGTCACCAGACTGTGACATCCCTCAGGGTTCTCCACTATCACCCATTCTGTTTAATATTATGATGTCACAACTAGATAACAGACTAAAAACAGCAGGATTCAAAACATTCATATATGCTGACGATGTTACCATATACATAACATTTAACAAGAACATTCAAGACAGCTTACAGAAGGCAACTACATATGATGGAAACCTGGGCCTCAGAATCCAAACTAAAGCTAAATAAAGGAAAAAACTAAATCCATGGTCATTACCAACCTATTTGACCAAAACAACTACAACAGTTTCACAATTGACAACACTTCATTCCCCACTGACAATAATCTGAAAATTCTAGGAATAATTATAGACAACTATTTAACATTTGATACTCAAGTTTCCTCAGTAATCCCATCTTAAGTAGAGAGGTGTGGTAGCTGTGTTAGTTCACTCTTAAAGGTTATCAATAGAAATCAAACAAAATAAAACATGGAAAAGAAAATAAGATGATACCTTTTTTATTGGACATAACTTAATACATTTCTTGATTAGCTTTCGAAGGTTACCCTTCTTCCTCAGATCGGAAATAAGCAAACGTGGTAGCAGATAGTATATATGAGAGAAACATCAAAGCATTACTTTGACAGTCTGACAGAGTGGGAGGGTGGGGGTATGCATGGGGACATCAAAGCATTTCATTGATATTCTAACAGGATGGGTGTGGATAGGTGTGGGGTGGGGTGATCAACAGAGACATACAGCTTTATGGTTTATAATGGGCTAGGAACCCCAGGTCCTTGTTAAGTCCTTTCTGTTGGGTGTTAAAATATTCAAATATTAAAATATTTTAACAACCAACAGAAAGGACTTAACAAGGACCTGGTGTTCCTAGCCCATTATAAACCATAAAGCTGTATGTCTCTGTTAATCACCCCACCCCTCACCTATCCACACCCATCCTGTTAGAATATCAATGCAACGCTTTGATGTCCCCATGCATACCCCCACCCTCCCACTCTGTCAGACTGTCAAAGTAATGCTTTGATGTTTCTCTCATATATACTATCTGCTACCACATTTGCTTATTTCCGATCTGAGGAAGAAGGGCAACCTTCGAAAGCTAATCAAGAAATGTATTAAGTTATGTCCAATAAAAAAGGTATCATCTTATTTTCTTTTCCATGTTTTATTTTGTTTGATTTCTATTGATAACCTTTAAGAGTGGACTAACACGGCTACCAAACCTGTTTACCTATAAAAAACCCTTTTGAAATGGGTCATTACTACTGAAAACCATTTTGGTTCCATACATTTGAGTCAGTTATGGGTTATGGACAGAAGTGAACAATTATTTAAATGAACTTTGCAAGCCAGGCAAATTACTGGAAAAATTATTTCATCTATAGCCTTACTTAGGAGCACATTCAGAAAGAATACGTCAGTTTGATTTCAAAATGACCCCCTCCCCCCGGGTAGTGGGGGCTACATTAATAACATTTGAGTGAAAATTAAATAGATTTCCATTTTTTAATAACTGAACTATTAAGCATACTAGTGACTGGAAGAGATGGGCAACTGTAAGAAACTAATTCATGTGTAAACATACACCCAAATTAAGTGAAAGTTTTATAATTCTAATAAAGACACAAAATATTTAACAAGTCTAATGATGGAATGTAAATGTAATCCATTATAATCAAACTAGCTTCATTTTTATCCAATCCAACATACATATTTTGGCATGAGTCTTAGAGCAGTTAGACATCAAGAAGCTGATGTATTAAACTGAGAAATAATCTCATAGAAGGGGTGTTCACACATTTTTTAAAAATGAAAAATTCCAAGAAATGGAAATGCTGAAAGTTCAGCATTTTGAATGGGGTTTTCTTAGCTCAAGTACAACTTTTGCAAAGAAATTAGGAAATGTCAAGTCCCCCAGATAAAAATATTTCACTCATTGTGGGCTAAGTATATAAGTTTAAATAAATTAATAAATAATAATCTACTGCACCTCAAATGTATAAAAAGAAACAAAATATCTATGGATTTTGGAAAAATCAGTATGCAAAAAAATGTGTTTACATACCAATTCCCATCAAGAGGTGTACTTGGCTTTTCTTGATCTTTCCTGTATAAAATTTTGCGAAAGTTTGCCATGCATCATCCACAGCATACCTTGATAGCTTCCAAGTATATATGAACCTCAGAGACATCTTTATCCAAAGGAACAACAAACAAAAACTACAAGAGAATCAAGATTGCTTCAGGACTGTCAAATCAAGTTGGCTCAGATTATACCTGAATCTCTATACTAGCAGGTAGTTCTAATTAAATCTACACTGACTTGCTGATCGATAAAACTCTCTAATTTAAAAGGAGAGTTACAAAGGAGTCCCCATGGTGCAAAATAACTTAAAGTGTAGTTATCTAATTTGTCATGTTATTAAAAGCAGTATTGAAGGCATGCAGGATGGGAAGCTATGATAGACATTCCATTAAGTATCCTAAACTCCAACCATGGATCTATGCACAGAGGATTTTTCACCCATACCCACGGTCACCTTTTATTTGTCTTTGGAACCTAAAGTCCTGGATATGTAGATGCTATTTTTAGGCTCAGGTTTAAACTGGTGACCTCGGCATGAAATGCTCTGTGGCAGTTCTTTATGTAGTTCATTTGTCTAAACTCACATATGAGAAACAAGCAATGAAAGGACAAACTCCACAGATCAGGAGCCAGCAAACAAGGATCAGAGACAGCCAGAAAGGCAGTGTAAAGTCACAATCATTTTTATTAACAATGACCCACAACTATAAACCATAAATAAATGTATTTACTTTATTAGGATTTATTTACTGTCTTTTTGAAGACCCTAGACGTAGTCCAGCAAGAATAATCTAGACATAGGCAATAGACAATTTCAGCAGAAAAAAATTCAAATACGGTAACAGGAACATATTATGGCATAGGATGTTACTTACAACGTTGATACAATACACAGTAAAACATATTAATAGACATCATAGGATGTAAGCAGAGGTAGAACATACAGACAAATAAAATAGAGTAATAGGAGTTAGATAGAAAATAAGGGGACTAACCTAGGAGGTGTTTCACAAAGCTGTGGTAGAAATCAGCCCGCGGTAAATGTTGAGATGCCCATCCTATATAATAATACTCACCTCCAACGTTCTATCCTGCCTGGGACCGTGGCTCCTGTGGTCTGCTAGGCACCATCAGTTATGTGATCCCCCTCACACTCCTCCCACCGAGTTCCAGACTCCGCCCGCCCTCTGATTTCAACACCCCCTCTCCGTGTTACGGACCCCTGGACCCCCCTGCCGCGACCCTGTCAACCTCCCCTTCCCGACGAAAACACTCCCCCACCGCCGTCGTGTACCTGTGCTGACGGGGGACCCCAACCCCTGACAACCGAAGTCCTATTCTCGTCTGCACCGGCATTGCTTGTTGAATGATCATCTGTTCAAGTTTCTGTGCGTGCGTCCGACATCAGACGCACACACAGAAACTTGAACAGATGATCATTCAACAAGCAATGTCGGTGCAGACGACAACAGAACTTCAGCTGTCGGGGGTTGGGGTCCCCTGTCAGCAGAGGTACGCGATGGCGGCGGGGGACGGTTTTCACCAGGAAGGGGGGGTCAACAGGGTCGCGGAGGGGGGTCCAGGGGTCTGTAACGCGGAGGGGGGGGTGTTGAAATCAGAGGGAGGGCAGAGTCTGGAACTCAGTGGGAGGGGCATGAGGGGGCATTGAACTGGGTGGGTGGGAGGCTGGGAGGCCTTGAACTGGGTGGGAGGGGGGTCTGGAACTCGGAGGGGACAGAACGAGACAGCGAGGGAGGGTGGGGGATTGCCTTGCTAGCGCCCGTTTCATTTCATAATGAAACGGGCCTTTTTTACTAGTAGGAATATTAAGGGGCGCCTCAGCAATTACCACCGGCTGATTTCTACCACGAGCTAAAAATGATACAGTGACTTAGTAAAAGACCCCCTTAAAGAAAGTTGCACATGAAGTCAGAAAGTCACATACAAAGGATCTTACTAGAATAGGAGTGGATAAGCAAGTCCTGCTACAGCATATGCAGCCTGGTTAGTCCTTCTGGGGTTAATTCTATAAACGTTGGCTAAAGTTCAGTGCTAAAATGCTGGGTGCTAGGTACAAATTCTATGTGTTTGATTGCCTTTATAGAATACTTGCAGAAATCAGCATTTTAGTGCCCAACATTTGTTGCAAGCACCTTCAACATGTCAAACGTTTGTGGCAGTTATGCACATAACAGACAGTATTCTATAGCCTCGGGGCTTCTTTTACAAACCCATGATACTGATTCCTACGTGGCAAATGAGAGGAAGCCCATAGGAATTGAAAGGGCTTCCTCTCATTTGCCGTACTGTGAATCGGTAACGCGGCTTTGTAAAAGAGGCCCCCACCAGTGCATAATTGTTGGGCAAGCCCTTGCCCCAACCATGCCCATCCCACATACATAGCCCTTAGTAGTTGTGCACTAAAGGAATTATATGCTAAGATTATAGAATTACAGTTACAAGTATAACTACTAATTAGCACCAAACCCTAGGACCTATCCCTGTGGTACTACACTGACGACATCCTTTTCTTCAGAGTAAATGGAGCTCTGAAGAAAAGGATGTTGTCAGTGAAGTACCGCAGGGATCGGTCCTGGGGCCGGCTCTTTTATACGTCTTTGTGAGCGATATTGCAGAAGGGCTGTCTGGTAAGGTTTGTCTCTTTGCGAATGATACTAAACTCTGCAACAGGGTGGACACCCTGGAGGGTGTGAATGACATGAGGAAGGACCTAGCGAAGCTAGAGGAATGGACGGATAAGGTTTAATCCCAGAAAATGCAGGGTCATGCATTTGGGTCGCAAAAATCCGAGGGAACGGTACAGTATAGGGGGTGTAGTGCTTCAGTGTGTGACAGAAGAGCGGGACTTAGGGGTGATTGTGTCTGACAACCTTAAAGCTTTCAAACAGGTAGAAAAAGTGACGGCCAAAGCCAGAAGAATGCTTGGGTGCATAAAGAGAGGCATGACCAGCAGGAAAAAGGAGGTGATAGTGCCGTTGCATAAGTCTCTGGTGAGGCCTCATTTGGAGTACTGCGTGCAGTTCTGGAGACCGCACCTACGGAAAGATATAAACAGGATGGAGTTGGTCCAGAGGGCGGCTACAAAATTAGTAAGCGGTCTTGAATACAAAAATTATAGGGACAGGCTTATGAACCTCAACATGTATACGCTGGAAGAGAGGAGGGAGAGAGGAGACATGATAGAGACGTTTAAATATCTCAAGGGCATTTATGTACAGGAAGAGAGCCTAACTTTGGGTGCCATTGACTGAATGCAGCCCAATGTTATGTATATATTTATAAACTACACAGAGATACAAATAATATTTATTGGGATACATACTGGGATTTGTGACAGCCTCAAAGCAAATGTAACTATGCAGAACTTTCAACAGAGTGGAAGAGTGGCCTAGTAATTAGAGCACCAGTCTTGCAATCCAGAGATGGCCGGTTCAAATCCCACTCTTGCTCCTTGTGATCTTGGGCAAGTCACTTTACTCTTCCTTGTCTCAGGTACAAATTTAGATTGTAAGCCCTCCTGGGACAGAAAAATATCCAGTATACCTGAATGTAACTCACCTTGAGTTACTACTGAAAAAGGTGTGAGCAAAATCTAAATAAATAAGGGGGTACTGTTACAATGGCACTTATGCACATATCTACCACACAGGTTAGAGGTGCTGCTTTAAAATTATTCCCCCCTTGACTAGTTTTACATTAACATAAGTAGCCATTTACACCTGCATAAATGCCTGCAATGCTATCTAACCCTATGTGCATAAAATAATTAAACTTTACTCAGTGCAAGTTCTCTTTTTAATCATGGTATGGTTTATGCCAACAGACTAAACATTACATCAGTTCAGTTTCTTAAGAGCATCTGTTGCAGAAGAACTCAGGTGGCCCATCAACCTGATAAAACAAATCACCTCAATTAAGTGTGACCTCCAGGATCGTGGTCAGACACCTTCTGGAGTCTCTTTTCATCTCTTTGGCACATAGGAAGATGAAGAAAGAACAACAAGCCTTTATGGGCTTTCCTGCTGCTGCTGCAGCAGGACAAGAATATTAAGAAAATCTAGGTCTCTACTCAGAAAGCTGGAAAAAGTTAGAAATATTCCCCCTAATTCTATAAAAGTTGCTAATAATTGCACGCAAAAAAATTTTGGTTGTCTGCCCCATTTTGTGTGTGCAATTTAATTGAATAGTGAGCTATTTAGCACTTATTATTGGCTTGATAACAACCAATTATTGGTACTAATCAGACTTAATTGAAATATACATGTGTAAATTTAGGGGTAGGATCCACACCTACATTTTACACACAAGTTCAAAAAGGAGGTGAGGAAATGGGAGGGTGATGTGTGAAATGTGGGCATTCCAAACATTTACACGTGTTGTTATAGAATGAGGGGAATGTGCATCTAATTTAGGCATGTATATTTGCACCACTTTTCAGTTGGGGCAAATGTCTGCACCTAAAGTTAGCCATGATTAAGGCGTAAGCTCCATTCTATAAACCACACCTAAATTTAAGCATGGTTAATAGAATAGCACTTTTTTCTGCGCCAATTTTTTTGACACCGTATGTAGAATTCAGCCCATACTGGGGTTTTTTCTTTACTTACCCATTTTAGTGGCTTTTTTTTACTAAGCTGTGTTAGATGTGAAAGCACACCTAACGTAGCTAACGCAGGACACAATACTGCATTCCACATTAGTCTTGAGATATATACACACTAATGGCATTCTAATTTTTTTTTTGAGCGGGCATATCAGGGATGAAGTGTGGGCATTTCTGCACTAACCAGTTAGCACATCTATATTACTGCATATTAACTGGTTACTAAACAATTAACACGAGAGCCCTTACCATCTCCTTAACAGGTGTGGTCAGTGCTCTTGCAGTAATTTTTTTTTAAATGGTCGCATGCTAATGGTAACATTAGCATATGGTCCAAGAAGGGAACAGGAGTATGTCGTCTACGAGATACAGTAGGAATCAAGTAGAGGATGACAGTCAACTCTCAAGCCAGGAGGAATCAGGTTCCAACTCTTTATTAGGCACCAGTGGCGTTCCTAGGGGGGCGGACACCCGGGCGGCGCCCCGCCCCCCCCCCCCCTGGGTGCAGCACCCCCCCATGATGCAGCGCGGATCCCCCGGGTGCACGCCGCTGGGGGGGTGCCGCAGCGCACGCCTGCTCAGAGTTCCCTGACTTCGCACGTTCGCTGCAGCTCCCTCTGACCCGGAACAGGAAGTAACCTGTTCCAGGGCAGAGGGAGCTACAGTGAGCGCGCGAAGAAGTCAGCGAACTCAGAGCAGGCGCGCGCCGCAACACCCCCAGCGGCGTGCACCCGGGGCGGACCGCCCCCACCGCCCCCCCCCCCCCCCTTGGTACGCCACTGTTAGGCACCACAATGAAAGACCTCACACGGCGGAAGGCTGCCTGCCTCAAGGGTCACAAGACTGCACATAAAATATACAAATGTATGGTTAAATTTGCATATGGCCATTAATGAAATAAATAGAAAAATGGCTATGTTATGGCCGCAGTAAAAATGATCTTAGCGTGCAGGAAAGACCCACATGTAGGTGCCTGCTAAGTCCATTTGTTACTGCAGCTTAGTAAAAGGGCCCCTTCATAATTCAATATATTCCAGATCTAAGGGCCTTTTTATTAAGCTGCACTAAAAAGTGTTCTATACTATGACTAGCATGTGAGTTTCCCCGCACTGAGGCCACTTTTAGCACTGCTGTAAAATGGCCACATTTTCCATTTTTGCAATAATGGCCATGCACTAATTGTCCCATTAGGATGTGAGCCCTTAAGGCGTCAAGGGTTTGATTCTATATGGTGCCTGAAAGATCTGCTCAGAATAAATTTCCACCTAAGCATATTCTATAAGTGTTGCCCAGATTTAGGAGTATTATATTGAATACTCTTAGTTGATATCCCAGCACCTAAAACTATGTGCCTCTATTTACACCAAGGGAAATGTGGCATAAATAACAGCATGTACGTTGGGGCACAGTGGGACATAATCTATAACAATGCGTATACATTTTGGAATGCCCAAGAAATGCCCATTTCCCCACTTACAACCATGCCCCTTTTTGGCTCTGCACACTAGAATGTTGGTGCTGTGCTTTACAGAATATGCTTAGCAAGTTATGTGCATAAATTCTAATTATTGCCAATTAATATTCATTATCATTTTTTTAACTGCTGTTAAAAATGCTGAATGGCTGGTTAAGCCAATTAAGTTAGGTGTGTTGTTATAAAATATGCTCGGATTTTGGCATGGAATGCTAGGCACAATATACAGAATCCAGTGGTAAGGGCTCACACGCTAGCCACACGCTAATCAGTCCATTCAAAGTAAATAGGCTTTATCGGCATCGCTATGCTGGGAATCACTAACGCGGTTTGGTAAAACAGACCCTAACACATTTGAAAAACTGAAAACTGTAAATTAAGTATTCCTGATTCAGGCATGCTGCCAAACCATGACAGTGCCTGATTTTTTTGTTCTTGATTGGGGGGGGGGGGGGTTTTGTTTTTTTACTATGTGTGCTATGTCAGTTTTCATATTTTAAAACAATCAAAAAATCCACAAAATGAAAAATGACTCTATTTACAGGGAAAAAGCCTCAAAGAGCTCCAAGATAAAAAATTAATCTCACGGAGCTTAAGCAGACACAATGGTCTTCTCTTCATCATAGGCAAAAAACCTTGGTGCCACAGATCTAAAAAAGTTTTTTCTGTGGTCAAAAAATATATTCAGTAAGAATTATATTATTTTAAAGAAATGATAAGTGTTCTGTACGTAGATCACTACTGGAGCATACCACGCTATCCAATATGCACTATTACACTTATATTTGCTGAGTAGTGTTCATTGGATGCTACTCTCTGCTCTCCGCTGTGCGATCCTTCACTTGCTGCCCTGAGCTGACGATGGCCAGCGTTTCTCTGCTTCTTCAGGGTCTCAGGCTGAAAACGGGACATCCACACAGCTCTCCCCGGCAGCGTACTACCACACCACGTGTTTAGTTCTTTAGTTAATTTTCATATTTTAACACATACCGTTTTCAATTATGTGGAGGGGCATTTTCGATATCACGTCTAAGTCCGACTTTGGACGTTTTGCACAAAACATCCAAAATCCAAACAGGAAAGAAGGTCTTTTTCAAAAAAATAAAAATGTATATCTTTTTTTTTTCAAAGATACCTTTTCAAAGAAGGTTCTAGGTAGAAATCAGTTGGCAGTAATTGGGTATATATTGGGTGTCTTGGCATTTACCACCAGTTGATTTATACTGTGAGCTAAAAACGCTACCGTGGCTTAGTAAAAGACCCCCTTCATCAGGTATGTTTTGGCTATTCATTCTTTTTTTACAAAACCATTAAAAAATGTCAAAAGAGATCAGAATCTAGATAATTGAAGTTTTCAAGTTAATCAGGCGGACATACCTATGTGCAGAGCTTTTTTTTTCTTTATCTTTCTTTTAGTTATATTTATTAGTCAACTCTGATTATATCTGAAACAATATGCAGACCAAAAATAATTATACAAATATAAGGACTGCTATAATCAATTAGACAATAGGAGTGGCCTAGTGGTTAGGGTAGTGGACTTTGGTCCTTGGGAACTGAGTTCAATTCCCACCTCAGGCACTAGCAACTCCCTGTGACCCCGGGCAAGTCACTTAACCCTCCATTACCCCAGGTACAAATAAGTACCTATACATATAAGCTGCATTGGGCCTGCCATGAGTGGGAAAGTGCTGGGTACAAATGTAACAAAAAAAATACATTAAGTTTAGCACCCTCTCCTTGAGAGTGGCCTGTCCATGTAACAATTATTCAGCAGCATCCCAAAGAAAAGATTTAAATCCTTCTTGCTCATAACAAAATATACTGTAGTAATCAATATGAAAGTCAGAATCAGCTAAAATTTTAAGATCCTCACTGCATTCAATTTCAAAAAAGCACTGGTAGCTGTAGCCACAACCCAGCTCAATTTTAAGTGTAGAATAAAGAATCATACCAAGTGTGAATACTTCACTTTTAATGATGAATGGGACATTGTCTAACAATGTTGGCAAAGGTCTACTGACCCACAGCACTTCAGTCTTGGTTGAAGTCACACTGAGCTTATTCTGTCCCTTTCAAAAACTTAACTGCCCTCAAGCAGGCATTAATGGTGCTGAGAGTTTGTAGTTAATAGTACAGAGAGCTGCACATCTTCACATAAAGGAAATGCAGTGCTTCAGAGTGCCATAGGATATCAAGGAGAGAGAAAAAGGGATCAACCCCTGCGGAATGCTATGCTTTGGTGACTGAACAGACATTATTTAGTGAGAAACAGTGAGCTCTTTGCTAAGGAAAAGCCAAACAGCTTCAATCATGACTCAGACAATCCAGTATCACAAAGCTTTTTAAGAAAAAAAATGAACAATCAACCATATCAAATACTACAGTCATATTGAGCAATATTGGATTTGATTTTCAGTTGGGGACAATTTAATGCAGTGGTTCAGAAACTTGGTCCTAGAGGCACCCTAGCCAGTCAGGTTTTCAGGATATCCACAATGAATATTCATGAGAGAGATTTGTATGCACTGCCTCTGTAAATTACTCCTAAGCCTATTTCCTCTTAACTCCATCCTATGCCCTCTCATTCCAGAGTTTTCCTTCATTTGAAAAAGGCTTACCTCCTGTACATTGATGCCACTGAGATATTTAAACTTCTCTATCGTATCCCCTCTCTCCCGCCTCTCTTCCATTGTATGTTTAAATCATTTTTATTGGTAACATAAACAGCAACAAGTCTTACAGGCAATTCTATAGGTTCTGATACCATCATTTTAACAACTTAACTCCCTATCCTCTCTCCCCCCCTACCCCTTCCCTACCCCACCTTGATATGAGACAGACATAATGAATATCGTCCTCTTTCTACTACATGTTCAATAACTGACTTCTAGATTCGGAGGACAGCGTTCCCAGGAACGGGCTCCATCTATCCATAAAAAGGTCAAACTCCGGGCGCGGCTGCTCCTTTGTCTGTAACCTTTCCATCCTCATGAGATTTATCATTTGGGTTCGCCATGTCTGAATCGATGGTCCTGTGATCTCCAGCCAGTCTATTAGAATGGCTTTCTTTGCCATCATAGTAGCTCTCTTTACAAAGGCCACATAGCCCTTAGGCCCAGGCCTGCTAAGTTCCGGCTTACCAAACAGTAATAGGGGCGCACACCTCCATTTTGCCTTCCATAAGTTCTCAATTTGACTAAGTAGACTGGACCAGAAGCGAGTGACTCTCGGGCAGTTCCAGAACATGTGTCCTAATGTCGCTCCGTTCCCTTTGCATTTGGGGCAGGCCCCGTCTGGGGATAGCCCCATGTGAAATGCCCGACGAGGGGGGACATAGAGCCGCAATGCAAATCGATATTGGAGTTCCCAATGTGTAGCCCATGCTGATATTTGCCGTAACGAGAGAACGTGCTCCATGAACACGTTGGTTGGTATCTGTACTGACAGGTCCCTTCCCCAATCTCTGGCATACTTAGCGTAATCTAATTCGGATTTAGTGTCTTTAATATGTCTATGATGATAATGCAATGGTACTCTCTGTTGCGAGTTCAAGGACAACGCTGAAGCCAATTCCTCTTGGACATCCTCTGTAAGGTCTTCCCAGGGCAGGCTGGACACATAGTGGCGTATTTGCCAATAATGAAAATAGTCATTTGGTCCCAATATTTGTAATCCTTGTAATGTACCACGAGATTGTAATTTCCCCTCGTCAGTGATGATTTGCTGTAGATAGGTAACTTTTCGCTCTGTCCATTTGTTGAATATTCCATATAGAAGGCCTGGTGGGAATGCTGGGTTGCCACATATGGGGAGCAAAGGGGTCACTTTATAGGAGCAGTGATGTAGTTTACATATCCACCGCCAAGCTTTTTGTGCTGTAGGTAAGATGTGTGAGACCTCCAGTGTTGGAGATATTGAGCATTTTAAGCCATGAAGGAGACTGCTGAAATGATAAAGTCTGAAAAGTTCCAACTCGATCTTTGTTGCAGAGAAATCCATAGTGCCTAAACCAGTCATTCAAGTGTCTTATGGTACATGCCACAGTTAATGATCTGATGTCTAAGAGGCCTAGTCCTCCATATTCCTTTGGGGTACAGACCATAGCAAGAGGCAATCTCGGTCTCTTCCCCTTCCACAGAAAGTTTGTCAAAGCTGAGTTCAGTTTTTGTTCATCTGGTCTTTTTAAATATAATGGTAACATTTGAAATATATAAAGCCAGCAGGGTACTACCATCATATTATACAATGCTATTTGCCCTAAAAGCGATATAGGTAGCGTCTGCCATTGTGCCAGTTTCATTGTAGTTCTCAATAGTAGAGGTTGTATATTTAAGTCATAGAGTTTAGACAAATCCTGTGGAATCTAGACACCTAAATATTTGATCTCCGTCCCCTTTTTTAACTGGGCATCTTCCTCTAGCGATGCAGTTACTCCCTGTGGGTACATTTGCAATATATAAGATTTCTGTAAATTTATTTTAAATCCTGAGAGTTCTCCAAAACTTGAAGTTCTTTGTATCAGCTTTCGACCGGAACTCTCTGGACAAGCTGTCACTATCAGTAAATCATCAGCGAATGCCATCACTTTAACATTCTGTCCTCCCACCTCTACACCCACTATTCCCTCTTCTTTAACTAGAGTCCTCAGTAGCGGTTCGAGGGCTAGTAGGAATAATACCGGGGAGAGAGGGCATCCCTGCCTAGTTCCCCGCAAAACCGGGAACTGTGGTGTTCACACTCCATTAACCAGTACAGCAGCTGTTGGGTTCGTGTATAACGACTCTCTTCCATTGTATACAGTTTAGTAACTGCCCCATGGACCGACTCCATCCCGTTTATCTGGCTATTTTGGGGGGCAGTCCAGGTGTGGAGTCAGCACTTGGCTAGTTAAATACTGATAATCAGAACTTAACCAACCGGGTTTACTACATAAATCGGACTGCATAAAAGTCAGTCCTATCTTTATGCATAGCTGAATATCAGATTTAACCGCCTATGTGTTAGCCAGCTCCATAAAACCAGATATGCAATGCTGAAGCACGGACAGGGCCCGGCACTTTATATCTGGGAATAACGCGAATGGTGGCCAGTAAAATGCTAGGCACCACTGGCGGAATAGAGACTCCTTAATAATATTTTTAAACAAAAATGAAAGAATTTTATATAGTTAAGACTTAGGAAATTTATAACAAGGTAACTTTCTAAACACCAGGGGGCAATTCTATAACAGATTGACTCCGGTCAGGTGCCCTGATAACACATGGTTGGAATTTATTCTATGATGGTACCTGGGTGTCTAGCTGTCATTATAGAATACTATGGTAACCCAGAATTGGAATGCCGAACACTTAGGCACCCACAGTTACACTGGTCATATACCTGGCATAACTGCAGGCACCTAAATGTGACAAAAAGCTTGCACAACTTGCAGTATTCTGAAGGTTATTGTTGTAACTGGGAGCTTGGTCTATCCACGCTGAAATCTAAGCATATTCCATAACAATGCATGTAACTTAACTGGTTTAACAAGCTAATCAGCGTTGATAACCTAAACAAGCAGTAATGAGCATTACCTGGCAATAATTATTTACACTCACAACTCGCTAAGTGTATTCTGTAATGAACTGCGCTGAACCTTTTCCGGAGATGCGAAGGCAGTAGAACGAGAGGACATGAAATGAGATTGAAGGGGGGCAGACTCAAGAAAAATGTCAGGAAGTATTTTTTTCACAGAGAGAGTAGTGGATGCTTGGAATGCCCTCCTGTGGGAGGTGGTGGAAATGAAAATGGTAACGGAATTCAAAATTGCTTGGGATAAACATAAAGGAATCCTGTTCAGAAGGAATGGATCCTCTGGAGCTTCGCCGAGATTGGGTGGCAGAGCAGGTGGTGGGAGGCGGGGCTGATGGTTGGGAGGTGGGGATAGTGCTGGGCAGACTTATACGGTCTGTGCCAGAGCCGGTGGTGGGAGGCGGGGCTGATGGTTGGGAGGCGGGGATAGTGCTGGACAGACTTATATTGTCTGTGCCAGAGCCAGTGGTGGGAGGCAGGGCTGGTAGTTGGGAGGCGGGGATAGTGCTGGGCAGACTTATACGGTCTGTGCCCTGAAGAGGACAGGTACAAATCAAAGTAGGGTATACACAAAAAGTAGCACATATGAGTTTATCTTGTTGGGCAGACTGGATGGACCGTGCAGGTCTTTTTCTGCTGTCATCTACTATGTTACTATGTAATGTGCACAATTCAAACAGGGGCATGGCTATAGGTGTGGAAATGGGCATTTCAAAATGTATGCACTATGCACAGGGATTTATGCCATGTTTTCCTTGGTGTAAATGGAGGTGCATAGTTTTAGGGGCTGGGATATCAACTAAGGGTATTCTATATACCGCACCAAAATCTAGGTGCCACTTATAGAATACGCTTAGCCAGAAATGTTTAACATGTGGATTTTGTAAGCGCTGTATTTTTTTTAGGGTGCATTTATCCCTACCTAAACCTAGGAAGAAACAAATCACCCAAGGCTGCAGCAGTTTGCTCTTTATTAGATACCTTATCAAGGACTTGTATAATTAGCAGATCAGTGATATCTCACTGGGAGTACAGAACATTGCTACACAAAATTACTTTTATATCTGAGACTCCAAAGAATATACAAGCAATGAAATGCTTTTATTTATTATTCTCCAAATATATGTATAAGAGATTCAAGACTAATTATGAGAAAGCAATTGGATTACTTGCCAATGCAGATACAACTGATTGGTTTCTCATGTGAGAGAGCAGCACTGCTTGCACAAAGGTGCTGGCCTAAGACTGTCTCTCACCCTTAAAGCAGGAAGTACAATCACTTTTAAATGTCCATTTAGGATACAAGTTATCTGATATATTCACACCTTATTTGATATAATATATTGTAGTCACCACCTTAGTGACCATATATGGTACCATTTACCGTACGTGTTTGTTTTTTCCAGTATTTATCGGAAAGCTCAGTCATCTTCTTGCGAGACCACTCAGCTGACCATATCTTCCTGGGTGTAACTGATCTTGCCCTGTTGGTAAACCGCACCATCCTGTTTATGAGGTTTTTGCACCCTAGCCCTTCCTTATTTTGCTGCATTGTATATCCCAATAGCTCAGGAGCCTTACTGGAACTTCAAAGTTCAGATTACAGTTAAAGGCCTGTGAGCTTTTCTGTCACTTTTAGATCCTGACCCAAAGTCTCAGGCCTTGAACCAAGGCTCTCAGTTATGATAACAATATTCAGCGCCTTATATAGAATCTGAACTTATAGCATTTAGGTGTCCTGATATAAAATAGTGCTTTGCACACTTGTATATTTGACTTTTCTATACATTTATGCTAAAGCTGCCAATAGGATCCAGATTTGCAGGACAGGGTTGATCCAGTCCTATATTTACGCTAGTGTATGCTGGGACTTGTAGTCTTGTTTTTCTTAGGGAATGTATTGGGGAAATCAGAACTATAAGTCCTTGAAAGCAACAGGGTAAACCCAGAACTGGATCAAGCCTGTCCTGCGAATCTGGATCCAGTTGGCAGCCTTAAATTATACACTAGAGGGGTGCATAACCATGAGTATCTAGTTATAGAATTGCCCTTTAGATGCCTAATTATTATTCATCCATGTACAGAAAAGAAAAATTGCCCAGCCGTATAGGCGGTCAGATGCACAAATGAGTGGCAGCCCGGCACAGCCAAGAGGAGTGGACTGGGGAGGGATTGGGGGTAGGGTCAGGTAAGGGAAGGGAGTGCAGGCAAGTAGAAGCAATTATATCAGGAATAGCAGGGAGAGGGGAGGTAGTAAGGAGTAGAGAGACATGGGATAGAGTCAGGTGATCTGAGGGGAAGTCCTGGGGTCAGAAAAAGGTGAAGATATTTGAAGCATTTTTTGTGTATGGTGTACAGCGCTGTGTATGCCTTGTAGAGCTATAGAAATGCTAAATAGTAGTAGTAGATGTGGATGATGTTTGCCAATGTGCAAGCACCATTTTTTTGTTACATTTGTACCCTGTGCTTTCCCATTCATGGCAGGCTCAATGCGGCTTACATGGGGCAATGGAGGGTTAAGTGACTTGCCCAGAGTCACAAGGAACTGCCTGTGCCTGAAGTGGGAATTGAACTCAGTTCCTCAGCTCCCCAGGACCAGAGTCAACTCTCTTGGCTCTAACCCTCGACTTCTCTTCACCACATTGAACTCTCTTCTCAAGGTGCCCCCTCCCCCAACTCCCCCTTCATTATCTCCTCAGACCCTTGCTGTATTCTTTCACGACTAGGTTCAAAAGATAAACCTTGAATTCTGTACCTCGCCACCTCTCCCTCCACTAGTCCATTCCCCTCTCTCTCCTTCCCCTCAATCCTTTTCCTCCTTTCCTGAAGTTACTATAGAGGAAACTACACTTCTCCTTTCTTCCTCAAAATGTACCACCTGTTCCTCTGATCCCATTCCCACCCACCTTCTTAATGCCATCTCACCTGCTCTTATTCCTTTTATCTGTCACATTCTCAACCTCTCACTTTCCACTGCAACTGTCCCTACTGCCTTTAAACATGCTGGGGTCACACCTCTCCTTAAGAAGCCTTCACTCGACCCTACTTGTCCCTCTAATTACAGACCCATCTACCTCCTCCCTTTTCTCTCCAAATTACTTGAGCGTGCTGTTCACCACCGTTGCCTTGATTTTCTCTCCTCATATGCTATTCTTGACCACTACAATCTGGTTTTCGCCCTCTCCACTCAACCGAAACTGTGCTTACTAAAGTCTCCAATGACATATTACTGGCTAAATCCAGAGGTCAATATTCCATCCTCATTCTTCTTGATCTTTCCGCTGCTTTTGACACTGTCGATCACAGCATACTTCACGATACCCTGTCCTCACTTGGATTCCAGGGCTCCTGTCCTTTCCTCTCCCTCCGCACCTTTAGTGTTCACTCTGGTGGATCTTCTTCTACTTCTATCCCTCTGCCTGTCAGCGTACTTCATGGTTCTGTTCTTGGTCCCCTCCTCTTTTCTATCTACACTTCTTCCCTTGGTTCATTAATCTCATCCCATGGCTTTTCCTACCATCTCTATGCTGATGACTCCCAAATCTACCTTTCTACCCCTGATATCTCACCTTGCATCCAAACCAAAGTTTCAGCGTGCTTGTCTGACATTGCTGTCTGGATGTCTCAATGCCACCTGAAATTAAACATGACCAAAACCGAGCTTCTCATTTTTCCCCCCAAACCCACCTCCCCACTCCCCCCCCGTTTTCTATTTCTGTTGATAGCTCTCTCATTCTCCCTGTCTCCTCAGCTCGAAACCTTGGGGTCATCTTTGACTCTTCTCTCTCCTTCTCTGCTCATATCCAGCAGATCACCAAGACCTGTCGTTTCTTTCTTTACAACATCCATAAAATCCGCCCCTTTCTTTCCGAGCACTCTACCAAAATCCTCATCCACACCCTTGTCACCTCTCGTTTAGACTACTGCAATCTGCTTCTTGCTGGCCTCCCACTTAGTCACCTCTCCCCTCTCCAATCGGTTCAAATCTCTGCTGCCCATCTCGTCTTCCGCCAGGGTCGCTTTACTCATACTACCCCTCTCCTCAAGTCGCTTCACTGGCTCCCTATCCGTTTTCGCATCCTGTTCAAACTTCTTCTACTAACCTATAAAAGTACTCACTCTGCTGCTCCCCAGTATCTCTCCACACTCGTCCTTCCCTACACCCCTTCCCGTGCACTCCACTCCATGGATAAATCCTTCTTATCTGTTCCCTTCTCCACTACTGCCAACTCCAGACTTCGTGCCTTCTGTCTCGCTGCACCCTACGCCTGGAATAAACTTCCTGAGCCCCTACGTCTTGCCTCATCCTTGGCCACCTTTAAATCTAGACTGAAAGCCCACCTCTTTAACATTGCTTTTGACTCGTAACCACTTGTAACCACTCGCCTCCACCTACTCTCCTCTCCTCCTTCCTGTACACATTAATTGATTTGCTTACTTTATTTTTTGTCTATTAGATTGTAAGCTCTTTGAGCAGGGACTGTCTTTCTTCTATGTTTGTGCAATGCTGTGTACGCCTCGTAGCGCTATAGAAATGCTAAATAGTAGTAGTAGTAGTAGTCCACCACCCTAACCACTAGGCCACTCCTCCACATGCCGCTCCAATGGCTCAGCTCACTGCTGCACTCCCTAGAGCTTTGCTTACCTTTTTTGGTCTGTTTGCCCTGCACTTGAGTGATGGTGGGTTCATGGTGTGCCGGACACACTGATATTCATGCTTTTCCCTGTTTTTTTCTGGGTTGCATGGACCTCGGGGGGGCTCTCCTGTTGACCGGTAGTGTTGCATGCCTGATCTGACCAATGATTCTAGTGCCTCATATGCGGTGAGTGTGGCAGTGAATGATGGGGAGCAGCAGGGACCTTTACAGGAGATGGGGAGAGCCGGTGCAGTGTGGGTTGCTCACTCCAGCAGCCTACAGAATGTCTAGAGTCTTTTAAAAGTTTTGTGCACATTTAGATATGCTTCTTGTCTGATGATATTTTTATTTTTTGTTTTTATATCTGCGTAGAACTAGATTTTTGGAACTACTAGTGTGTATGATATATTTACATACACTTTTGATAGGTATGTATAAAGAAATTTCTTCCCTTCTTCATTGAAATGTTTTGATTCTAATTGTATGATCTTAACATTTTTTATTGAGAGTTATAAATGTGATATGAGTAATTGTAGATGTTCTGATTAAAAATTTTATGTGATGTATGATTTTAATGATAATTATAAATATTTGTTTTACAGATGATATCATGTATGTCTATACATATTTTTTTAGAACTCTTAAAGGATTGTTTTATATATGTTGAATCTCTTTTTTTAAATAATTGCCTTTTATTAGTTGAATCATGCTTATGACATTGTTAATATGTATGGTTATACATGTTTTTATACTTGTGTTTTGTTTTTGTAGTTTATACCCCTGACGCAGCCTGAGGGCGAAACGTGGCCACGCCGGGTATTGTTCCAATAAATGCATTTGATTCCACTGCTTTGTTGTTTTTTATCTACTGTTTTGTAAGCAATTGTTTTTTTGTTAGGGACTGTGTAGTGTCCAGCAATGAATGCAGGTGCCATAAGGTCTGCAAGACCACTTGCAGGAACTGTGACACCAGATGGCGGTACAGGGCATAAATGAGGCACACCAATGGTTACAAACTGCAGCACAGTGACTAGAGAGCTGCACAGGAACGGGGTTTGCGGGAATCCTGTGGGGTTCCCGCGGGGACGGAAGCAGTTCTGTGGGGTTCCCACAGGATGGAAGCAGTTCCTGTGGGGTTCCCGCGGGGATGAAAGCAGTTCTTCGGGGTTCCCATGGAAATGTAAGCTACACCTGCACCAAGTTCTTTGACTGCTGTCTCCTCCTCCTACTCTTCCTCCTTGCTTTAACAGCGCAAATGTGGAAAATTTTCCATTAAGGAGGTGGTAGAGACACAAATGATGATGGAATTCAAAAAGGTGTGGGATGAACACAGAGGATCTCTAATTAGAAAATGGAAGTTATAAAAAGCCTAACCTTAAATGGCTGCATGTGTGTGGATGTATGAAGTAATGCTTAGATGGCGACTCTGGCTGTGATTAACTAGGGCCAATACCAGGCAGCTTTGTATGGTCTGAGTCTAATATATGGAATTCTGGTTTAGGATGGGCTGGAAAGAGCTTAGACAGCAACTTCAGTGGCTGGAACATAAGGACAGTTCTGGACAGATTTTTACGATCTGTGTCCCACAAATGAGAAGACGCATAGACTGGAGTGGGCTTCAATGACAACTCCAGCAGTTGGAACATAAGGATAGGGCCAGATAGACTTCTATGGTCTATGTTCCAGAAACACAAAAGAAAGACCATAATCAAGTAAATTTAAAACGAATCGGAGAAAGTTTTTCTTCACCCAACGTGTAATTAGACTCTGGAATTCGTTGCCGGAGAACGTGGTACGGGCGGTTAGCTTGACGGAGTTTAAAAAGGGGTTAGATAGATTCCTAAAGGACAAGTCCATAGACCGCTATTAAATGGACTTGGAAAAATTCCGCATTTTTAGGTATAACTTGTCTGGAATGTTTTTACGTTTGGGGAGCGTGCCAGGTGCCCTTGACCTGGATTGGCCACTGTCGGTGACAAGATGCTGGGCTAGATGGACCTTTGGTCTTTCCCAGTATGGCACTACTTATGTACTTATGTACTTATGTACTTATGTACTTAAGTGTATAAAATAATGAGTGGAATGGATCGGGTGGATGTGAAGCGACTGTTCACGCTATCCAAAAATACTAGGACTAGAGGGCATGAGTTGAAGCTACAGTGTGGTAAATTTAAAACGAATCGGAGAAAATTTTTCTTCACCCAACGTGTAATTAGACTCTGGAATTCGTTGCCGGAGAACGTGGTACGGGCGGTTAGCTTGACGGAGTTTAAAAAGGGGTTAGATAGATTCCTAAAGGACAAGTCCATAGACCGCTATTAAATGGACTTGGAAAAATTCCGCATTTTTAGGTATAACTTGTCTGGAATGTTTTTACGTTTGGGGAGCGTGCCAGGTGCCCTTGACCTGGATTGGCCACTGTCGGTGACAGGATGCTGGGCTAGATGGACCTTTGGTCTTTCCCAGTATGGCACTACTTATGTACTTATGTAAGTATATAATATCACACTCATTGATTTAATCATGAATTGATAATGAGTGTGACTATTGGGCAGACTGGATGGACCATTCAGGTCTTTATTTGCTGTCACTTACTACGTTACAATTAATCCTCTTTGCTCCCGGGCTGATGAGCAGACCTCAGCTCTGACACAGGCATGAGCATCAGATGTCAGCTGACCTACTGGCGCGTACATGTGGTGACCTCTCAGCATACAGCACCAGTAAATCAGAGACAAATGTTACATGTGCACACCAGAATGTTCCAAGTTTCAGCTTCCATTCCTTCCTTGCCTACAGTGCTGTGGCTCAAATCCAGAGAGAGACTGAGGGAGCTGACTGGAATTTTCTTTTATGTACCATTAAATTCTTACAGTGATGGGTGGGGATGGGTTAAATTCTTGCGGGGACGGGTGGGGACGGGTTGGGATGGGTTACATTTTTGCGGGGATGGATGGGGACAGATAAGATTCCAATGGGGACGAGTGGGGACGGATAAGATTCCAGCAGGGATGGGCGGGGATGGGTAAGATTTCTGTCCCCGTGTCACAGCCATTACCTGTCCTGGCCCAGAATGTGCAGGCAGTACAGCCTCAGATTTGGGATGGAGGTGGGTCTGAACATTTGTCTTTGGCGCACCCACTGGCGATCACGTACTGGGGTGCTAGTAATGCTGAGTTGTTTCTAGCTATTATCCTTCAAATCACTATTGAGTCATTATGTATATATATTTAAAAATAAATCAACCCTGTTGTAAAATATATAATCTGGGTGGGCTATTGTACTGAACCTTCCGGGGTAGGACACACACCAGATACCATATTGTAGGCACAGACGCAGAAGGGTGAAAGTACACTGCTTCACTAGTCTTTGAGTTGGTAGATTTTCTTATCAACTAACTACACTTACATGTACACCTCTTCATTAACTTTCGGGCTGACAGGTTGTTTCCTATATGCTTCCTGCACCTCTATGTACACAGCACCATAGCAGCCGCAGGCTTGCAGTTGTTATATATCACCGGCACCTACAGGTCTACTGCTCTAATGACTTCGGGCTGTAGGCCACCACTAGGCTAACTATTCACTGCTTCACTACCTTCGATATGGCAAGTGGTGCTTATATACTGTCTGCATCTGGATGTACATGTTTCAGTAACCTCAGGCTTGCATTCTTTTATATACTATGTGCCCCTTGAATTAGCCTTCAGGCTCAGAGTTTTCTTATATTCTAAATATACACCGTTTCCATAGCATTCAGGATTTCAGGTTTCTTATGGCCTAAGTGCACCTGAACATACACCGCATCGATGGCCTGCACCAGAAGGCATACCACTGCACTAATCATGGGCTTGTAGGTTTTACTCCTTATATATCTACGGCACATGAATGCATATCACTTCAATAGCCTTCAGGTATACTAATTACACCTGAATGTACTCCACTTTAATAGCCTTTGGGTCTGCGGCTTTCTATACTAATTACACTGGGATGTACACGCTGAAATAATGACTAGCAGATTTCCTCTATACTAAGCGTCCCAGCAGATGCACAGCAGACTTCATACATTCTCACTGCTGTAGAAGATACTTTTTTGTCAAATACCAGACACACTTGCATAACACCGGTTGTATAACCTTGAGCTTGCAGGTTTCGACAGGCTACCAGTACTTGAATATTAATTGCTTTAACAGCCGCTGGCTTGCTGTTTTTCTAATATACTAATTCCACCTGTGTGTGCATCTTTAAATAACCTCGGCCTTGCAGATTCTCCTATATATTAAGCACACTGGCAGATGCACAAGTCTTATATCCTCACTGCTACAAAATGTACACCACTGCAATAGCATACAGACTTGCAGTCTTATTATACAATGACAACACCTGGATGTATACAGTATCAGTAAACTTCAGTTCTACAGTTTTCTTATATCCAACCTTTTCCAAAATGTTCAGCACTTCAATAGCCTTTGGCTTTCTAGATTCCCTACGTACCACAGGGAACTAAAGAACAATGTCTTCATGGATCTCGAGCAGGTTTGCTTAAATATTGCTGGCACCTGAATGTATACCGCGTCTCTAGGCTTAGATGATCATGCTTTCTTATATACTTATATTACTTATATGCAATCTGCAGCTGAATGTATGCAGTGGCAATGGCCTTCAGGCTTGCAGGTTAGACTTAGGTTTTATAGGTTTCTCATATGCCACACACATGAATGTGCACTGCTCCATAGCCTTCGGCTGGCAAATTTTTGCTTATATATAACTTGTAACAGAATAGTTGCATCATGTCTACTGTTTCACTAGCCTTCAGACTTTCAGGTTCCATATTTATACCACATACACAAATTCCATCATCCAGAATGGTAGTCCTTCTTATAAACACCATCCGGAGGACAAATAGACACAGCCTCACCAGCCTTTGGGCTCATAGGCTTCTCAGAGGCCACAAACACAGAAAGGTGTACTGCTTCATAGTCATTGGCTAGCAAGTTTATAATATACTACCTGCAACTGACAGTACACTGCTTCATTAGCCTCCAGGATTGTGAGTGGCCTATACCACTCGTGCCTTGATGTATACTGCTTCAAACTGCCTTTGGGATCGCAAATTTCTTATACTAGCTACACTTGGACAGTAGCTGCACCAGGAAGGATACACACTACTTTAACACCAGGATCTACATTGCGTCACCAGCTGGGAGTACGCTGCTGCAAGGGCCTTTGGGCCTGCGGATTTTACTATATTCTGGCTACACCCTCAGTTTCCTGATATTCTAACTGGTTTCTTATACATTTCCGGAAATGCATTCGCCTGCGGGTTCAGGTTTGTATATACTAAATGCACCTGCTAGATACTTAGGGCTTGCAGGTTAAGCCCTTACTAAATGCACCTGTTCACTGCTTTAAAACATTTAGGCCTGCAGTTCTTTTATGTACCACCTTCACTAAAATGTACAATACTCCAATAGCACTCGACTGGCAGGCCTCGTATTTATCAGCTGCACCAGAAAATACACTCCCGCAACAGTTGACAGGCATGTTAGATTGCTTATATAATTACTACACCTGAATGTACACTACCTCTGATTCAGCTTACAGTTTTTGGAAGTACAAAGGCCTTAACAGCTGGCGGGCCTGCAGTTTTTCTTATATGATTACTGCTTCTGAACATGCACTAATTAATGGCCTTTTATGATATGCCTACACTAAGGCAGTTTTCGGACTAATTCCACCTATTCCTACATATTGTACACAGAATTAACATGCCTTACTTCCTTGCAGCTTTTGCACCTAGCAGCTTGTGCAGTCTCACCCTACATATTGCACATGGAATTCACGTCTTACTTCCTAGCAGCTCTTGCAGGCTCAGACTATGTATTGCACATGGAATTCACACGCCTTATTTCTTAGCAGCTCTTGCAACCTCACACTACATATCGCACAGGGAATTCATGTGCCTTACTTCCTAGCAGCTCTTGCTGCCCACACAAGGGCGAAAATGATGAAGAGAACTACTGTTATGCTTTCTTCCATGATCGAACTTTCCTACTTGAGGGCCACACCATTGTACCTACATTTCAGCTGGCTAACCAGTGCTAGAAGTAGAACAGATGCGCAATAGGTACAGATTCTTTGGCTGGTGTGGGGATGTCCACCAATGAACGGGCAGTATTTCCTCAAATATACTTTCTCAACTCATTAAAGGGAAGCCTCTTATTTATATATGTTTAGAGGAAGCAGCCTATTTCAAGGTATGGCTACCTGGGTTTGGGAGTGGGTACATATGTATCAGGAGTTGCCACAGTTTGGTTGGTTGGTGGGGGAAACGTGACGAGAGGTGTTGATGTTTCAGTCCATGGCGGTGGGTCCAAGCCTGAGCGAGTACACAGCAGTATGTCTTACACCAACAGACTCATTTTCGAAAGAGAAGGACATCCAAAAAACAACATAAAAGACACATGGACATCCTTGTAAAAGAAAGATGTCCGAGTCCAATAAACGAAACAAAGATGAAAAGACATCCTGAGCACAAGGACGTCCATCTATGAACGTCTCCGCAGGGGAGCATGTTAGAGGCATATTTTGGGTGGCGTTATGAGATGGATGTCTCCAGCGTATAATGGATAGCAAAATGCTTTCTCCTTGGCAGGAACATGGACGTCCTTAGTTAGATCTGATAAAGAAGTGTTTAGGGTAAGGGATAAGTTGTCTATAGACCCATTAGTGATTTTGTGGAGTTTGAGAGTGGAGGAATAGTTGTTTGGAGAGAAAGTTGAGAGTTGTTCAGTGCCCTGTTACCTTTGTCTGTGTGCCTGGTTTCCTGCTCTTATCTGCCCTTCAGTATGCTGGGACTGGTGGCCACTAAGACCAGCTTCTGTGTCTGTCTGGTGACATCACCTCATTGCAAAAAGGGGAGGAAGGGTGTTAGTCAAAATAACCCACTTTTGTTTTGCAGCATTCATATACATAGCCCCACATGTGAAGACCCAGGAAACAGATGGTGAGGAATGGGATTGGCAGGCAAGCCACAAATGTCATTGTATATGGTACAGAGCTGGAGACGAGGAGCACAATGTACTACAGAGACTGATGTGGAAGAGAGCCACACAGGCAGGTGGGTAGACATAGAACTGTGGAAGTAGTGCAGAGGACACAGTGAATTACCCTTGCGGGTGGGTGCCTGTTTTGGTGCCATTCTGACAATGGTATCCAAAAATTTGAAAATACTGAGAAGGACGTTTAAATACTGCTTCAATGACATCCAAACAAGACCAGGATGGACGTCCCCAAGATGGACGTCCTAATTTCGATTATGGGCAAAATCCATAAACGTCCCCAGCTGCTCTGCCAATTTGGACATCCTAATTTTGATTATAGGTAGGAACAATGGACATCCCCAACTTCTCTGTGTTTTGGGACATCCTAATTTCGATTATGGGTGGAAATGATAAACGTCCAATTTGGAAGTTTGCATTCCCATTATTGGCGCCTCTTTAAAACGTCTTTCTCTGTGCTTGCACTTTAGAAGTTTTCCTTTAGATTATGGGATGGTATTTTAAGCGTTTTAGCTTCAGTTATAGTAAACCTTCTTTTTGCCACTGTATGCTTATGTGTACACCTTTTGGCCAATTCTTGAAAGATAACTGGTGTGTGGGCTGTGTATCTTTCCTTTTGAAAAGTTTCAGACTGGGTGTTAGCTGGCAGGTTAGCATGTGCTCTGTATTTTCTACACCAGACCAACTCTCCATTCTTTATCCTCCAGGAGCTGCTTGCTGTGTCTGATGCGGTTACTCACTGCCCCCCATTCTCTCTCCTTAGTTGAAGCAGCCAGACTCTGTCCCCTTGGAGCTAACAGATTGATGTTCCTTTTGGCAATTTCTTGCATCACAAGTTCAGTAAGCCCATACCTCTCAGCCACCTCTTCCTCTTCTGCTCTGTAGGTGCTAAAACAAACACTTCTTGCATCTTGCAGGACAGGTTACAGCATTGCAGCTGGTCAACAGTATTGCAAAGAACAGCAGTGACTCTAATACACTGCACTTTGATAATGATGATTGTTTCTTCCCAAATCATTGCACAGATGTATTGTTCTCTATTGGACACACTCAGTTGTGGCTGCCTGTGGGGGAGGGGAAGAGGCCTTGAGAATGGATGTGTGCATCCCTCATGATTAAGGGCTCCCCATTCTGTGTATGTTCTCTGGATTCAAATTGTACCACTATTTTCACCAGGTTCACGGGTATCCACATCTGATAGCTTTTCTCATGCTTTGCACCTCATGTGTCTCCCCAGTAGGTTCCATTCTTCTTTGTGTGGTGAACCCCAGGCCCCTTTCATGAAGTGCCAAGTGCCCACCCATTCACAAGGTTGGTGGGGGTGGGGAGGGGTAAGCATATATGCACTCAATGTCTTTTCCACATTATTGAACACAGTCCTACAATCCTCCATAATTATGGAGCAACAACATTTCTAAATTCTATCCTGCAAACTATTTACTAGCTGGACACAGGTGTGTGCCTAACACAGCCTTGAGCCCTTAAGTCATGGTGAGGGAGAGCGGTTCTCGTTACAGTTCCTATTCTAAATTACCTGCTGGTGGCTACAGCATGGTGCCTATATAATTCCCCTAGCCTGTGCCCATCTGTACCTGATGTATTATATTGCAATTGTGATGAAGTAAACATCCATCTAATGCTTTCACTGTTGTTTTGCCTTTTCTCCTCAACACTATATACCATTGCTGATACATTCAATGTGAAAAGATGACCCAACTGTTTGTAGCTCCTTCCTGGCCCTCACCAATGTTATTTGGTTGTAGGTAAGGGTGTCTGCTGATCGCTAGTGCTAGACAACATACCTATTATTTAGACAGCTCTGTGCTGTGGTGCTGTATGGTAAGGGGGGAGAGGCTGGATGGGCATTTCTGTTCAACAGAAATGCCCATCCAGCCTCTCCCCCCCCCCCCCCCCCAACTTACCATACAGCCATGCAGCTTGGAAGAAACAGGTGGCCTTCTACATGGCCACACTTATGTCTCAAATGTCCCAAAGTTTCTGTGTCACAGTTGACCTGTTGTGCAACTCAGATTGCTGCCTCCTCTCACATCAACCCCAGCATTTGATAATATGTAGTGCACAAAGTAGAGACACACTCCGTGATATCTGAAAAATATCATACATCTGTATTTAAATAAAAAAAAACCATAACTATATACAATTTTGTTTACAGTCTCTCAATGGAGGAGGCTTTGTCCTTCTCCCTCCATGCCCCTTTGCAGCAGGTTCACTAGCAGCACCAGGAGCTGCCTCTGTGCAGCAAAGTGCTGCTTATTTGCGTGCTGCATCGCTACCACCTGCTGCAGCAACTGGTTTTGTGTATGAACCAATTGCTGCAGGAGGTGCAGTAAAGCAGCATTGTTGTGCTGTGGTGGTGGTGCTGGTGGTTGTGATGGTGTTGATGGTGATGGTGGGTGCATCTCCCCCGCCTCTTCATCCTCTTCAAGGGGAGTCATATCCTGCCAGGTGTCTGAGACATTGGCCACCTCCCATTCCCCTGGCTCCACCACCACATACTGGCGCCAGTGGCGTAGCCACAGGTGGGCCTGGGTGGGCAGGGGCCCACCTACTTAGGGCTCAGGCCCACCCAACAGTAGTACACATTTAGCAGTAGCTGGTGGGGGATCCCAAGCTCCGCCAGCTGAAGACTTCCCCCTGATGGTAACGAAAACGCTACTCCTCACGATACCGGCACCTGCACATGCTCAGTTTTCAGCACATTCCTGCTGCAGACTGCCAAGGTGGAAAGAAGCATTTTCCCACCAGCTGAGATATTTTTTTGGCAGTGGAGGGGGGGGGGGGGGAGAACACTTGGTGCCCACCCACTTCTTGCCCTGGCCCACCCAAAATCTGTCGTCTGGCTACGCCCCTGATTGGCACCCTTCCACCGCCGCCTCCTCCTCTTCTGCCTCTTCCTCCTCCACCTCCCTGCCTGCTGGGACAACTGCTGCCTCCTCCTCCTCCTCCTCCTCCTCCTCCTCCTGGAGCTGCTGCTGCTGCCACCCTGTGTGTGTAAAAGATTTGTCCTTGAGATCATCACATCCAACATGGCTTGCATAGTGCAGGAGTTGGCTGGCATCAGGGGGGGGGGGGGGGGAGGTGTGGTCAGTGCCCTGGGGTATAGGCCTGGAGTGGGAGATGCATAAGATGACATGACAGGGAACCCTAGAAGCTGGTCTGTCAATGCGTACACAGGATGTGTTGACAGGGCACACTCATTCCTCAGCAGCATGTTAGCATTTTGAATTGTGACTATGGTTGGATGACAGTTTTGTGTTTTGTTTTTTTTTTGGGGGGGGGGGGGGGTGGAAGCACTATTTCTTTACATTACTTTAAAATCATGCTATGACATCCACTAAGAGCAGGACCTCAGGCAGGAATACCATGAAACAGTATCCACCCCAGAAAGGGGGATACAGAAATGAGGCACCCTTCCCTGCCGTAGCTGTTGCAATGTCAGCCATTCCTTTGCATGTCATCTCATTCATCTCAGAGGAGGTTAGATGGAAGTTGCAGCCACACTCACAGGAGGGTAGCTGCAACCTCAGGGCTTGATCTGGGACAGAGGTGTTATGACTTATTATTTGCCTATTAGCCACATGGAAACTGATATTGTACATGACGTTTGCATTATTAAATAAATACATTTACAAATGACTACAGGTGCCCTGTTTATAATACTTACTTTGAGCCCTAAGGCACTGTCACATGCTTCGTATAATTTCCAGGCTCTCTCTCCGTATTTGGCAGAATCTCCGCCTTAGGTATTTGAGGTCCTTCCATAGCCTGAATCTTCTGCAAGATACAAGTTTGAACACCAGGAGTCAGGGAATGGCCATTCTTGCCTTCACAACACAAATTCCTTTGGAAGCCAAATTGGAGAGACACACAACACTGATGGGGGATGGGCGGACATTACATTGGTACGGGTGATGTCATTGAGATGGACATGAGGACAGAGAGTACCATTTCTGTGCAGTATTGTAGGGATGTGGGAATGTTTTTCCTTTCTAGTAGATTGATTCTATTAATGAATGTGCATGTGCATATATCACTGATTACACTTGAATGCAGACTACAATTAGTGCTTACATTGCTGAGGGAGCTCTTATATGTGGTGCTACAGGAGGGGGAACTGATAGCCCATGCCCAGTGCTGGGGGGAGGCATTCCCAAACAGTTACCTTTCCAACCTGTTCCTTATTAGAGTCCACACTCTAATGGACACGGTCCTCGGGGGCAGATGGTGGTTGTGCATGGAAGAGGCACCGTCTATGTCTCAGGCGAAGCTGGACAAGAGGAAGGCTTTCAGCCACACTATAATTGCCTACTAGCCAATCACCTGACTGACTGACTACCACCCACCCTTACACCTGCCTTCATCCCAGCCCATCTTCCTACCAACTCATCACTCCCAACTCATCACTCCCTGCCCAACTGCTCACCCTCACCTGCCTGTCTCCCAGCCCACCCACCTGCCCTGTGAACACCTCAGTCACTACTCATGGCCCCCATTCACATCCTATTCCTTGCCCTGTCCCTCCCTAATCTTTTCCCCCTCCCACTGCTGTATACCACACGATCTCACTACCCATCCCTGTCCTCTTCCGTCCTGCTCACTACTGCAATACCCTACCTACCCCTGTACTCCACCACCTCACCATCCCTACTGTCGTCCTCCTCCTTCCTAGCTCTCAACCTTCAACACCTCCTTCCTGCCATGAACCCTTCCCCTTTCCTCCTAAGCGCATCCCGTCTTCGTCGCCTTCGTCGCCCTTCCTCACCCACCCTTCTCCGCACTCTCTTGCTCCTTCTCCTGCTATCCGCGGGTGACATCAATCCCAACCCAGGTCCCCCACACCTGTCCTCGTCCTCATCTCATCTATGCAAACGTCCCCATGATTTCTCCAATCTCATCTCTATTCCCCTCCTCCCCCCCTCCTCCCTCCCCTTCTCGTGCGCCCTGTGGAACGCCCACTCGATCTGCAACAAACTTCCCTTCACCCACGATCTCTTCATCTCCCATTCCCTTCAACTGCTCGCCCTAACTGAAACCTGGCTCACCCCTGACGACTCTGCCTCAATCGCAGCCCTATGCCATGGTGGTTATCTTTTCTCCCATTCGCCCCGCCCAACTGGCCGCGGTGGCGGCGTCGGGCTACTACTTTCGCCCTCCTGCAGTTTTCAACCTCTCCACCTACCTCAGTCTCACTGCTTCTCATCCTTTGAAGTTCACTCCATCCGTCTGTTCCACCCACTGCCACTCAGAGTTGCAGTCATCTACCGCCCCCACCCCCCCCGATAAATCCCTCCCTTCCTTCCTCACCGACTTCGATGCCTGGCTCTCCGTTTTTCTTGAGCCCTCATCCCCATCCCTCATTCTTGGTGACTTCAACATTCACACTGATAACCCATCCGACTCTTATGTTTCTCAGTTCCTCACTGTTACCTCCTCCTTCAACCTCCAACTGAGCCCCACAACCCCTACTCACAAATCCGGCCACTGTCTTGATCTCGTCCTCTCTTCTACTTGCTCACCGTCCAATTTCTGCGTTTCAGCTCTTCCTATCTCTGACCACCACCTAATCACATTCACACTTCAGCACCCTCCCCCTCAATCTCGCCCAACACTAACTACTAGGTCCAGAAATCTCCAGGCTGTTGACCCCCCCACCTTATCCTCTAGTATCTCTGATCTCCTCCCTTCCATCATGTCCTCCAAATCTGTTGACGTAGCTGTCTCCACTTACAATGCCACTCTTTCCTCTGCTCTAGACACCCTTGCACCGTCCATCTCCCATCCCACAAGGCGTACCAATCCCCAGCCCTGGCTGACCCCTTGCACCCGTTACCTTCGCTCCTGCGCCCGTTCGGCTGAACGCCTCTGGAGGAAATCTCGCGCCCATACTGACTTCATTCACTTCAAATTCATGCTATCCTCCTTCCAATCCTCCCTATTCCTCGCTAAACAGGACTATTACACCCAACTAACTAACTCCCTCAGCTCTAACCCACGTCGTCTCTTCGCCACCCTCAATTCCCTCCTCAAAGTGCCCTCTGCTCCCATCCCCCCCTCACTCTCTCCTCAATCTCTGGCCGACTACTTCCGTGACAAGGTCCAGAAGATCAACCTCGAATTCACTACCAAACCTTCTCCTCCTCTTCAGCCTATAACCCACTCTCTCAACCAACCTACCCAGGCCTCCTTCTCCTCTTTTCCTGCTATCACCGAAGAGGAAACCGCCCATCTCCTCTCCATCTCGAAATCCACTACCTGTTCCTCAGACTCCATCCCCACCAACTTACTTATCACCATCACTCCTACTATCACCTCCACCATCTGTCATATCCTCAACCTCTCTCTCTCCACTGCAACTGTCCCGGACACCTTCAAGCATGCTGTGGTCACACCACTCCTCAAAAAACCATCACTTGACCCTACCTGTCCCTCCAACTACCGCCCCATTTCCCTCCTACCCTTCCTCTCCAAGATACTTGAACGCGCCATTCACAGCCGCTGCATTGATTTTCTCTCCACTCATGCCATCCTCGATCCGCTCCAATCCGGCTTTCGCCCCCTACACTCGACAGAAACGGCACTATCTAAGGTCTGCAATGACCTGTTCCTTGCCAAATCCAAAGGTCACTACTCCATCCTCTTCCTCCTCGACCTATCCGCCGCTTTCGACACTGTCAATCACAACCTACTTCTTGACACACTGTCCTCTCCTGGTTTTCCTCCTATCTCTCCCATCGTACCTTCAGAGTACACTCTCATGGTTCGTCCTCCTCCCCTATCCCGCTCTCTGTTGGAGTTCCTCAAGGCTCTGTCCTTGGGCCTCTTCTTTTCTCAATCTACACCTCTTCCTTAGGCTCCCTGATCTCTTCTCATGGTTTCCACTATCATCTTTATGCTGACGACACCCAGCTTTATCTCTCCACACCAGAAATCACTGCGGAAACCCAGGCCAAGGTATCGGCCTGCTTATCTGACATTGCTGCCTGGATGTCCAACCGCCATCTAAAACTGAACATGGCCAAGACTGAACTTATTGTTTTCCCACCCAAACCCACTTCTCCTCTCCCTTCACTCTCTATCTTAGTTGATAACACCCTCATCATCCCCGTCTCATCTGCCCGCAATCTCGGTGTCATCTTTGACTCCTCCCTCTCCTTCTCTGCGCATATCCAGCAGATAGCCAAGACCTGTCGCTTCTTCCTCTATAACATTAGCAAAATTCGCCCCTTCCTCTCCGAGCACACCACCTGAACTCTCATCCACTCTCTCATCACCTCTCGCCTTGACTACTGCAACCTACTCCTCACCGGCCTCCCACTTAGCCATCTATCCCCCCTTCAGTCCATTCAGAACTCTGCCGCATGTCTTATCTTCCGCCTTAACCGATATACTCATATCACCCCTCTCCTCAAGTCACTTCACTGGCTTCCGATCAGATACCGAATACAGTTCAAGCTTTTCCTACTCACCTACAAATGCACTCGATCTGCAGCCCCTCCTTACCTCTCTACCCTCATCTCCCCTTTCGTCCCTACCCCTAACCTCCGCTCTCAAGACAAATCCCTCCTTTCAGTACCCTTCTCCACCACCGCCAACTCTAGGCTTCGCCCTTTCTGCCTCGCCTCACCCCATGCTTGGAACAAACACCCTGAGCCCATATGCCGGGCCCCCTCCCTACCCATCTTCAAATCATTGCTCAAAGCCCACCTCTTCAATGTCGCCTTCGGCACCTAATCACTTCATCTCTTCTCAGGAAATCTCATCTACCCCAACTTGACATTTCGTCTTTTAGATTGTAAGCTCTTCTGAGCAGGGACCGTCCTTATTCGTTAATTTGTACAGCGCTGCGTAACCCTTGTAGCGCTCTAGAAATGTTAAGTAGTAGTAGTATTAATTGGATTCCCATCTCAGAGCCATATTTCTCAAGCAATAAACGTTTTAAAACGTGCATCGTCTTATATGAGCATCCAACACATATGGACGTCGTTATATGCACAGCTCCATATATGGACATCCATCCCATATATGAACAGTCAGCACGTGGACGTCCATGGATGTTCTACCCATATATGGCAGGTTAGCACATGGACATCCATCAAACATGGACAACCATCACATACATGGACCGTCTTCACATGTGCGGGGCCTTATATGGATCATTTTCAAGTATGCAAATGTGTTCATATATACAATAAAATATGAATGTTCCTTATATTTCCAGTACCTGGATGTTCCGCAAGTACAGTGAATGTAGTTGGCAACATGGGCCTTATGAACGTCCTTCGGCGGTTTTGTAAGATGGACGTCTTTCTGCAGTTCTACGAGAAAGATGTCCTTTTTATTTTACTTTGGATGTCTCTGATTTGGATGTTTTGTATTTTGATTTTGGAATGTCTAAGGACGTCTATACTATCTTTTCATTATACCTGCCTGATTTTGGATGTTTTGTGATGACGTCCAAATTCAGACTTGGACATCCTTTGGAAAATGCCCCTCCAAATAAACATCAAATTTGTGGTGTTTTTATCCCATGCTAGTATTGGCATGGATGACGTCTAAGACCAGAAGCAGTCCCCTTCTTGTATGGAGGAGGGCTAGTGCCAGGGTAACAGATGATCAGCAGGACGTACCTCAGACTTTGACGGAATGGGAAGACTGAAGACCTCAAGAAAGAGAGTCAATGATTGAGAAGGGAAAGATTATTTGATGTCAATCCCTCGATCAATGCTGTGAGGTTAATGCCTAGGCATTTCTATGATATATGCCCCAGGTGGAGTTGAGAATCAGCATCATGAGTAAAGTCAGAAGTACAGTTAGCTCTGTGACTCAAAAGGCTGAACTCCTAGCCATAAAATTCTCTAGATAGAAGGGCAAGTCAGGTATTTAATTGCTTGCTTTTGTAAACTGTACTCATGTATGTAATTGTTTGCTATTGTGAATGTCTTTGCATATGTAAGCTGTAGAATTATGCGGCCATATTAAATTCCATTCTTCTTGGATAAATTGTCAAGTGTGAATATATGTAGCGCATGGTTGGAATGAAAGGAGAGTGCTAAGCTGCCGCCTTACCAGTTTGAGTAGGTGTCCATTTAATATCATCATTAAATTATATAAACTGAATGTTTTTAATTTTTTTTTAATATTTCAAGTAAATATTACCCGGTTTTTAGGTAAAAACAGCAGCAGGATAGAAAAATTTTAAAGCACAGCCTAATTTCAAGTAAGGAGCAGATGACATGTTAATTATAAAGGGTTTTTAAAAAGAAGAATAATTTGGAAAAGATTCCTTCACCATTTGTCTTTACTGAAAACTAAAATTTGGCAAGCTACAGCACACAGAAGTTACAAAGTGTCCAAAAATAACAGATTAGGAAGAAAGTACAAAATGAATTGACACAAAAGAGAACACTAAGGGAATAATTATTTCCATGCATAAAATTTTAAGAAAAGCTGCTTTCACAAATGAAGGCAGACATGTTGAACTCACCCCATTGTCAACAAGATACATGCTATCCAGACAATACATCTCCTTGGGTGAATCTCTTCATAAAGGCCGTTAATAAATCCCAATAAATACATACAATTAATAAAATTTATATTCTAACCCTGCTTGGGGTGTGTCTTACTAAAATGTCTTAAGCACAATGCAAGAATTACTGTTAGTGCATGACTGCAGTAACAGGTAACATGGTGGCTTGACCATAAGGGAGTAATTCTATAAGTGGGTGAGGCTGTGAGGTAGGAATGTATTTTATAACATAACCTAGGCTCTATTACAAAATACAGTTATAACCCTCGTGACCGACAAGGCCAGTCAGTGTGTAAGAAAAGGAGGAGAAGAGGGGTTAGCTTTCAGAGAGCCCCTAGATATTACCATGATTACAAGGGAGAAACATAGAAACAGATTAAAAAGAAAAAGGAATTCTTGCCGGGAACCCTCACACTTGTGCTCCTGGTTGACACAGGGTAACGTGCCTAGACAAGTTATCCGGCGAATGCAAACAGTTCAGAACACCACAATAAAATTGATTTTTTTTCATTACAGAAGCAGGATAAAATTTAGTCATATTTTGTAGAACTGAATGAGGATTAGGTTCAAATTCTGTTTTCTATACAAAATTTTAAATAGTGAATGTCCAACCTATAATACATCATTTGGATTTTTCCACTAGAATTAGAGACAGAAGAGTCTGTCATAATTCACTTTTTGTCTTACCATCTATTAAGGGAGTAAAGAGATTTAAAATATTTGATAGGCTTCAAGCAGCTTTGGGGTGACTTCTACACACGTTTCAATGTTCAGTCATCTTTCGCTCAACTTAAGAAAAATATAAAAAAAAACATCTTTTTAAGAGATTTGTTAACATTACTTCTATATAAGATGCTTTGCTTTTAGTTTACCTTCCTCCGATATTGTAAACTGCTAAGGTAAACTACTAAGAACCTCATGGATTCAGCAGTATGGAAATACCTTGTAATGTAATGTAAGCAGGCAGAATCTATAGGGGAAGGGCAGGAAGAGGCAGAACACAGAAGCCTGCACAAGCAGGCAGTCCAGGAAAGAAGACATTAATCTTGAGAAGTGTAGTGCAAAGCCCTTACTATCTGCAGGTGAGCTATGGAGCTTGTTAGTGTCCCTAGCATAGCAGGAGAAGGTGGAGCTGCAAACCACCCTCAATAAGGTTGACATATATTAGGAAGCAGCCTGAGTCAGAGGAATAGGGAGAGAAAGGAAGCAGATGCTCTTGTGTCTTAAACCTGCCCTGACTGAGAGCTGGAGGAAGGAACCTCAGATCCAGTCCACCTGGAGTTTTCCCTGAAAAAAAAAGAATGAATGGGAAAGTAGGTTTTTTGGTTTTGTGGTATTGACTGCCATGCTTTGTATTATCTGTGTATTAACCCCCTAATTTTGTAGAAGTTACCAAAAATTAACCACACAATTTAATTGAATTAACACCAATAATTGGCTTTTTAACAAGCAATTATTGGCATTAATTAAATTGCTGTATTACTGTTTCAAGGTAGTCTCCTACAACATAGATGATAAAGATTTAAATCATTTCTGACAAAACTATTATGACCCGATCCAGGCAAAGACTGTTACTAAACCGTAATAGTTCAAGCAGTCTTTGCCTGGATTGGGTCATAATAGTTTTGTCAGAAATGATTTAAATCTTTATCATCTATGTTGTAGGAGACTACCTTGAAACAGCAATATAGCGAAACATGGATCTGTGTCGGTGATCTTACAGTCTCCACCACACACTATGGAATACAGCAGAAATAATTGAGGAAGCTGAAAAGCTAAGTATTACTTCTTGAACAAGTTCAATATATATGGAATGGAATGAACCGTGATTAAGAATAATTTTGGAAACATTTATGAAGGCAGTTGATAGATTAAAATTGCACTTAAAGAAGTTTAAAAATATAAAAAAAATATGAATGGGATTAATGAGGATTACAGTTTCCCCTCTATAAAAATGTTTGGCCATTTAAGAGCTGGATACGTTGATCTGATGATCCTATTATGACTGTCTGATTATATAGATCTGAATACATTAGAGCTAAATTAGCAGAGAAGTTGAGCATATATATAATGAGTAACTTTAGGTGTGAGCATGTATGCTAGCCAAATGGCTAGTGTAAATGTTCATGCCTAATAGTAAGACAGGTGCTTAAATGTAGCTATTCTTAAACCCGGATATGCCCTTGACTTGCCAGTGCACCTTCGAGGTCCACACCCCTTTGCAATTCCGTGCTCTGGAATTTGTGTATGCAATTTATGTATGCCAACATGAGACAGTTAGGCACATAACTGCTAGTTACTGCCAAAAAGTGCCAATTAACACCAATTATAGCCAGAACACTGCTGAAAGGCTGATATTTAAGAAAGCAAGATTTGATCATGTCACCCCTTTGTTTTTGAGTCTTCATTGGATACCTGTTGAGGCCCGCATTTTATTTAAGTTTTGCTGAAGGCTTTTCTTTTGTGCTTCAACTTATAGGTGGCAGATTTATCATTTCTATAGCGCTATGAATCGATGAAGGCAGTAAAGTTTAAGTCTGCCCATGAAAGTTTTTTTTGGTTATGGTGCAATTACTATTTGGAATTATTTACCTTTGAACATTCAACTAATTTTGACTTATATGGAATTTCGAAAGAAGCTGAAAAAAAATTTAATCTTAAATTAAATATCATATATAAAGATTAACAATGTGCTGATTGTTAATCTTTATATATGATATTTAATTTAAGATTATAGATTTGATTATGTTGTTACCTGCTTTGAATTTGATTGATTAGGGATTTGGTGGGATACAAATCCTTTATATAACATAACATTTGTAACTGATCCTACCCTATAAATTGTGCATGCGATTTTGCATACTAGTCACCAACTTGGGTATGCAGCTTTATAGATTTAGGAGGTAATTGCTTAAACAAATTGCTGAGCACACGTCCAATAGTTACTAGATCGGATTCACAGTTATGGCCTAGCAATTGTGATAATTTCCAGCAGCTTAATAAAAGGGCCCCTTAGTCCCATGATATGTGATTATTTATGTGATCATCAATCTAGTAATAATTTTAATAATATTGTAAATAATAAGGCTACACAAAATGTGTTAAATGTTTAACTTGCATTACACATTTTAACACAATTAACAGTATTATCTCTCCCTCACCTGCAACCATGCAGCATTGCTCTGTCTTCCCCTTCCCTCATCTGCTTTGCCTCATCTGTCTCCCTGTTTTCTCCTGCTGGCTCACTCATTTTATATGGTATGAAGCCAGTGGTGTGCTGGTAAATGTTTAACAACAGGCTCTCTCCCCGGTCCCCCTCTGCGCCCCCCCCCCCGTCCCCCTCTGCGCCCCCCCCCCTAAATTGCAGAGCTGGCTATAGCCGGGGAGAGAGCCTGGGGGGGGGGGGGGGGTGACTATGCATTACTCCAGGAAAAAAAATTCAATAATCCCAGGTTCCAATCTAATTCATGTTTAATGTGAGATAAAATGCTACAAATAAGTAAATAATATAAACTTTTAATGTTGAGCACCTGATTCTTAAAGTGAACATATTCCAAACACTATAATGAAAATACAATGATTTTTTTTCTACCTTTGTTGTCTGGTGACTGTTTTTCTGATCATGCTGGCCCAGTATCCGATTCTGCTGCTATCTGTCCTCTTAACTCCGTTCCCAGGGCTTCCTTTTCCATTTATTTCTTTCCTTTCCTCCTTTCTTCTTCATTTCTGGTCCTCAGCTTCTGCCTATTTTCTTCATCCATGTGCAGTTTTTCTCTTCCTTTTCCCTCATCTCATCTCCTTCCTCATTCTTCCCTCCCCTCCATCCATGTCCAGCATTTCTTCTCTCTCCCATCCTCTCCCCTGCCCTCCATCCACCCATGTCCAGCGACCCTTATCTCCCCCTGCCCTCCATCCACCCATGTCCAGTGACCCTCCTCTCCCCTGCCCTCCATCTACCCATGTCCAGTGACCCTCCTTTCCCCTGCCCTGCCCTGCATGCACCCAAACCCAGCGACCCTCCTCTCTCCTGCCCGGCATGCACCCATACCCAGTGACCCTCCTTTCCCCTGCTCTCCATCCACCCATGTCCAGCAGTGACACTCCTCTCCCCTGCCCTGCATGCACCCCAGTGACCCTTCTCTCCCCTGCCCTGCATGCACCCATACCCAGTGACCCTCCTTTCCCCTGCCCTCCATCCACCCATGTCCAGCAGTGACCGTCCTCTTCCCTGCTGCCCTGCATGCACCCATACCCAGCGACCCTTCTCTCCCCTCCATCCATAAATGCCCAGCGACTCCCTTCTCTCCCCTGCCACCCCCTCCCGAGGTCTTCGGCGAATTCTCCTCCCTCCCTCCGGATCTGGTCCCTCACATCACCGATCTAACTCTTTGAATTGTTCGGGGCAGGCAGTCTTGCCTGCCCACTGCCAGCGTTGACTCTCCCCCGCTGGCGCTGCTGGTTCACACTTCAAAATGGCCACCAAGACTTACAAGGGCGGCCTCCAAGACTTCAGCAGAAGTCTCACGAGGCCGCCTCAGGAAATCTCGGCGGCCATTTTTAAAGCGCGAATCGGCAGCGCCAGCGGGGGAGAGTCAGCACTGGCAGCAGGCAGGCAAGACTGCCTGCCCCAAAGAATTTGAAGAGTCAGGTCGGTGACGTGAGGGACTAGATCTGGCTCGCAAGTCAGAAGCAAAGTTAACAGCCGGCTCTTGCAAGTCGGTGCGAGCCGGCTCCAGCACACCACAGTATGGAGCTCCTGTGCTGGTCTGCTGCTTTTATTGGTCTTCACTGTGGCTGTGGCATGCAGAAGCAAGTAGGAGGCAGGTGCAAGGATGTTCCCCTCTGCATGCTGTCACTGGCTTTGCCAGACCCAGAAGCAGGACATCTCTGCACCTACCTTTTGCTTGTGGCTGCCTTCAAAGCCATGGTGAAGACAAAAGCAGTAGACCAGCATAGGAGCTATAGACCACATAAAATGAGTAAACCAGTGGGAGGGGGGAAATAACAGGCAGACAAGATGGGACAATGCAAATTATGGGGGAGGCACGAAGAATTGGGGAATGCAGGATATGGGGGTGGGAAGAGACAAAGCAGTGCAGACTATGGGAATGGGAAAATATGGGGCAATGCAGGGTATGGATGATGCATAAATATGGAGCAGTGTAGACCATGGGCGGAGGAGAGATGGTGTAATGTAGGAAATGGGGGTGGGGAAAGACAAAACAATGCATAACATGAGGGGGGAAAGATGTGGCAATGCAAAATATGAGGGTGTGGACAGAGAGAGCAATGCCTAATATGGGGGAGATGGAGCAATGCAGGATATAGGGGAGACAAGAAAATACTACATGGCTGAGGGTGGGAGAGAGAGCAAGGCAGAGAGAGAGAGAGAGAGAGAGAGGGGTGGGGCAATAAATGATGATGGTTTTGGTTTTTGGTAGTGGTGATGGGGAGAGGAGGAAAGACAAAATAATACTAGATGGTTGTGGGGGGTGGAACTGAGAAGCGGGGCAATGCTAGATGATGATGGTCTGTGAGAGGGAAGAGATGGGTGATGCTGGATGGTGAAGGGGGAAAGAGAGAGAAAAGCGTGATGCTAGATGGCAGAGGAAGAGAAGGACAGATGTTGGAAATGGGGGATGGAAGAAAGAAGGGAAATGGACACGAACAAGAGTAGGAGAAGGGAAGAGTGGGAAAATGCACATAAATGGACGGGAACAGAATAGAAAAGGGAGGACATGGATGGAGGGAAAGGGAAGAGCAGGAAATAGATTTGAGAAGAGGACAGAAAAATGGAGAACATTGGATGTGAAAGATGGATGTAGGGCAGGGAGTGAAGAAGAAAAGAGGAGAGAAAAGAAATAGTGAATGGACTGGAGGCCTTTGAATCAGATTTCAGAGCTCAGAGAGAGGGAAGCAGAACCAGATACAGGGAACAAGATGGTTAGAAAAATAAAAGCACCAGACAACAAAGGTAATAAAATGATTTTATTTTCAGTTTAGTAATTGAAACGTGTCAGTTCTAAGAATATACTTCTGCTACCTATATTTTGCACTGTACAGGAGGAAATGTGAGAGGGGATGCTTTATACAAGTAATCATGTGATTCAACATTTTAATCATGATTAATCATGCAGTTAAACATTTTAATTTATGTGTGTCTCTGCTAAATAATAGTGATACTACTGTTATGAATAATAGAAATGTCACACTAACAGTATTTTTACATTCCCATGAGATTATGTAAGGGAAATTAAAAATGCATAGGAGTCTTCTGAGAACATAAGGTGGAGTGATAGAGTAGGCTTTATAAGATTAGAGGGATCTGATTCAATGCAAGTCCAAGGTAAAACAATCACTCAAAAGTCAGTCACCATTATATTGATTAAATATACATTCATATAAAACAGATACCAGATACATGACATGAAGAATAATGAACCTGATAGCATAGAGCTAATTGGAATTCTTGACCCAACCTTTGAAATCATCCCTCTTAAGGAAAGGCCAAAAACACTACAATAAATTTCTGATTTAAATGCTAGAAAACGTACTCTACACTAATGAAAAGCTGCTTCAAAAAATATGATTATTAAGACAAGAGCATGAACGACATTGCAAGTAATGTTTGCATTTGCCAGAAGTAATTGCTGAATCAATTTGTGTAATGCCTGAGCCATTTGGGAATTAAGAAACATTTTAAACAGTTGTACAAGGAAAGGAAGAAATACATGCCATCACTATGAGTGTCTCTTCTGTTTCAGTATCACAGTCACAGACATTATGAGAACATCAATTATAGTAAGCTGTATTATTCCTACCTAATTCCCTGCCATGCATACCTGACCCTCCTTCTTAACCATGTTGTTCACTTTACTCAGTTCTATATCGGTAAGTGATTGATACCATTAAAAACACACACACACACACAAGTTTAACCTTTTTTGTCATTTATGGATTCTAGAATATCATTTTCAAAATTTCATCTAGAAGCCTCAGAAATTAGCAGAAACTCAATACATAAAATGAAAATATTTTCAGTTCCACAATTTAGAGAAATAGACAAGTGTAGCATGGGGTTTTGACCTGGAAAAATGCCCAGGAAAGAGGAGGAAGCTCATAAATGTTTTCAGTAGATAAGATGCAGTTTATTTAAAACTAGTTCCAAGCTTTAAAAGCAAATGTAATGTGTATCTGAATATATGAAACCAAAAGCAATGTTTAATAATAGTAATAACAATATATCACCACAATATAGCCCAACATTCTGATGCACTCATTATATTCAGTTCAAGCTGGGAAAGTCCCTCCATCTAGCAGATGAGATAGGAGTGATATTGCAGGAAACTCTTCAGGTCTGGGACTTGAGACTTCAGCTTCTGGAACTTTGCAGCCCAATTAAATAATAGTGTCTCTTATTCATTCAATCCTGCTTGTCTGGGTCGGCCAGCAAAAGACACAAACAGGCATGCTTTGCTTAATTCCTTTTTATGGGTATTCTCGGTGAGCATACTGGGATCACATATATACTGCATGATCTGAACAAAACATCCTATATAACATACAGCAACAGAGCATGCACAAGATATTATAGTCAGTTAAAGGACAACAGATGTTCTAAAAATCAGCTGACCTGCTTGCATAGTGTAGGTCAAAGGGCAACAGACAATAGTCTAGACTTACCACTATACATGGTTAACAAATATCCTTGTGCAAAAAACAACCTGGGCAACATGAGGTTCACATTCATTTCCTCATAAGAACATAAGAATAGCCATATTGGGTCAGACTAAAGGTCCATCTAGCCCAGTATCCTGTTTCCAACAGTGGTCAATACAAGTCACAAGTACCTGGCAAAAATGCAAATAGTAGCAACATTCCATGCTACCAATTCCAGGGTAAGCAGTGGTTTCTCCATGTCTGTCTCAATAGCAGACTATGGACCTTTCCTCCAGGAACTTGTCCAAACCTGTTTTAAACTCAGATATGCTAACTGCTGTTACTACATCCTCTGACAAATAGTTCCAGAGCTTAACTATTCATTGAATGAAAAAAGTATTTCAGCCTATTTGTTTTAAAAGTGTTTCCATGTATTTCTACTTTTTGAAAGAGTAAAAATCAATTCACTTCTACTCATTCTACACCACTCAGGATTTTGCAGATCTCAATCATATCTCCCCTCAGCTCTCTCTTTTCCAAGCTGAAGAGCCCTAACCTCTTTAGCCTATGAGAGAAGTTCCATCCCCTTTATCATTTTGGTCAATCTTCTTTGAACCTTTTCTAATTCTGCTTTATCTTTTTTAAGATAGGGTGACCAAAATTGAATGCAATACTCAAGTTGAGGTCACACCATGGAATGATAAAGAGGCATTATAGTAGTCTTGGTCTCATTTAACATCCCTTTCCTAATAATTCGTACCTAATAATTTGTAGCATCCTGTTTGCTTTTTTTGCTGCTGCCGCACACTGGGCAGAAGATTTCAGCGTATTGTCTACAACACCTAGATCTTTTTCTTGGGTGCTGACCCCCAAGGTGGACCCTATCAACAGATAACTATTATTTTCTCTCATTCTTCTCCTTTTCTCCCATCCTTCTATGTGCATTATTTCTCTCCCCAGACTAATCGTCGAATCATACTGCAAAGCTTGCCCATTTGATTACCTTGTACATGATTTGTTGATCCCTCGCATACCTTTTGCGCAGGTGAGCAATTTTTAAATAGTCAATATACAGTTTACCCTTTCCCTTACAATCCCTAACCTGTCTAACCTTTCTTTACTAGGCAGCCATTCCTTCCTCTTCATCATTTTTGCTTTATTTCTGTGTACATTTTCTAGTTTTGCTCTATTCTTTTGAGATGGAGTAACAAGAATGGCATAAACAATTCTATGTGCAATTGTACCTTGAATTTACACAGAGGTATTATTTTCAATTTTATGCTATAGTCTTTTCTAAATAACTCCTAACACCCTGTTGTATGTTTTTTTTCTATAATTGCCTCCTTTGAGCTGAAAATGTTAATGTAATGTCCATCATGACTTTAAGAAACTTTTCCTGATTTGAAACTCCTAAAGGATAACTATGTAGGTCATCTAGGTAAGAAGAGGAAGATCTAAGTCCACCCATTTAAAACTCTACCCAAAACCCTAAACTGTGGCGGTCAGCATTTAGGCAAAGTGCCAGCTACTGTGAGTAAAATGAAACTGGATATTAAGTTCCAGTACTTGGATACTGGCTGGCACTAAAATATCTGGTTTTAGTTGTAACCTGGAAGTGTTTTCTAATTAGTAGTGATATTCAGACCGTTAACCAGATAGCGTTATAAACAATTTATAATAACATGGAAAAGATATCTATATCTATCTATCTATCTATCTATCTATCTATCTATCTATATATATATATATATATATATATATATATATATATATATAGATAGATATAGATAGATATAGATATATATATATATTCGAAGATTATGTTCTGAAAACTGGAGTTCCTGAAACAAGCAGGATATAGAAAAGTAATTAATAGAGCTTTTTAAGGAGCTAGGAATGTACATAAAACATGGTTGCTATCTTCAGAAAATACAAATGAGAAGGAAAATAAACTGACATGTGTGCTACCATTTGGATCTAATTCTATTAAAATACAAAATATAATTAATAAACATTGGTGTATCTTAGGGGTTCACCGAAGGTTTGAAGCTAAGCCATGTTTTGCATACAAGAGTGGCCAAAATATTGGAGAAAGACTAACAGGAAAGTATATTGAAATGCATCAAACGAGTGGTCATGCTAAATGTAATGGGTGTGTTTACTGCCAGTATGCTCTGGAAACTAGTTGGGTGAATGTACCTAATCAAACAAAAGAAAAAAATATTTTTCTGAAAACAAACACAGAATGTAATTCCAGTATGGTTATTTATGTCATAACATTGACATTCACACTTCAGGCAGCCCTTAACACATACTTAAATTTTTTTAAATAATTCAAACAACAATTTCTTTTTTTGGAATAAAATTTGGCTGCAGCTTTATTTCCAAATATTAATAAATTCATTTACTTAACATCAACTTAGTAACATATAATTTTCCACCAGGTTAACTTCAGAATGCGGTTAATAATGTTAAGCCCTTCGGTAACGAACTGGCTCACTTTCTCCCCACTTCACAGTGTGATTAATAATACTTAGTAACATATAATTTTCCACCAGGTTAACTTCAGAATGCGGTTAATAATGTTAAGCCCTTCGGTAACGAACTGGCTCACTTTCTCCCCACTTCACAGTGTGATTAATAATAATGTTAAGCCATTCGGTAACGAACTGGCTCACTTTCTTCCCCCCTTACCCCCCTCCCCCCAGGTGACTTACGGTACCGTCAAGCCACCTCTTACTCATGGCGGTTCCGCCCACGAGTTCATTTCCATTTCATATATTTCATACAATTCCTTTAACCGCTTCTGGTGCCTCTTAAACCCCTCATCCAGGCACCCCTTTCCATTTAAAAGCTGCTACCCTTTACCCCCAAATCCTCCACTTTCCTTAACCATCTCAAAATTTTGTCCCCACCCACACCCCCCCACCAAGGGCGGGCTGGGATGGGTCTTTCACTCCCTCCTATTCACCCTAACCCTCTCCTACCTAACTAAAAACTAATTCTGAGCGCCCAAATCTTCCCTATCCTAGCACTTCCCTTCCAGCCAATCCTATCCCTTAATTCCTACCCAATCCCCTTTCTCCCTTTCCTGTTGCTAACCTAAACACTAACTACTTCCAAACTAACTCCCTCCTGCAACTCCCCCCCCCCCCCCTTTCCTTTCTTCTTCTGGCTGCCTGGCTTCAGTCAATGTTAACACCCTCACAGCTTAACTGTGAGGGCTTCCTTATATGCCCATTTGGATTATGGTACATAGGGCAAAATGGTTAAAAAAATTCAAATATCGATTGGCTCAACACCTTAGCAATATCCGGTTATTAAATGTAGACACCCCGCTAGTTGCACATTGGATCTGAAATAATCATACTTTGGCCAAACTGCGATTTCTGGTTTTGATACAATTTGATGTCACTAAAGGGGGTAATCTACTCCAGAAAATGCTCATGAAGGAGCAACACTTAATTTTCGAGTGGCATACTGTAATCCCTAAGGGGCTCAATAAGGAGGTGGAATGGACAGGAATTTGCGTGTAATGTCCCAGGTTATTGACGTCATCCTTAGTGCCAGTAAAATGCAATGCGCAGGCTTCGGCATTCAGAAGCCTTGGCACCATTGCTCCGGACACCTGTAGGGGTCCCATTGTGAATATGCAATTTAAGAAAAGGTAGAAAATGAGAATGAAAGAAGATGATGTTAAGTATTTAGATAGGTTAAACAGATGAATGCAGGTTCTTCTATGTTTTAATTGTATGTTTGTTATTCAGTGAAACCTTTGAAGACGCTATGAACGAAATGTACTGGGGGTGAAATATTGAGAGGGAAGTTAAACTCCTGAAGACGCACTAAGCGAAATGCATTGAGTGTGTAGGATTTGACTTGGTTAATATCTTAAGAGGACAATAGCAGTGGAAAGAAAGAAAATTATCACAGATTTGAAGGAAGAAAAGTGTGTATATGTCTTTGAAGCATCGTTGAAAAGGGTGGAGGAAGCCACATTATAAAGCAACATGTAGTGGAGAAGCACGACGTTCACGTTACCCTGTTGGGAAAAGGAAATGGTTCCAAGACAAACAAGTAGCTTGCAAAGGCAAGCATAATGACATTCTAGTGAAAAATCTTTTAGAAGAAAATTCACTAACAATAGGACGGAGCCATATTCTGGAAAATAATTAGGAGTAAAGGACTTTTAAGAAAAAAATGGCTATGAAAAAATAAGTAGGAATACTATCACATGTATTACACATTTCTGCACCTTTGTAAAAAAATCTGTGTGAGTTAAGATGGATAGTATGAATGTGGTAGGTTGTGAAAGAAGGTATGTTATTTTTTATTTGTTGTATTTGTATCCCACATTTTCCCACCTATTTGCAGGCTCAATGTGGCTTACATAGTACCTTGATGGCGATCACCAATTCCGGTATGACAAATACAGAGTGATCTTGTGGCAAAAGTCATGTGTGACAGACACATTAGGGAATCAAGCAGGAAGAGTTAAGTTATGTCCAGTTTGAGTATTAGTTTTGTTGTGTTACAGGGTTCAGGCATTTAAGTTGGATCATTAGGGTATGCCTTTTTGAACAAGTAGATTTTTAATGATTTCCGGAAGTTTGATGGGTCATGCATTGTTTTCACGTCTTTTGGTAATGCGTTCCATAGTTGCATGCTTAGGAGAAGCTGGATGCATAGGTTGATTTGTATTTGAGTCCTTTGCAGTTTGGGTGGTAGAGATTGAGGATGTGCGTGTTGTTCTTTTTGTGTTTCTGGTTGGTAGGTCTATGAGGTCTGCCATGTATCCCGGGGCCTCACCATAGATAATTTTATGAACCAGAGTGCAGATTTTGAACGCAGTACGTTCTTTGATTGGGAGCCAATGCAGTTTTTCTCATAGGGGTTTGGCACTTTCAAATCTCGTTTTTCCAAATATATCTAGCTGCGGTGTTTTGAGCAGTTTGGAGTTTCTTTATGATTTGTTCATTGCATCCCGCATAGATTCCATTGCAGTAGTCTAAGTGACTTGTACCAAGTTGCGGAATATTTCCCTCGGAAAGAAAGGTTTTAATCGTTTGAGTTTCCACATTGAGTGGAACATTTTCTTTGTTGTAGTTTTCGCTTGGCTTTCTAGCGTGAGGTTTTGATCGATTGTAACTCCGAGAATTTTCAGGCTGTCTGAAACAGGAAGTGTGTAATCTGGGGTGTTTATACTGGTGGGTTTGTTCGTGTTGAATTGGGATGAGAGGATGAGACAGTGTGTTTTTTCTGCATTGAGTTTTAGTTGAAATGCATCCGCCCATGAGTTCATGATTTGCAGGCTGAGTTTGATTTCGTTGATGATTTATGTTAGCTCGTGTTTGAAAGGGATGTATATCATGATATCATCTGCATATATGTAAGGGTTGAGGCCTTGGTTGGATAAGGATTTGGCTGATGGGGTCATCATTAGGTTGAAAAGGGTCGATGATAGTGGTGATCCTTGGGGTACTCCACATTCTGTTTTCCATGGTGATGATATGTTCAAATTTGATATTACTTGTATGCTCTTGTGGTTAGGAAACCCTTGATCCAACTAAGTACACTTCCACCAATCCCGAAGTATTCTAGTATTTTTTAGTAGTATTTTATGGTTTACCACGTCGAACGCACTAGACATGTCGAATTGTAGGAGAAGTATGCTTTTGCCAGTTGCAATTTCTTGTTTGAATTTGGTTAGGAGAGTAATTAGTACTGTTTCGGTGCTGTGGTTGGAGCAAAATCCTGATTGTGAGTCGTGTAGGATTGAGAATTTGTTTAAGTAGTCGGTAAGTTGCTTGGTTACCATGCTTTCTGTCAGTTTGACTATCAGAGAGATAGATGCTACCGGGTGGTAGTTGGTGATTTCGTTTGCTTGTTTCTTTGTATCTTTAGGTATTGGGGTGAGTAGAATGTTGCCTTTTTTCTTAGGGAAGAGTCCTTGTTGCAGCATGTAGTTTAGGTGAGCTGTGAGGTCTGCTATGAAGCGTTGAGGGGCGGATTTTATTAGGTGGCTGGGGCAGGTGTCCAGTTTACAGTGGGTCTTGGCGAACTTGTAAATCACTTGGGTGACACTTTCATCGGTGAGGAAAGCGAAATTTGTTCAGATTCGGTCTGCTGGGTATTCACTGGGGATTGGGTCCAGCCATTCAATGAATTTTTTGAAGTCGGTGGTGTTCTGTGGTAACGTGTTGCTTAGGTTTCAATTTTCTCGTTAAAGTATTTGGCAAGGATGTCTGCAGATGGGGTGTCTGTGTTGGTTGTGGTAACCGCTGTGGCGTCTAGTAATTTGTTCACAAGTTGATATAGTTTGTTCGTGTGTTTGTAGTCTGGCCCTATTTTGTTTTTATTTATTTATTGCATCTGTATCCCACATTTCCCACCTCTTTGCAGGCTCAATGTGGCTTACAATACCTCATGAGTAGTGGAAATATAATAAAAATAGACATTTAGTGTTACAGAAGAATCTTTGGCAATATGATAACGAACAGTCATGATAGTAGTATAATAAGCAGATATTATAAGGCATTATGATCTTTTGGTTTGTCCTATTGCAAATTTGTATTTTCATTGAGTTTGTTTCCATGCGTTGAGTGTGTATACATCTTTTATTTTTTTCCATGCTTGTTCAAGTTTCCTAGTTTATGTTTTTAGTTTTTTCAGTTCTTCGTTGTACCATGGTATTGAATTATGTCTATGTGAGGTTCTTGTTTGTAATGGTGCTATTTCATCTAATATGCTTCTACATCTTTTTTCCCAATCTAAGAGACAGTATATCGAGTCCATTTGTGCTGTCTATTCATTATTGTAGATCTGTTGCTAGAATGTTTCCAAGTCTATTTGGCCTCTCGTGGTGTAGGTTGTATGTTCTTGTGTTCGGTATGAACCCTTTTTTCACCACTGTAAGGATAGATTTAATTTGTAATGGTCTGACCATGGTGTGTCTGTCCATTTAGTATCTGCTAGTATTAGGTTCTGGTCTGTGGACAATTTGTTAGAGTTAGAGTTGTGGATGAGTAAAATAGAACTATAGGAGAACCTGGTGTACAATATTGGAGTATTGTGAAATATTTGAACATATTTTGATACTAATAAAGAATTGATATTCATATATGGTAGTTACTTTATAGGACGGGATATTATTGTAGTAATTAAATTGAAAATTTAGGAATCTCATTGTAGTAGATATGCATATTCATTGGGGAAATCTTGAAAACCAGACTGTGTTGTGGCCCTCGAGGACCAAATTTGCTCACCCTGCTGTAAATGATTAAAAATGCTGCTGCAAAGCCAATAGCAGCAGTGAGAGCCTACACTATATGCCAGAGTCACTGGTCCTTTCCTGGCTGAGCCTTAAAAGATAATGGGTTTTATTTACTAGCAGAAATCAGTGATTGTATTTACTGCTTCCTGTACTTGAATATTTATGATCTGGTTTTACTTTTTGTAATTGTATGTTATATATTTTTAAAGTATCTGCTTTGGAATGCATGTCCAGAACATGACAGGGTAAAAAAAACAATAAAAGGTCTGTCTTGTGCCTATTACAAAAACTGCTGCAAAAATGATCACCATGTGTCACTGTTAAGTGTTCCCATCTTGGGTTACATAAGAAAAAGCACAATAAGAAAAGGGTGTAGAATACCCAGAGAATCAAAAACATGAGCATGGTAGAAATTTCACCCACACATACAGCTTATTAGAGCTCTCACAGATTTCTACTTGTAAAAATGTATTGTTGAAATCATAATCAGATAACATGATAAATTATTTTTAATTACCACAGAGGGATGGACAGGCTGAAGGAAGGCCACTGGGATTGACTGGGGCAGCCTTCTCTTGCTTAGAGTACCGGCATGGCTTAAAAAAAATAATCGCAACAGTTCAAGAGGTACTGATTGCAAGAGGGGGGAGAGGACAAACAGAAAGAGAGCAAAGAGGTGCTGCATCGGGGCAGTGGGGAGAGAAGATGCCTGAACTACAGGGGAGGAGGAGGACACTAGGAGGGGGCCAGTTATTAAAATAGCTATTTTAACAATCAGCTTCCAAAATTCTTAAAAGACTAACAAGGTGCAAGCCAGCTCCAACACACCACTGTGAATATATATGTATAAATGGCAACATATGGATTTATATATATAGGTTAGGTTAATTTTATTTTATACACCATTCTTATTGACAAACCAGAGCCATTTACAAAATAACAATCCATAACAAAGAAAGAAACTATGATGCTGAATAGGATATATATATATATAGGATATATATATATATATATATATATATATATATATATATATATATATATATTTATAGCGTTTATATCCCACACATTCCCACCCAAGGGCAGGCCCAATGTGGCTTACATATATAAACCTGTATGTAGAAGAGCAGCAAATTAAGGATTTGCCCTCTAAAAGTGAAACCTTGTCCTATGGGAGGAGGCTTTGTACACTGGTGAACATACACCCCCCAAGCACTCCTCCCTCATTTAAAAGATAGGTGTCACTTTATGATGTAGAATTTAGGAGAGTAGTCCTAGAAGAGGGCGTTCTTTTACGTAGCACCATATTGGTGGAACAATTTGTCTAAAAAGATTCAAGGTGAAGCTGATACAAAAAAAAGTTTAAAGTAAGGTTAAATACATTTTTATTTATTTGGAATTTTGGAAGTTGAGTGGCTGTGTTGAGGGGTGAGCCCAGCGACTCTGTAATTTACTGTTATTTGGGCTGTGTGTTTGTGAAAACTCTATTTTTCTGCTGTGTGGTTAGGCTTTTCTATCAAAGAAATGGCATTCTTTTGGGGGAAAAATTTTAATTTTTAAATGTAAACCGCTTTGTATTGGACAAGATAAGTGGTATAACAAATCTAAAATAAATAAAAACATAAATATTTGTGATGGATATATACTTCTGAGACATAAGTATATTGACATTGTAAAATATAGACTATTTACATCTAGATAGTCCATTCAGAATACTTACCCTTTAAATCCCTGCATTCTACTATCTAAATGTAGGATTGTATGACAGAAGAGCAAGCAACACTTCCTTGAGCATTGCTCTGACCAACATCATATTGTCAAGCACAATACATACCCATGTGACACTTATTAAAGTGAAGAGCACAGCGAAGGTGACAAAGTAGATGATGCCCAACAAACGTCTACTGGACTCAGAAAAAGTTCACAGCAAGAGTTTATTATTAAAACCTGGACTCGACACGAATCGTGTTTCGGCCACTCGGGCCTGCCTCAGGAGTCCAATTGGTTCTCCAAGAGAAAGTCTTCTCCAAATGTAAAGTTCTACAAACAAAACCTGGACAGTGTTGAATTGAAGAATCCTTCAAAGATGTTATGGAATATACTTAGATTTAGGCGCTGAATGTTATGTGTGATATATAGAATCCAGCAGAATATATAAAATCCATGAAACATTTATTAACGCCTTCACTGAAAGCATACAAATGCATACAAAGTTTAAAAAGTGCTTAGAAAAACAGAAATATAAAACTGTGGCTTAGAGAAAATAGATGCTGTTCACTTTAAACATTCAAATGATTTTGTAAGCAACAATAGACAGAAAATGTGTTTGATCAATATTATTCTTAAATTATTCTTGAATTACATTAATAATCTGAGAATTCAAATGCTTATATTCCTTTGACCTTTGGCTGTCTTCCCAGTGGCTTAACAAGGGGGGGGGGGGGGGGGGGGGCGGTCCGGCCCGGGTGTCAATGGGTAGGGGGGTACTCCGCTGGTGCAGGTGCTGCAGTCAGCACTCATCTCCTGCAAGAAAAGCAAGCGGTGTGGCAGGCAGCACCTCGCTTCTGCCCTGCTTGTAAATGAACGAAGTAAATCTCCTCGTTATCAATTCGTAGGGCCTTCCCTCACTGGGTCCCGCCCAGTGAGGGAAGGCCCGACGAGTCGACAACGAGGAAATTTACTTCGTTCATTTACAAGCAGGGCAGACGTGAGGCGTGGCCGCGGGACAACTGTGAGGTAAGGGCCTGAAGGTGATGGCAAGAAGAGAACGGTGTGGGGGGCCCTTCTGGGAAATGCCGTCATTGTCGGGGCTCTGAGGCAGCTGCTAGGCACGCGCGCTGTGCGGATTGGCTCCCCTCGGTTTCAGATGGGAGAGGGAAGGAGTTTCAGATGGGAGAGGAGGGTTCAGATGGGAAAGCGGGGGTTTCAGATGGGAGGGGGGGGTTCAGTAGAGCTGAAACTGGGGGCTGAAAAGGGGGGGGGGCAGGTGGGAGATGTGGGCTAGGGCTAGAACTAGGGGCAGGTGGGATAAGGGGGCTGAAAAAAGGTGCAGAGAGAGAGAGAGGGGACAGATCCTGGATGGATGGATGGATGGATGGATGGATGGATGGATGGATGGATGGATGGGGGGGCAGAGGGAGGGCAGACCCTGGATGGATGGATTGGGGGAGAGGGAGGGCAAATGGTGGATTGAAGGGGGGAGAGGGAGGACAGACTGGGGGGGAGGGAGGGCAAATGGTGGATTGAAGGGGCAGAGAGAAAGGGCAGACAGTGGATGGAAGGGATAGAAAGGGCAGACAGTGAATGGAAGGGGGAGAGAGAAAGGGCAGACAGTGGATGGAAGGGGGAGAGAGAGAGGGCAGACAGGGGCAGATGGTGGATGGAAGGGGCAGAGATAGAGGGCAGATGTGTATGGAAGGGGCAGGGAGAGAGGGCAGACATTGAATGGAGGGGACAGCAGAGAGGGCAGACACTGGATGGCAGAGAGAGCAGAAAGACAGATGCTGGATGGAAGGAAGACAGTGAAAAGAAGATGAGGAAAGCAGAAGCCAGAGACAACAAACTGTAAATAAATATATATATATATATATATTTTTTTTTTTTTTTTTTTGCTTTAGGATAAAGTAGTATTGTAGCTGTGTTAATAAATGTTTATAATAGAACATGTAAATAAGGTAATCTTTTTATTGGACTAATTTTAATAAATTTTGACTAACTTTTGGATAGCAAAACCCCCTTCCTCAGGTCAGGATAGGATACTGTAACAGCACTATACTGTATTGACCTGTGGAAGAAGGTTTTGGCCTCTGACAACTAAATGTATTAGTCCAATAAAATGGTATTTTATTTTCTATATTTGTTTTATTTCTATTTGTTAATTTGTAAAATGGTGATTGGTATTTGTTAGTTTTTTTTCAAATTTACATCTGCTGTCTTTATATTTTGCACAGTACTAGGGGACATTTTCTGTTTCTGTGGTATTGCATTGCATGCAGAGTCTGGCATCTTGGGGGTTCAGTTTAATTTTTCTCTAAATAGAAAGTTTATGATTACTTATTCTATAGTGGATTAGGGTATATCTGTGTTTGTGAAAAAGACATGGCTTTCAGTTGGCATTGACTATGCAGGATCGACAATCTCTACTATTCTGTCTGGTTTCATTTTACAATAGGTGAATTGATGTTCTGGTGCTCACTGTAGTGTTTAAGATGCTTTCCTTTTTCTTGTGTGTCTCGTAGAAATGACTGCTTATGGTATGGTAGAATTGCTCTATAGGTCCTGAGTGTTTTGTATTCTCGGTATGCCTAGTACTGGATTTTGGAAGGGGGTGTTAAAAATGACCGTCCCTGGGTGTCAACTACCCTAGGTACGCCGCTGTGTCTTCTTGACCACCAGGAATTCTGTAATACAAGGCAAACTGGAGTTCTTCTTCACATTGAAGAGCACACAGAAATGTTAAAAAAGATGTATTGTGATAATCAATCTGCATTTGGAAGGCACAATGCCAACCTTCAAGTTTATTATTAGCTCTTAGTATGCCTTCGATGATTCTTTTGTGAATCGTACATATCTTAGGAGGAAACCGAGGACGTCTATGGACATCTCTTCCATTTCTGTGGCCTATGTAAGTATCCTCAGAATAGTCCAACAAATCTAAAATGTTGAGATTTAATAACTCAGCTTTATCTAAAATATCATCCAAATCTTCAAGCACTCCTTGAACAGATAAAAATGCCAGAGAACACAATAACTTTATTACTCAGCGAACATCTTCATTCTCTGTCCTGCTTATAATCGAACGAGAAAAACGCCCAAGTTCCGACCTAAATCGGGAGATGGACGTTTATCTCACAAAAACGAATAAAGCGGTATAATCGAAAGCCGATTTTTGGACGTTTTCAACTGCACTCCGTCGCGGATGCGGACAAAGTTGATGGGGGCGTGTCAGAGGTGTGGCGAAGGCGGAACTGGGGCGTGGTTATCTGCCGAACAAAGATGGGCGCATTTCACCGATAATGGGAAAAAAGTATGCGTTTATACTAGAATTTAGGACACTTTTCCTGGACCCTGTTTTTTCACGAATAAGGCCCCCAAAAGTGCCCTAAATGACCAGATGACCACTGGAGGGAATCAGGGATGACCTCCCCTGACTCCCCCAGTGGTCACTAACCCCCTCCCACCACAAAAAATGATGTTTCACAACTTTTTATTTTCACCCTCAAATGTCATACCCAGCTCCCTGGCAGCAGTATGCAGGTCACTGGAGGAGTTGTTAGGGGGTGCAGTGGACTTCAGGCAGGTGGACCCAGGCCCATCCCCCCTACCTGTTACAATTGTGCTGCTTAATGCTTATTAGTCGCCCAACCCACCCAAACCCACTGTACCCACATGTAGGTGCCCCCCTTCACCCCTTAGGGCTATAGTAATGGTGTAGACTTGTGGGCAGTGGGTTTTGAGGGGGATTTGGGGGGCTCAACACACAAGGGAAGGGTGCTATGCACCTGGGAGCTCTTTTACCTGTTTTTTTGGTTTTGTAAAAGTGCCCCCTAGGGTGCCCGGTTGGTGTCCTGGCATGTGAGGGGGACCAGTGCACTACGAATCCTGGCCCCTCCCACGAATAAATGTCTTGGATTTATTCGTTTTTGAGCTGGGCGCTTTCATTTTCCATTATCGCTGAAAAACAAAAACGCCCAGCTCACACATTGTTGAATAAAACATGGGCGTCTATTTTTTCCCAAAATACGGTTCGGTCCGCCCCTTCACGGACCCTTTCTCGGAGATAAACGCCCATGGAGATAGGCGTTTTCGTTCAATTATGCCCCTCTGTATATATTACTGTTGTCAATCCGTTACATTGCACAGTCCTCTGTGTGGACTGAATCAGATGAAAACAAAATCCATGAATATTGAAATCTGGGAATTCAGCCTTGAAGACCACTTTTGAAGCAAACTCAAAATCCGTAATACAAGTTTAAGGAGCTAAACAACAGTGTAATGTCTTTAAAGCAGCAAATAGGCGCAAACAGGTTGATTGGGTTTTTATCGGGCATGATTGCATAAATGCAATGATAAATTCACCACCACTCACTTCATGAATAGTGAGAAGCTGACAGAATAATAAAGGAATGGTTTATAAACTCCCAACGCATATCCAAAATTTAGCATCACATAAAATATCTAGCATTGTGTCAGATGCACAGCTTCGCAATGTAACAAAAACTGCACAGTCTTACCCAGATGAATGGCAGTTTGATATTTCTCTGGAATATGCAAACCCACTGCTTCCGAGCATGCTGCCTTTTATGAGCCATAGATATTTTCAGGGGTGCAGAACTTATCATATGTAGAGAAGGTAGTCTATTAAGGTACCCATCAAGTGTCATTCTTTGTAGTTTCAATTTGAGCTCCTCAGAAGCAGGATCAGGAGCATAGTTGTAAGGTTGTAATTCTTGAAAAGACGCATTAGCAGTATTATAATCCAACAAGATAGTTAAACTAGCATTGCAACACTGTTGGTTACATTTCCAGTTCAAAGTGGACTTGTTTTTCCATGAGAAATGATAAGAAAAGCTATTAAGGTATACTTTGTCTCTTCCAATTGAGGACATATAAATCTCCATGCCTCATGGAACGTGATGGCCATGCTTGTTCCCTGCCCCCCTTAAGAGACAGTCAGTCACATGATGCACGCTTAAGTGGCACATGCTTAAATGAAGCGCACTCGTGTCACATGCTGAAACGTTATAATTGACAAACTGAGTCATGTCAAAACGTTGCACACTTAAATGTCATACGCAACTAAATGACACATAATTAAATGATGCTTGTCTAAGTGTTGCATGCTTAAGTGACCAACAATGATATATGAAACATCTACTATTTGTATGTGAAATTGCACCTAATCCTTCAATGATTTACCATCTAGTTTGGAAGTACCGAAGGTTCATCAAGCCCAGCATCCTGTTTCCAACACTGGCCAATCCAGGTTACAAGTACTTGGCAAGATCCCAAAACAGTACATTACATTTTATGCTGCTTATCCTAGAAATGGACTTTTCTTTTAGGAAGCTATCCAAGCCTTTTTAAAACCCCGCTAAGCTAACTGTCTTTACTACATTATCTGGCAACAAATTCCAGAGTTTAATTACACATTGAGTAAAGAAATATTCACTCTGATTCATTTTAAATTTACTACTTTGTAGCTTCATTGCATGCCCTCTAGTCCTAGTATTTTTTGACAGTGTAAACAAGTGATTCACATCTACCTGTTCCATTCCACTCATTATTTTATAGACTTCTATCATATCTCCTCTCAGCCATCACTTCTCTAAGCCAAAGAGCCCTAGAAGCTTTAGCCTTTCCTCATAGGGAAGTCGTCCTATTCCTTTATCATTTCCGTCGCCCTTCTCTATACCTTTTCTAATTTCACTATGGGCTCATTTTCAAAGCACATAGACTTACAAAGTTCCATAGGTTACCACGTAACTTTGTAAGTCTAAGTGCTTTGAAAATACACCTCGTCACATCTTTTTTTAGATGCAGTGACCAGAATTGAACACAATATTTGAGGTGCAGTCTCACCATGGAGTGATACAAAGGCATTATAACGGCCTCATTTTTCTTTTCTGTTCCTTTCCTAATAATACCTAACATTCTATTTGCTTTCTTGGCAGCTGCCACACACTGAACAGAGGGTTTCAACATATAATCAACGATGATGCCTAGATCCCTTTCCTGGTTGGTGACTCCTAATGCAGAACTTTGCATTATGTAGCTATAATTCGGGTCCCTGTTTCCCATATGCATCACTTTGTACTTGCTCACATTAAATGTCATCTGCCAGACTCCCAGTCTCGTAAGGTCCTCTTGTAATTTTTGACAATTCTCTTGCGATTTAACAACTTTAAATAAGTTTGTTTTGTCTGCAAGTTTAAAGTAGCAGTCCCAGCACAGACCCCTGTGGAACCCCACTATCTACCCTTCTCCATTGAGAATATTGACCATTAACCCTACTCTCTGTTTTCTATCTTCTAACCAGTTTTTAATCCACAATAGGACACTACCTCCTTTCCCATTACTCTTCAATTTCCACTGGAGTCTTTCATGAGGTACTTTGTCAAATGCCTTATGACATTTCAGATACACAAGCCTGTATTGTATGTTAAGCATTTTAACCATAGATAATACATTTGCAGGAATTTGTCAGTGTATGGGTCCCTTAGTTCTGTTTATTCTTCCCTTTGTGTACTACTTTCCATTAACTTTTGTCTGCCAGTTTTCATCAAATTTTATACAAATGTATTCAGAACCTGAGTTGTAATGCACATTCAGCTCAGATTAAAAAAAAAGGTGAGTAATGAAATTTAAATACATCTAAAGATATCTGAATTAATTGGCAACCAATGGACCTAAAAGTAGATCAACTGAAGGAAAGAATGATATTAATATCAAGGTGTCTGAAGATTCTTGTTGATTAGGGTGAACTGTAGACTTTACAATTTGATTGCAGCTGTTAAAGTAACCTATAATTGAAGCTAGCAAAGCCATGACCTTTAAAAAGATAAAAATCCTGAAAAAGGGAAATGTGCATCATTGAACCAATCTATGTATATAATAGTCATTTTTATAAAAAAAAAATCAAACCTATAAATCCACAAAAATCATGTCATAATCATTGTAAAAAAATGAGTGGCATAATAAGACCTTAAAAAAGACAGCAACATTTGAAAGACTTCAGTTCTTTTCTTTCTTGGCCACCAAGATCCTCATTAAATTTCTTGCTTGAGATGATCTGAGTCCTGTAATGAAGGGGGTTAAATATCTGTGCAAAGAAAGTGACTTACATTCACAAGCGAGACAATATAATTGAACTGAATTTATTTTGTTGGGAACTATCTGCATGCATTTTCTCACAGGGTCAAAGCATATAATAAATCAAATGACCTTTTCATTTTGTATTATTGTTTGTCATCAAGATACCTAAACTTGTGCTTAATGGAGGGAGGTCAAGAACCACTGTATTAAAAATAGATCTAAATCAATAGTATCTAGTTTGTAGTTAATGATGTGAGGCAGGTTTCTCAAATACAGTTACTGACAGCCTAATGTCCCTCAGGGCGCAAATTATTGGGACACATCCTTCAATGCACACCGAGATACAAAGGATACATGCAGATGCCTATTGCTTGGAACTAAATTTAATAACCTCCTGTGTGTGACCATTTGGCAGCTTGAGCAAACTTTTCTCCAGAATCAACTCTCTGAAGCCAAGCTAATAAAGTGCTAATTAAAGAAAGTACATGAAAGACATGAATACTAGGAGCCAGGAGTAATTGGTTGCAAAAAAAGCAGGGCTGAAAAACGTCAGATTATCTCCTGATGTTGATTAAGCTCTAATTCGAATAGCAATATTTCAACACACGTTAGGGTGCTTTGGGAGAAGGCTTTGGTTTTAATGGTAACGTGAAAGACTCCTCTAGTAATATAAAAAAAATAGCCAGTGTTTGGGTCTTTTTAGATACATTTTGAGATCCATTTACTAAGCTGCCTTAGGTATTTATCTGGGCTTTTAGTGAACTGTAACAGTGTAGCATGATACTAACAGTGCTAATTGCCATATTAATCAGCTAACTCAGAATATGTCATTAATAGGGATCTCATGACAGGAGTCATTTACTAATAGTGTGTGCTGTTTGCTGTAGGGTCTACAGAAATAAAATGTGCTCTGTGGCAGGTATCGCATACAACAATTAGCAAATGGTGCTCTATTTGCATTAACTGTTAATGCAGCAGATAATGCTGACCATTCACTACTATCTCAAGAGATGGAGATCACTGTATTGCACTTTACTGGCCATGTAGATAATGTGTAGTGGTGACTTTTTCTTGCTTTTTTAAAATATAATACAGTGATAGCTCGGTTTTCGTTGATAATCCGTCCGAAAACAATCAATGAAAACCGAAACAGGCGAAAACCGAGGCAATTTTTTCCATATGAATCAATTTAATCCAATGAGCAGGAGAACGCGTGGGTTGCCCTTTGTTTTCGCAAAATTATCAGTGAAAACCGAGGCAGCCTACAAAATCCGAGACAAATTTTTCACTGAAAAAATCAACGAAAACCGAAACCGACGATAACCAAAGTCAATGAAAACCGAGGTTTCACTGTACATAACTGGCTGGATTCTATACATGGTGCCAAATTTCCACCCGCAAAATTGGGCTATCCTGAGATGTATGTGCACCGGGCCACCGAGAGGGGGAGCTGGGGAAGCAAGATTTCCCCAGGCCCGGCTTTCAAGGGGGGCCAGGCGCTGGGGTCGGTCTCTTTCCTGTTCCTGATGGAACCCGGGTGATCATGACCCAACAGGAGCAGGAGAGAGAAAACTCTAGAGGCTCGGAAGGAGCAGACACAGGGCTTCAGGGCCTCCGGTTTGGCTGGTGAGGTCCCCAAGCTCCACTAGAAGAAGCCCTTCCTCCGGCACTGTTCTCCGCTGCATTGCAATGTGAGGGGAAAAGTAGCTGCAGGGCAGAGAACAGCACTGGAGGAAGGTTTCTGCTGGCGGGGCTTGGGGACCCCCACCAACCAAGGTATGTGGACTTGCGGCAGGGGGCAGGTAGGTGGGGGAAAATGTCTCCCCCCCCCCCACCCTTTGGGCTCCAGCCCCTCTAGTTTTTATAGTCTGGCTACATGGCGGTCCGTCAGGGGGTGGCAGTAGTGGCCCTGCATGTGCAACTGAATTGGCTGAGTCAATTAGCACTAACAACTGGGTGCTAACAATCAATTATTCCCAAATATTCAGATGATTCCCAATCACACTTGCAACTCATTATTCAACACAGTATGTTGTAAAGGATCTTCAGACCTACTGCATCTTGGCCGCTAAATCTATGATTTTTATGCAGTAAGATGCAAATCCTCATTGATCCTTTAGTATGTTTTTATCTGACTTGTATATTTATATTTTCATATTTTATCCTTTTTACTTTTCTTTATATATCATGTTTGCTTGTCACATCATTATTTACACCTCCTCTACTACTTAACTGGCAGCAGGATGCTAAATGCACAGTTGAACCACTGAGAACCTCAACCGACTTGGCCAGGTTTCAGGACTTCATCAGGACGAAGGCTCTCTGCAAATAACAACATATATATTACTATTGCCTCCTAACACTTGTTTATATGTTTATATGTTTATATATATATATATATATATATATATATATATATATATATATATATATATATAGTAGATTTGCTTCCAAACAACAACTCCTTCTACAACATACCTTTTAATTCTCCTGTTCCCTTTGTATGTAAATTCTGAACTGGATTGGTGGTCTGTTATTTAATTGGCTAAAGGGAGGTTACGTTCCACCAATCAGAGCTCTGGTATTCTCAATCAGCTGACAAAGATTTAGGGGTGGGGATACTGAATAGACGCCGCAGCCATTTTGTTACATATGAAGAAGGGAACATGATATATAAAGAAAAGTAAAAAGGATAAATATAAAAATATAAATTAGCTTACATCTGCTTTGGTAACTACTGTGGCTGCATTGTCTCTCAAATTTCAACAGAACCTACTAGATGCTGAAAAGAAAATTGAGGAAAACCAATATGTTGTGAAAACAAATGTTAAGACATTTTAACCCAAGAGTTTTGAATTTTCCTTGAGTGTATGTTCAAGTTCCAATTATAACTTGGAAAAAATATATGGTAGAATTATTAGGAACAGTGGATACATCTCTCCTCCCTTTTAATAAGGCTTACATTCTATCTGTAAAAAAAATAGAGGAAAGAAAATGCTCAACAATCCCTGGATATTTCAGTTATTTTAGGGACTTTAGCAGAAGGGATATTGGGTCAATTTACATTATTAGTGAGTTTTGGTTTTGAGCAAGACTTAAATGTTCTTCTAACCACCTCTGGCAAGTCTTCCACTCTCAAATTATCCCCAGTGATTTCTAGGTTACTGGAAATTATAATCCCAGTGGCCCCACAGTTCCCAGAAAGCAGTCATAGACCCAATACTCAAACCACCAGGATTCCTTATCAGTTCAGACAGGCAGAGTCAACAAACTGAAAATTGTTTATTGTCTTAAAACTATTGAACAAGGAACAGAAAAGGTGCAATCTGCAAACAATTACAGGTAACTGAAATATGGATCAATTATAACACTAGCTAAACATTGTTCACTTCCTAAAAAGTACCTGAGGAGATCAGGAAATACACTGATCACAGATTATCAAATATAACTGATCACAGGACCTTAGCAAAGAGATCTGTCTCTCTCTTCTCCTGGGCTAAGACTGGGGAAAAAGCCAGTAAAATCCAAATGAAATTGATCTCTTGGGCCAATCAGAGCCCGGAACAACAAGTTTTAAAAGTATACTGCTCACAGTACTGTAGATCACGTCCTTTCTGAGGGGGCTTTTTTTTTACTAAAGATTAGGTTGAGTTATCTGCAGCAGAGCCCATAGGAATAAAATGGGACCTGCTGCAGATAACTCAAGCTAACCTTTAGTAAAAGCCCCCCTGAGTGAAACTAAAAAGGAAGCATTCACTTTTCTATTACAGCTTTAACATAAAACATGCAGCAACTGCTGGTCACTAAAAGAAATACACTTCAGGAAATAATTAAGGCAGTTTTATAGGCATAAAAACCCCACCCGTTTGTCACACCCCTCCTCTGGTAACTGCCTCAACATTCAATCCCCCACCTTCAAGGCATCCAAGGCTCAACTATCTCACCAACAGCTGACCTATCCTTAAGGTCTCTAATTCTCAGATTAAGAATCCACCATCCAATCCCCTGTGGCATAAACAACCTTCCCTCAAAACCCACCATCTCCTATCCCATCACTGGCCTTGCTGGGTCCCTGATGTCTACTGGAAGCATTCTATTACATTGTAAGTAAAACTTGAAGATATTTCTAGACAGCATGCTGCATCAAAAATATTCTAGTTAAGTCAGTAAAATTTGAGTCATTTGTGAAATTACTGGTTGATCCTCAAGAGCTATATTATATGGATTATTTCAATGACTTTAGCCACAATACTAAAACAAAATGTTAATTATTTTCTCCTCAGATCTACTGATATAAAAGAGTTTGTTCACCATAGATAGTAGGCTTGAAAAGTAAATGCTTGACCATGTGAGGCACCATTTTGAGGTCACCAGCTGACAGGGTTAAGGTGGTTGGAGATTGTTCTTGCTCCTTCCCCCTCCAATCACCAGATAACACCAGCAGATGCCAACTTAAGGCTTACTATATTTGTATTAGTGCAGCCAAGAATACATGATGTTCCCACTTGCTGCAGCATGGAAAAAAATGTACTATTAACTTGCAGTACTGAGGTATTGCAGGTTAGTGACTTCCACAATATATATAGATCTGTGTTAATATGTACTAATTTTCTGCAGCTTAGTACGTACCTTGCAAGTGCAGGTGATGCTGCTGAAAATTCATATAGAACTCTTAGGGCCTCTTTTACTAAATTGCACTAGTGATACCTGGTGCAGCAAATGCACTGCAGCCCATTCATTTTCAATGAGCTCTGACACATTTGCCATGCAGTTTAGTAAAAGAGGCCCTTAGGGAGTACATTTATAAACATTTTCACATATAAACCCATATTTTATATATGTAAAGGGGCTTTAAAAATATTTCCCATAGGACTCCTCGTCAATATTTCATGGTCTAAGGAGAATGGTAGTTATTTCTTCTGAGAGATTAATTTCACTTTTTCCCCTAGTTGTTACAATTTGTGTTTCTTTAAAGTTATAAATAAAAATGTAAAAATACCTGCAGAATATTGCATAAAAGTATGCATAGTTCTAAGAAGATGTACTTTCATGCCACTCGTATGGTCATATTTTCTATAGATAACTTTACTAGGTTATAAACCTATATTTATATATGTGTATATATCTAAACCTGTTCTATATTTTGTCGATATACAATGCATTCTCGCTACTTACGCAGATATGGTTCAAAAAAAATTGCTCAAAAACCCTGAAAGACAATGCATTGTTCTTATGGGAAATACAGGGTTAGATTCCTGACAATCTCTGGTTTCCCAAAACCACTAAAAGTGAAGTGTTGCTCCTATGAGAAATACAGGGTTAGGTTCTAGCTTGCATTCTTGTCAGGCAATTAAAAACCCCCCAAAATAAAAAAGAAACGCATACTGAATCAACTACTGTATACTGAATACAAATCATTTATTTGCAGTAACATTAAAACAGTTACAGTTCTTTGAAGGGGTGGACAAACATGTGGATAAAGGTGAGTCAATCAATATTGTGTATCTAGGTTTTCAAAAGGCGTTTGACAAAGTACCTCATGAAAGACTCCAGAGGAAATTAGAGAGTCATGGAATAGGAGGTAGTGTCCTATTGTGGATTAAAAACTACTTAAAAGATAGAAAACAGAGAGTAGAGTTAAAAGATCAGTATTCTCAATGGAGAAGGGTACATAGCGGGGTTCCCCAGGGGTCTGTGCTGGGACCACTGTTTTTTAACATATTTATAAATGATCTAGAGATGAGAGTAACTAGCGAGGTAATTAAATTTGCTGACAACACAAAGTTATTCATAGTTCAATCGCAAGAGGATTGTGAAAAATTACAAGAGGACCTTACGAGACTGGGAGAATGGGCATCTAAATGGCAGATGACGTTAATGTGAGCAAGTGCAAAGTGATGCATGTGGGAAAGAGGAACCCAAATTATAGTTATGTAATGCAAGGTTCCACACTAAGAGTCACTGACCAGGAAAGGGATCTAGGTGTCATCGTTGATGATACGTTGAAACACTCTGCTCAGTCTGCGGCGGCTAAGAAAGCAAATAGAATGTTATGTATTATTAGGAAAAGAATGGAAAACAAAACATTATAATCCTTTGTATCACTCCACAGTGCAACTATACCTCAAATATTGTGTTCAATTGTGGTCATCACATCTGAAAAAAAGATATAGTGCAATTAGAAAACGTACAGGGAAGGGCGACAAAAATGATAAAGGGGATGGGACGACTTCCCTATGAGGAAAGGCTAAAGCAGCTAGGGCTCTTCAGCTTGGAGAAAAGGCGGCTGAGGGGGCGATATGATAGGTGTCTATAAAATAATGAGTGGAGTGGAACGGGTAGACGTGAATCACTTCTTTACTCTTTCCAAAAATACTAGGACTAGGGGGCACACAATGAAGCTACAAAGTAGTAAAATTAAAATGAATCAGAGAAAATATTTCTTCACTCAATTTGTAATTAAACTCTGGAATTTGTTGCCAGATAATGTAGTAAAAGTGGTTAGCTTTGCAGGGTTTTAAAAAGGTTTGGATGGCTTCTTAAAGGAAAAATCCATAGACCATTATAAAAATGGACTTTGGGAAAATCCACTGCTTATTTCTAGAATAAGCAGCATAAAATGTATTGTACTGTTTTGGGATCTTGCTCGGTACTTGTCACCTGGATTGGCCACTATTGGAAACAGGATGCTGGGCTTGATGGACCTTCAGTCTGTCTCAGTATAGCAATACTTATGTACTTATGTACAGTTACAGTATTAAAAGAAACATGTACAAAAAATAGTGCTGGAAAATGAAACAACATTATACGTCAACAACTGCATGAGAGGGAGAGGTTTGCGCCTCCTGCAAAATAGGAGACAAAGACAGCGAAGTTAGTAGATCAACCTCTTGAGCCTGGCTCTAGTGACTCGTTGAATGGAAGAACTATGTCAGTCTTGTCTGCTTGGCTCTCCTCCTCAAGCATCTCGGTGTAAGGGGCAAATGCAGAGTTTGCAAGATGCTTAAATTTTAGACTGCATTATAGCATGGGTTCACATTCCTCCATTTCGCTGAAAATTGTAACCAACAATTGACGCCCGCTCTGCAGTTTTGCTGCTGGAAGAGACATGATTTTTGGAGTCTTAGGCTGATCTTTCTCTTCGATGTCATCCATAGGCGGTCGGTGGCCCAACTGTTTGGGGAGGCTAAAGGGGGCGGGTTAGGGGTGGAGCCAGGGGTGTAGCTTATATACATAATTGTCTGATAACACACAGAAAAAATAAATAAATAAAATAATCACAATACCTTTTATTAAATTTAGATATTAGATATGTATCATATGTCAAAGAATAAAGTGGTTGCTCAAAGCATATTCTAAGCACAATCGCTCAATTGCAAAACAGTATGCACAACTTTGTGCAAAAACACACTCAGAACCTTACTGTACCATAAATATTACACTGGACAGACCTAATACACCAATATACCACCCATACGGAAAATGCAGACCGTCATCAATATGAAACAAGGGATCATATCATCACAATTCTCATGTAGAGCCACAAAACACCCTAATTCATGTTTAATGTGGGATAAAATGCCATAAATAAGTAAATAAATATAAACTTTTAATGTTGAGCACCTGATTCTCAAAGTGGACATATTCCAAACACTATAATGAAAATAAAATGATCTTTTCTACCTTTGTTGTGTGGTGAGTTTTTCTGATCATGCTGGCCCAGTATGATTCTGCTGCTATCTGTCCTCAGTGCAGGTCAGGAACTCATCCTCCTTAAATATCTCCCTGGCAACCCAGGACATCTCCAGCCAACCCCCCTCCCCCGCTCTCCCAGCAGTAAGGTAAACAAACCATAAACCAATTTCTACAACTGCACAAGGTTAGAGGGCTTTCACTGCAGCTCCTGCTGTGAGGATGGAGGTAAATCAACAATTTAAACCCCTCAGAGCACAGCAGGGGAGGCTTAGCCTGTCCAAGCCTCTTATACTGAGCGCCTATGATGTCATCATTGTTGCCTCTGATGCCTTGGTGCGCCATCTCATCTAGGTCTTTATTGGTGAGCTCTATTGCAGTCCACTTCTTCTTGTGTCATGTCCTCAAAGCCCACTCCACTAATAATTCATGCAAAGTGCATTATGTTTTCCATACTTTTTTCACATTTTCTGTAACACCTTCAAAGCCCTCAAAGTGTTTTATGCAGTCAGGCCAAGTTTTTTTTCTAGCAGTTGTTCATAGTAGCCAGGCTATGCCAACATGGAGGGGCATAATCGAATGGGGACGACCATCTCTAAGGGCGTCCATCTCTAAGGACGTTCCAGCAAAGGGACAGGGAAACCCATATTATTGAAACAAGATGGACGTCCATCTTTTGTTTCGATAATACAGTCGGGGACACCCAAATCTCAACATTTAGGTCGACCTTAGTGACGATCGACCTAAATGTTGAGATGGTCGACTTTAGAGATGGTCGTCCCCGGTTTTCGGCCATAATGGAAACCGAGGACGCCTATCTCAAAAAACGACCAACTCCAAGTCATTTGGTCATGGGAGGAGCCAGCATTCGTAGTGCACTGGTCCTCCTCACATGCCAGGACACCAACCAGGCACCCAAGGGGGCACTGCAGTGGACTTCACAAATTGCTTCCAGGTGCATAGCTCCCTTACCTTGGGTGCTGAGCCCCCCCCCTAAAACCCACTCCTCACAACTGTACACCACTACCATAGCCCTTAGGGATGAAGGGGGGCACCTACATGTGGGTACAGTGGGTTTTGGGTGGGTTCTGGAGGGCTCACATTTACCACTACAAGTGTAACAGGTGGGGGGATGGGCCTGTGTCCGCCTGCCTGAAATGCACTGCACCCACTAAAAACTGCTCCAGAGACCTGCATACTGCTATGATGGAGCTGGGTACGACATTTGAGGCTCTCATAGAGGCTGGAAAAAATGTTTTTTTAAAATTTTTTTAGGGTGGGAGGGGGTTGGTGACCACTGGGGGAGTCAGGGGAGGTCATCCCCGATTCCCTCCGGTGGTCATCTGGTCAGTTTGGGCACCTTTTCGAGGCTTGGTCGTGAAAAAAAAAGAGACCAAGTAAAGTCAACCAAATGCTCGTGAGGGACGCCCTTCTTTTTTTCATTGTCAGCCTAGGACGCCCATCTCTTAACCATGCCCCCATCCCGCCTTTGGTACACTGCCGACACGCCCCAGTGAACTTTGGTCACCCCTATAACGGAAAGCAGTTGAGGATGCAAAAAGTCGGCTTTCGATTATGCCGATTTGGGCGACCTCGGGAGAAGGACGCCCATCTCCCGATTTTGTCGGAAGATGGGTGTCCTTCCCTTTCGAAAATAAGCTTAGATAGTCAATTATGTTTTGTATTGTCACTGTCTAATAGTAATCAAGCATGCTGATTTCATTGTTGGCATTTAAAGCTTCATAGGCTTTGCTGTAAAGCTCCCACAAGTATTATTATTATTATTTATTTATTGCATTTGTATCCCACATTTTCCCACCTATTTGCAGGCTCAATGTGGCTTACAGAGTTTGTTATGACATTGTCCTTCCATGATATCAGATACACTTAGTATTGTATAGAGATTAAATAAGAGAAGAGAAAAGGAAGGTGTTAGGCAGGATAGTATGGAAGGTGAACTTTAATAATTAGAAGGATTGGTGAGGTAGTTTTGTGAGGTTATGGGTTCTCTTTGTAGCCTTGTTGAAGAGATGTGTCTTCAAAGATTTGTGGAAGTTGGTTATTTCGTCAATAGCTTTCAGGGCTGTAGGTAATGCATTCCACAGCTGCGTGCTCATGTAAGAGAAGGTGGTGGCGTGTATCAGCTTGTATTTTAGTCCTTTATAGCTGGGGAAGTGCAGGTTGAGAAATTTGCAGGATGATCTTATGGCATTCCTGGGGGGCAAATCCACGAGGTTTAGCATGTAGATCGGGGCGTCTGCATGAATGATTTTGTGTACAATCGTGCAGACCTTGAACGCAATGCGTTCCTTGAGTGGGAGCCAGTGAAGTTTCTCTCTTAGGGGTTTTGCACTTTTGTATTTGGTTTTTCCAAATATGTGTCTGGCGGCGGTATTCTGGGCTGTTTGGAGTTTTTTGATAGTCTGTTCTTTGCAGCCAGCGTACAGTGCGTTGCAGTAGTCCAGATGACATTACCATTGTGGGATATATATTATACATATATTCTTAGAACCCGCAAATAGGTGGGAAAATGTGGGATACAAATGCAATAAATAAATAAATTGACTGTACTAGGGTACGGAATATGTATCTCGGGAATTGACACTTGAAAGCCTTTATAAGTACCCAATTGAGGGGCTGGATGACAGCAATAATGTTCAGGGACTAAAAAAAAAGACTTCTACGTCTGGAAGAGCATTTTCAAGGGCTTCGTGACAGTATACTGGGGCATTATCCAAAGTCAGCAAAACCTTGAAGGTGAAATATTTGCGGTGGAGATAGTATTTATTTTCTGGGATGAAACAGTTATTGAACCAATTTAGTTGATTTTCCATCTTTTCCATTATCTGATCATGAACCACAGTTATTGTTTTAGTACTTTACAGTGCAGTCTTATGACCAGGCCGGCGAATATCTTCTTCCTTTAGGCAGATGTATCGGATTGTTGATTAGTTAACATTGAACTCATGACCAACAACAGTAACAGACATGCCAGAATGAAGCTTATCTAAAACACTCATTTTATCACTAAGGCACATCACAGATTTCTTGCGCTTATGAATGCTAGCTTGAGACTCACTTGCAGGATGCTTAGTTGCCATTTTCAGTTCATATGTAGTCCCAGTAGCAAGGATGACCATTTCCCCAGCAAACTAGTGCCACCAATGACTCCCACTCCTTTCTGATATAAATGCCAGCGAAGTGAATGCAAAAGAAAGAACTTTCTTTTGCATTCACTTTGCTGGCATTTATATCAGAAAGAACTTGTTTTAAGATGCACATGTCCACAAATATCCAGGAAATCAGTGCAAAAGTTGATTTGTTGGTTGCGTATACACGTCCACGAATGTGCAAAACTGCAAATCTTGATCATGCAAATAGTGAGAACGTACTGTATTGATATAGATAAATAGATATACAGATATATATATATATATATATATATATATATATATATATATATATATATACATTCATGACTTGTTTGTTCTTAAAGCTCATTCCATTTTGTTTATGACACAGACTGAAACCATAGATCATGCTTAAAATTGGACATATTCTTTAAAGACGTGCTCAGGTCCCAAAAAAATGATTTGAGCAGTTGGTGAAAGCTGGCATTTCCTTGTTTACTGTATGAACATCACAGACAGTAGATCCTTCTGTTTCCTTTCACCAGAATACCATTCATGAATAATTCATTTGCTGTACGCAATTTTTTAATTTCTGAAAAGAGAAAGGCCAAATTCAACTCTAATTAGTTGATATTTTTTTTTCATTTGTGTTGTCCATGAACATTTCACAGCTAGAGACACATGCTCAATCAAATGCCTGGTATCTCTGTGTACACATACCTTTGTGTGCGTGTGTATATGCCAGAGATAAAATAGATATTTTCATGACATTTTGAATACCATGGAATGCAGCTTCTTCTTTCAGTAGAATTACATTAGTAGAATCATTCTGCAAAATCTCATAATGGTAATATGTGGCTTCCCAAACCTGTCCTGGAGACCTCACAGTCAGTCAGGTTTTCGGGATATCCACAATGAATAAGCACCCCAAAGCCAGCAATCTTATCCATCCCCCAGCCTAATCAGAGTGTTCTCTCCTCCCCCTGTCTGATCCCAGCAACCCTCCCCTTTCCCTCTTCTGCTTCCTAATTTCTAGGCATCTTCTTTCTTGCAGCTGGCCTGTCACACTGTCTCCCACTAGCCATGTGAATGTGCTGTATTGTGTCATGTATCTTTACGAACAGCAGTTTTATCTCTGATATTAGGCTTGTACATTGTAAACCCCAAATAAAATTGGTTATGAGTTATCCTCAATTAATATTGTGGGATATATATTATACATATATTCTTAGAACATTCTGATTTATATATTGTGGCTACTTGAAAGCAGTGGCATCACTAGAGAAAACTATTGGAAGGGGCATGGGGAGGCAAGTCAAGGAGACGTATCTATACATCACAGCCCTCCACTCCTCCACTTGCAAATTAGCTATTAAAGATACTATAAGAACTCTCAAAGATCATAAAGAGGCATGCAAATTCAATGATAGTGAATACCGCTAGCCATGTTATTCCTGGAAAAATACTGCCAGCAAAAAGTTGGTAGTGGTTTTATGTTCTGAGAGCAATGGGCCGCAAAGCCCTTGCCCAATGCTCCCAGGCCATTTTTTAAAGAGGCTGCTACTCAGCAATGAGGAGCTTCCCCCCTCAAATGACATTCCCTATGCCAAATGCCCTCCAAATTCTTACCCCTACACCCCAAAGCACCCAATAAGTACTTCCCTCTCCCACCCTGAAGACCCAGCCAAAGTATAGGCAAAGCACTCCCCTACCTTCCCTTAAGCCCCTTAGAAATACCTTCTTAAATTCTGGTCTAGGGAGTTAGGGCAAGAGTGATCCCCATTTGCTCCTGTATCTTCCAGCTTCAAGTTCAAAATGGTACCAGTGATCCCTAGTGGTTGTTTTGTGGTACTACTGCTAGGGGGTCAGTCTGCTGTATAAGGACCTTTTGCTCCAAGGATGGAGGAATAACGCTGCTTGTAAATTTGATTGTTGTACTGCAGAAGTCAGTAACCTGCAGTACTAAGTTACTATTGGTTGGTGACTCCTTTAGTACATTCAGATATGGTTAAAAATCTGAATTTTTACTACACCTTGATAGCTATCCCCCTGAGAGACAAATATCATATGTTATTCTCTTAGTAACTACCCCTTTAGTGGAGATGCTCCCAGGGCATGATTAGGACAGAGATTGCAACAATATGTATGCTGTTTTATTTTCAATACTATGCATATTGCTTTGGTCATTAAAATACCTGCAAAAAGAGCAGGGTCAAGAGTTCTATAATTTCACTTTGAAAATGAGTGTTAAACTTGCAGGATGAATTATTTAAATGCTTTACAGGTATACTGGCAATATGATAATTGCCTTCATAGTTCTTAAATCTCACAATCTGGTTTTACCTAACAGCTTTATAAATGCTAAATTTTTTTCTGTTGAAAATGCATTTTCTAAATTTTTTTTTCTTTATATGTTTTAATGAGACTGAGGGCTCCACAGAGCTATATAAATTATTGGTCTGATATTTAGCCACCATGGTCAGTATTTTTTGTTTAATGCCAGCTGCAGTGGTTAAATACTGTATATGCAGTGTCAGTATCCGGATTGCCATTTGCACTAAGTGTCTGGAGAGGGGAATATGCACAGAGCGGGTGATGGTGGTGGGAGGGGGGTGGTGGTGGTGGGCGTCCTTAGTTAGACCTGAAATAAAAGAAACCAGGGTAAGGGGGAAGTCATCTTTAGACCTATTAGCGATTTTGTGGCGTTGGAGAGTGGCAAGAGGGTTGTTGGGAGAGAAAGCTGAGAGTTTGTTGAGTACCTGTTACCTTTGTCTGTGTGCCCTAGTCGGAACATTTTCACCCTTACCTGCCTCATTTTTGTTTTACCTTTTCAGCTTTCCCTACCCTTCTAGCCCCCAAACCCAGACACCACTACTCCTTCCTCTATCTCCCCCATCCCCTCCCCCTATCCCTCTCCATTCACTGTCCCCAAGTTCATATTTCATTCCCTTACCTGTTTGTAGTCTCTGTTTGTCTCTTTGTCCTGTGCACTGCTGCAGCGTATTTGTGAAGACTGTCGTTTGCTGCTTGGAGAGTGAGTGGCTAGAGAGTGTGGCAGGAGTGCTTGCAGTGTGGCTCTGCTGTGTGTGACCGCATTGTTTGTCAGTGGTGGGAGAGTGAATGTCAGCTTCTGTTTGTTGCTGCTGTGTTTCACCAAGTTGGTAGGGAGAGGTGAGCACTGGTGGCACTGCATTGCACCTCTAATATGGGGAAATGGGGGCACAAAATGCACAGGTGGTTTACATGTTGGAGAAAGAGGGGAGGCACCGCAGGAGGTAGGCACACCCCAGGGTTTACAGGCCCTGTAGCAGTTTCCTAGACCTCACTGACCTGCAGTGTCTCACTAGGTATCGCTTTGATAGGGCTGCCATTCAGCACCTTTGTGACCAGCTCCAACCCCTCCTGCAGCCCAGGACCCGTAGAAACAACCCCATCCCTGTGCACCTAACGATCACTGCTTCTCTCTCTTTTCTGGCCACTGGGAATTTCCAGTCTGTCCTAGCTGTGAACACGGGTCTCACCCAGACTTCCATTTCTAACTGCCTCACCCAGTTCCTTGATGCCTTCCTTACCCACACCTCTGAGTACATCACCTTCCCCACCCCACCCCCCCCCCCAGGCCCTGCAGAACAACATGGCTGACTTCTACACCGTAGCTCGCTTCCCCTCGGTCATATGCGCCATTGACTGCACACATGTCACACTGAGACCCCCCTGGGCATGAGAGGCCACTTATAGGAACAGGAAAGCATTCCACTCACTTAATATGCAAGTTGTGTGTGACGCCCAAGGGAAGATTCTAGATGTGTGTGCCCGATACTCAGGTTCCACCCATGACGTCTATATATTGCAGCACTAAGGAGTCTTCCACAGGTTTGACCGAGGGGAGATCACCGGCGGATGGCTCCTAGATAAGTGCAGCATGGATCTGCTGAAACTATACCTCCTCCAATAGGCAGCCCTCAGCACTGTCTCCCTCCAGCTCACTCCACAACCCACTATTCCCCCCCCCCCCACCTTCACAAGGTACCTGCTCCAAACATACACACTCATCTTTCTCATCCTGCTTCTCTCCAAAGGTGACTGAGGCTACCCACAGCGGAGTTGGCTCATGACCCTCATAGTGCACTCACAAACAGGGTCAGAGGAGAACTACAACAGTAGACATCGGACCACCCGTGGCATAATCGAGAGCACCTTTGGACAACTGAAGAACAGGTTCCGATGTCTGGACCGTTCTGGAGGGGAGCTCCTGTACAGCCCATAAAAGGTGGCAAAGATATTCCTGGCCTGCTTCATGCTACATAATTTGGCAATGCGCAGAGGACAGGTCCTCCCAGAAGAGCCACCACAGCAGCAGGCCCCAGAGGAACAGGATGAGGAGCCCCCTCCACCTCCCGCCCACAGAGCAGAGTAGAGTGCACACCAACTGGGGGTGAGAGCCAGGCAAAGACTGGAGACAAGGAGCGCAGTGTACTACAGAGACTGATGTGGAAGAGAGCCACACAGGCAGGTGGGTAGACATAGAACTGTGGAAGAAGTGCAGAGGACACAGTGGCTACAGCACAGAGGTGTGGGAAGGAAATATGCAGAGTTTGGTGATGGGGAAGGCCCCAAAGCTGTGAAACAGTGGTAACCTACACAAAGTTTATTTACTTTATTTATATTTTATATTTTAAATATATTGTTTAAATATATTATATACATTGCTGGAAACCCTTCTCCCTCCACTCTTCCATTCCCCCTCCCCCCTGCTATTCCCTGTGTCATGGTCTGTAATGAAAAGTGATTTGCATTGCATATGGTGTTTTAACCCCTTTCCTTACTTAAGAGCACCACACTGTCCCCCACTTGTGTAAAACAGAGTGTAGTACAGCACAACAGATACCCCAGCTTCCTAATGGTGAACCTACCTGAGCCTTCAGGCTGTGCTGATGTGTCAAGGGACCCAATGCCATGGATCCCCTCCTGGGGCAAGAGCCCATGAATGATGTGCTCAGTGGGGGTGAAGTTAGCGGTGTCATCTGCTGGAGGGTTGGCACCAGCCTTCCTCCTGACATCTTGCCTCAGCCGGCGTCACTTTCGTTTGCAGTCTTCCACAGTGGAAGACCGCGTTGAACCGGTCCCTTACTGCTTCCCATTCTCGCTGCTTCGTTGTAGCAGCTAGCCTCTGACCCATGGAAGCAAAGAGATGCATGTGCCTCCTCTGTATTTCTTGAACCAGCAGTTCAACTTCTGCATCGGTGAAATTACCCTTGCGGGTGGGTGGTTGCTTTGGTGCCATTGTACCAATGCGATGCCAAGAATCGAAAATACAGAAAAGGGCGCTTAAATACGCTCTCAGGGACGCTCTCAGGGACGCCCATGTGAGAATGAAATGGGTGTCCCTGAGATGGGCGCCCCAAATTTTGATTATCGACAAAATCCCTGAACGTCCCCAGCTGCTTCGCCGATTTGGGCGTCCTAATTTCTATTATAGGTAGGGAACTATCGGCATCCCCAGCTGCATTGTGTTTTGGGTGTCCTCATTCGATTAAGGGGTGATAATGATAAATGTCCGCAGCTGCTCTTCCCATTTGGAAGTTTGCATTCCGTTTATTGGTGCCTCTCTGTGCTTGCACTTTAGAGGTTTTTTTTTAATGGTGTGGTATTTCAAAGCATTTTAGCTCCAGTTATAGTAACCCTTGTTTTTGCCACTGTATGCTTTTGTACACCTGTTTGTTTTGGGGGTTTTTTTTGGGGGGGGGGGGAACTTTTTTGCCAATTCTTGAAAGATAACTGGTGTGTGGGCTTTGTTTCAGACTGGGTGTTATCTGGTAGCTTAGCATATACTCTGCATTTTCTACACGTGACCAACTCTCCATTCTCTACCCTCCAGGAGCTCCTTGCTATGTGTGATGTGCCCCCTCACTGCCCCCCATCTTCTCTCGCTCCTTTGTTGAAGCAGGCAGCCTCTGCTCCCTCGGAGCCAACAGATTCTTGCACCACAAGTTCAAGGTAAGCTCATACCTTTCAGCCACCTCTTCCCTTTCTGATATGTAGGTGCTAAACACTTCTTGCATCTTGCAGGACAGATGGTCAAGAGGATTGCAAGAGACAGTAGTGGACTGTAATACACTGGACTCAGAGATCCATGATTGTTTCTACCTAGTTCATTGTACAGATGTCTTGTTCTCTTTTGGACACACTCAGTTGTGGCTGCCTGTGGGGTGGTGGTGGGGGAGGGGAAGAGGCCCTGAGAATGGATGTGTGCATCCCTCATGGTCAAGGGCTCCCCATTCTCTGTATGTTCTCTGCATTCAAATCTTACCTCTATATTCACCAGGTTCACTGGTATCCACAGCAGGTAGTTTTTCTCCCGCTTTCCACCTCATGTGTCTCCCCGCTAGGTTCCATCCTTCTTTATGTGTGAACCCCAGTCCCCTTTTATGAAGTTCCCACCCACTTTCAAGGTTGTTGGGGGTAGGCAGGGGGGGATGCATATATGTACTGAATGTCTTTTCCACATTATTCAACACAATCCTACAATCCTCCATATTTATGGAACAACATTTCTAAATTCTATCCTGCAAACTATTTTCTAGGTGGCCACAGGTGCGCGCCTACCACGGCCTTGAGACCTTAAGTCATGGTGAGGGAGAGGGGTTCTGGTTACAGTTCCTATTCTAAATTACCTGCAGGTGGCTACAGCCTGATGCCTATTTAATTCCCCTAGCCTGTGCCCTTCTGTACCTGATGTATTATATTGCAATTGTGATGACGTAAACATCCATCTAAAGCTTTTACCCTTGTTTTGCCTTTTCTTCCAGGCACTATATACCATTGCTGATACATTAAATGTGAAAAGATGACCCAGCTGTTTGTAGCTCCTTCCTGGCCCTTACCAATGAGGTTTGGTTGTGGGTATGTGTGTCTGGCGATCAGAGAGCAAACATCATCTATGTGCTACCTATGGTTATCTGCAAATTTCTACTTGTCAGATCACTAGTGCTAGACAACATACCTATTATTTACACAACTCTGTGCTGTGGGGCTGTATGGTAAGGGGGGAGAGGCTGGATGGGCATTTGTGTTCCTCAACAGAAATGCCCACCCAGCTTCCCCCCCCCCCCCCTTACCATACAGCCATGTAGTCTGGAAGGAACAGGTGGCCTTCTGTATGGCCACACTTATTACACATGTACCAAAATTTCTCTGTCACAGTTCACCTGTCATGCAGCCCAGATTGCTGCCTCCTCTCACATCAACCCCAGCATTTGATAATAACACATATTTAGTGCACAAAGTACACACACAGACCCTGGTCAGTGCCAAAACTGTCAAGTTGTATTGAAATTATATACAATAAAAAAACTATTTACAATCCCCCCAAATCATTCTCCCCTCCCCTATCCCTCCAAATGGTGTTGCAGCAGCTCAATAACCATCAGCATGAGCCTGCTGTGTGTCTCCTGCCGCTCCCCCTCAGAGTGCCGCAGTGCTGCCACCTCCTGCAGCAACTGGTTGACTATCAGCAACCAGTTGCTGCAGGAGTTGCAGTACTGCGGCACTGTTGTCTGGAGCTGGTGGTGTGGGTGGAGCTGCTGCTGGTGTTGCTTGGGCTGGTGGGTGCTCCTCCCCCTCCAAAGGAGGCATATCTTCCCATGCCTCGGCCTCTTCCTCCTCCTGGGCCTCCTCCTGTCGCCGCTTCCACCCTGTGAATGTAACAGGATTGGCTTAGAGATCAGCACATCCAGCATGGCTTGCATAGTGCAGGAGCTGGCCGCCCTGAGGCGGGGGATGGGAAAAGGTGTGGTGAGCCCTGGGGTATACGCCTGGGGTGTGAGATGCATGAGATGACATGACAGGGAATCCTGAATGCTGGTCTGATACAGAGTACACAGGCAGACCACACTCATTGCTCAGCAGCATGTTTGCATTATGATTTGTGACTAGGGTTGGCTGACCATTTTGGGTTTTTGTTTTTTTGGGGGGGGAAGCACATAACTTTAATATGAGACAATGACATCCACTAAGAGTAGGACCTCAGGCAGGAATACCATGAAACAGTATCCACCCCAGAAAGGGGGATACAGAAGTGAGGCATGTCATCTCATTCATCTCAGAGGAGGTTAGTTGGAAGTTACAGCCACATTCATGGGAGGGTAGCTGCAACCTCAGGCCTTGATCTGGGACAGATGTGTTATGACTTACTAGTTGCCTATTAGCCACATGGAAACTGATATTGTACAGGACATTTGTATTATTAAATACATTTACAAATGAGTACAGGTGCCCTGTTTATAATACTTACGTCAAGCCCTGAGGCGCCGTCTCACCACCCTGATCATGTCAGGGCTCTCTCTTTTGGTCCCTCCAAATGCCAAATCTTCTGCAAGATATAAATTTGTACACCAGGAGTCAGGGGATGGCCCTTTTTGCCTTCAGCACACAAATTCATTTGGAAATCAAATTGGAGAAACTCACAACACTGATTGGGGGGCATTACATTGGTACAGATGATGTCATTGAGGTGGACATGAGGACAGAGAGTACCGTTTGTGTGCAGTATTGTAGGGATGTGGGAATGTTTTTGCTTTCTAGTACATAGATTTGATTAATGAATGTGCATGTGCACATGTCACTGATTACCCTTGAATGCAGACTACAGTTTGTGCTTACATTGCTGAGGTGTAGCTACAGGAGGGGGCCCTGATAGCCCAGGAGAGGGGGGGGGGGGAAGCAAACACTTACCTTTCCAACCTGTCCCTTATTTCAGCCCAGGCTTGAATGGATAAAGTCCTAGGGGGAAGGTGGTGGTTGTGCCTGAACAGAGGTGTTCTGTGCTTGATGCACAGCTGCAGTAAGTATGAAATTTCATCTTGCATAATGAACGTCCTTACATGCACAGCTCCATATATGGACAACCATCCTATATGGACAGGTCAGTGTGTGCAAATCTTGGCATCTATAATGGCTCCACACATGGATGGCCGTGACACATGGATGTCGATGGACTGTCGTCACGAATGCGGGGCCTACGTGCGGAACCTTCCTTATATGGATCATTATCAAGTGTGCAAACTTCATATATACACACACACTAAAATATGTATGTTCCTTATATTTCCCATAGCTGCATGTTCCGGAAGTACAGTGCATGTAGTTGTGGATATGCAGGTACGGAGAAAACATAAGGAACATTGAGAAGTACAGTATCAAAGACGTCTTTGCAGTATTTTTCCTATACTTTGGGTGTCCATGATTTGGGCGTTTTCAACTGCGTTAATGGAATGTCTAAGGACGTCCATACTATTTTTCCATTATACCTACCTGATTTTGGCCGAATTCGCGAGGCGTCCTCATTCAGACATGGACAACCTTTCAAAAAATGCCCCTCCATGACAACTAGTTAATGATGCTTGCTTTTCTCTCTCTCTCTTTTTATTCCCCCCTTAGTACTAAACTAGGTCCTGCTTGCTTTTCCCTCTCTCTTTTTATCCCCCCTTAATACTAAACTGGATCCTGCAGTGCCTGCTAGATTCTATCTGTTAATGCTGTGCTACAAAGTTTTTAAAACTAAGTGGAAAAGACTATGGAGATTAGTTGATAAAATTTGCTTTTTATATTTTTATTTCGACTAACACTAACCTACAATTCCTCCTTTAAACCCCAATCTTTAAGTTCCCAAACCACAAAGCAAACTAGCGTTCACTTACCAGAGAAATGTCCTTTTCTCTCAGAACTTCTCAGAAAGTACACTGCTTGAGCATTTTCTTCAGTTAATAGTTGATTTTTGTTCACTTAGCGAGAGTAACCACTTCTTTGTACACTGTTCTAAGCTCGCTTACTTTACTGGGAAGGTCATTCAAATTAACTTCAGTTTTTGATGGCTGAAGTCCATGAAAGAGTACGCGATTTAGAGATTATGACTCGTGCAACCTATCCAGACCTAATCTCAAAATGCTGCTTTAATATTAGCTGCATTATCAGTCACAAAGATGAGAATAACTCAGTGGAGATTATACTCTGCCAAAATGCTCAAAATAAATTAATGAATGTTCTCATCAGTTTGTTTATCAGTGGTCTCCCTCATTGCCAAATTGCTGAACCAGTTTTCATTATGATGAGCTCCTCTTTCGCTTTTTTTTAGCTGAGGTGTTGGTGTCAAGCTTCCAGGTCAATGTGTGCATGGTGACATAATCTGGTTTCCATCCCTTCCCATCCCTATTTACTTCCAAGCTTATATCCCCATGCTCACTTTTGATCTGTCCCCTCCCATCCCTGTGGTAGTAATGAATTTTTGTCCCCATCTCACCAGATTCCAATAGATTTCTATGAGTTTCTTCTTGTTCCCATCCTCATGCACACCTTGAGCTCAGAACAAGAGCTATTTGCATATGTGTGCTAGAGGGAAAGAAGAATTTTAGAAATAGAGCTATGGGGGCTGGGATGAGATGGGGTTTGAGGAAGTAAACAATGTGTGACTGATGGGGGGAAGGAGGTTGGGAGAGCTATGGGGATGTATGTGCCCACATAGAGTTTAAGAAAGAAGACAGACAACCAGGAATCTTGCTAGAAAGTAGGGAAAGAAAAAAAAGAAGAAAGCTGGGGTGGGGGTGCCCAGTCAGAGGGAGTGAGACCAAGTCTAGGAAGGAGCTTCAAGTTAGTTGGAGAATGATATTGCTGGGGAGGGGGTTCAAGCTTGAGCAAGGAAAAAGCTGTGGAGCAGGGGAGGGTCAGACATGGGGCATGGAGAAGGCTTGCCTTTATCATGGGGAGTTCTACCCAAAAATTAACAAATAAGACAGTGCAGGTTTTTTAAAGAACTGTGCATAATTGTATTTATTTATTCAGTTATTTGATTAGTTAGTTAGGGGCCCTTTTACTAAGCCGTGTAAGCGTCTACGCACGCCCAATGCATGTCAAAATGGAGTTACCGCCCAACTACCCCATGGCATTTGGCATGCATAGGTCAATACCACCCAGTTACCATGTGAGTCAATGGCTGGCAGAAAGGTCTCAGACCCAAAATGGACTCGCGACAATTTTCATTTTGCCGCACGTCCATTTTTTGCAAAAATTTTTAAAAAGGCCTTTTTTACAGATGCACTAAAAAATGGATCAGCGCACACCCAAAACCCGCACCTACCCTCCACAATTCTTTTTTCAGTGCGCCTTTGTAAAAGCACCCCTTGGTTAGTTAGTTATGTAATGTAGAATTCCCCCAGGAGTATCCATCTCTTAGATATATTTGCATACATCTAGCAGCACTATGGAGGTATGTATTTGTATTAGTAGTACTATTAATAGTAGTAGTAGTAGTAGTAGTAGTAGTAGTAGCAAAAGCAAATAGTGTCTTCTTGTAGAAAGAAACATATATATACATAATATTGCAACATGAAACCTGTGAGTTGAACTGGATTCATTTCCTAATCTGAACTACAATAATTAAAAAGAAAATTCTTCCTTCCATATTAGTTCCTAACCACAATTTTATAACAACTTTCATACAAGATTGATCGGTTAGATGCCAGTGAATATTAAGATTTCAGTTTAGCCTCTTATTGCCTCTGTTCATGGGGAATATTAAAAGTACTTAACCCCTTTTTCTTTGACCATCTCAAATGTTGACCCTACCTTGGCAAAATGCATGTTGAGCATGTAATGCTTAAACATTGATTAAGGAGAATTGAGTTGCTTAAAATTTATGAAGCAAAAATAAATAAATAAATAACACAAACTAATTTGACACTTACAGCTCAACCCTGGCGCTTGGGGTTACATTAGAAATTTCAATGTATTTATTCAACCAATGAGGAGAATTGTGAAACTGAAAGTACATAAGAACATAAGTATTGCCTTACTGGAAAAGACCAAAGTGTGTTGTTAAATATCAGTTGATAAAGTATGTCTTTTTCGAACCTTTTCAACTCACAGCTTTCTTAACAGCTAGAAGAAATAGTGGGGGCCTTAATATCTGTTCTCTTGATAAGTTAATTTTGTGAGTACTGAAGAAATATGGTAGCCTTGCTAGCCCTTGCTCTCAGTAAAATACAGGCCAATGGCTCATAATAAGAGCTAGGCTTCTTAAAATCCAAAAATCATCTCTGATACAAAGTACATCTTTCTGCAACACAAGCTGAAATGAGTTCCCAGAGAGCTAGCTTGTAAAAATCAGAGATCACCTTTGACACAGTTACATTTCACTGTAGCAAGTGCTGAGCTGGCAAGGGGGGGGGGGGGGGATTTGCTCTGGGACTGGCACCTGCAAGACATCATGAGCAACAGTTGCTATGGTTATGTAGAGATAGTACTGGGTCAGCTGAACCCAGGATGAGAACATCCAAAGGGGGGGGGGGGGGAGCTAGAGGAAGGTTTGGGAACATATGAAGTCATTTTGATCAACTGATAAGAACAAAGATCTCTGGTGACAAAGCTGGGGTCCATTGAAATGAATAGGGCCAAAGTTGTATATAAGCAGCAGTCTGAGCGGTATTAAATCAGAAGGGAGAAGAAAGGCTACAAGAGAAGACTCCAAAAGGCCAGAGAGAGAGAGAGAGAGGACGTGTCATGTAATGCTGTTCCACCATGTGACTGTCTGATTTGCTTGTACTGCTATTGGTAAGATTGTAATAAACTATCTTATTATATCTATTGAATACTGGGTTCCTTTCTGATTACAGACATAGCTACAGCTTAGTCTGTGCAGAACTGTCATGAGCAGATACCAGGTTGGGGTGATTAAGTATTTAGAGGGGATGTGCAGTCCCTTCCAGGCTAGTAGAAAGCCCATGCCGCTGCTGCCCAAATGGGTGAGGCAGATCTAACCATTACAGTACCATTTGGGTAATCAGGCTTAGCAAATTCCTTTAAGTAAGTTGTAAATTTATATTTCCATTGTTTACCATCTTGAACGCCAAGATTGTGGACTTAAGTAAATCTGGTGGAAAGTTTGGTTTCTTTATGATTTTGTAAAAGAATGTCGTGACAGTTTTTTTTTTACTTTTCTATACAAGTATAATACTTGATATTAATTAAAAATTTCATTAAAAAGAAAACTACAGTATCTTTTCTGTTTCAAGAAATTTAAGTTCCGTTTGCAAACTTATAAGCGCCTCTGAGATCTTATACTCGGGTTCCTCGTCCTCATCTTTTTTAGTTTCATCCAAATCATGATTTTTCACTGAATTGGTCATGTGGCCCTACTCTCCTATAAAAACTAAATGCTTCCAGCACTTTTTCTACATTGACCATGTCATTTTCTATGCGGCCTCAAAAGTGCATCTTTCCATTAACTTTCCAGGACTATGCTTGCAATTTTTGTCATTGCACTCCAGGCTTTACCAACTATATGAAAAATGTGTTTTAGGTTTACCTTCTCTTAAACATGCAGTGACTGAATCTTCACTCATGAATATTCGCTGTATCAATGTTTTTGAAAGTTCAACTTGTTGCTACAAGTTTCATAAAATGGTGGAAGTAATCCATTCATTTTTGCTAAACTCATGGGGAAAAGGCATAAAGGTCATGTTCACAAAGTTGAAGCACAGAGTAAAACATGGTTGAAGCACAGAGTAAGCTGTTATATGTATAACAGTTCCTTACCGTCCATTGCTGTAAATATGTTGGTATGAAGCATCTGTTTGCATATCTTCCAAGGCCCTCAGTTATGCTTGTTGTGGGCAAGGGAGCATGCAGAACAGAAAGAAATTTATAATCTAGGCACTGCCAACACATACCAGCTGGTTAGTACCAGATTGGTATCCAGTGCGAGGCAACACACCTCTCTACTCACTTGGGTTTGTGGGACTTGAGATGTGATCCTATCGGGGTCTCAAGTCAATCAAATCAAGAGCCACACTTTATCGTTTTATAAGCAGATTTGTATTGCAATGGATCACATTATAAAGGGGTTGAGCTGTATTTGGCAAATATCTTTTCAAATAAATAGTTTAGTTTTCACTTTATATACTTCCTATCCTCAATCAGTCAGTAGGTTGTGGTATTCTATATTGTTGCAAACAAATGTCTATCCCTAGTTTACAGCATTAACCACATGGACAAAGGTCAGCTAAAAAATAAGCTGTTAGCTTTAAAAAAAAAAAACAACTTTGTTTAACTTTGGAAATTTTAAAATGAAACCAAAGGGATACTTTATAAATGCTTTAGTTACTTATTTTCATTTCTTACAAAACTAGCCATTTTTCATGTTCCTTTTAAAGTTGTCGTTATCCTTTTTAAAATTCTGCAATGTCTTTAATTAAATACTCCCTTAGCTTGTGGGGATGTAGAGCATTTTTGAAAACAGAGAGTTTGCTTGCTGGCAGATTTTTCCAAGCTCTCTTTTTCAATAATTGTTTACATCATTCTGTTTCTGACAGAGTGGATTGTAGCTAAGGATGATCTAATTGGACTTTCACTGAATACTGGATGTTTTCCAATCTCAGAAAATAAAAGATATTGTCAGTCAATGCATGGTACTTTTGTACTTATTGTGACTTCAGGCGGCATAGTGCAATTAAATGCTTTAAAAATAATTTCTCTATATTTTTACCACCAGATAAAATCATTAAGGTGCTTTATAAATATAATAGTAAACCTATGTGTTTTTATTCAGTTAATTTAATACATAATAGTTTTCTATTAAGACATTAATAACTCTAAGGTAGCATTGCCTTTTATAAGCTCTCAAGTGAAGTTAAATATTCTTGACCATTATGGTATTTGTGCTGCTGGCCATGATTGGTTCTCGGGATTTTTGAAATCTAGATCATACCAAGTTAAACAATTAGGCACTATCTCTTCATCCTGGCTTTCTAGTTGTGGAGTACTGCAGGGTTCTCCCTTGTCTCCTATCTACTTGAAAGCAATGGTCTTTCTACTTTTATTTATGCTGATGACATCACTATTTATGTTCCACTTTCCAAAGCTCTTTTTGATATCATCAACAAAATCAGATTAGGTATCACATTAACTGAATCTTAGGCTTCTAATTTTAAATTGAAACTTAAAAAATCCTTATCATCCGACTATTCTCAAAGATTTTACAATTGCTAATATAACATATTCTTTCATATCCTCAATGAAATTCTATGGTCTATGCCCTGATCGTGACTGAATAGATATGGATGGAATGTAAATGTTTAGGGGCTTCGACGTTAGCTTCAGGACTATTAGTACAAGAAGAGTGCTAGGCAGACTTCTACGGTCTGTGCCCTGAGAATGGCAAGGACACATCAAACTCAGGTACACATATAAAGTATTGCATACCATGGGCAGACTGGATGGACCGTACAGGTCATTATCTGCCATCATTTACTATGTTACCAAGTTAAAATCTTAGGAGTTACAATTGATCAGTTTTTATCCTTTGAAAGTCAAGTCTCAAATGTTGTCTCTAGTTTCTTCTATATGCGATGGAAACTAAAGAGATTGTGATCATTTTTCACAAGACCAGTTACCGTACCTTAATCCAATCTCTTGTTCTAACAAACATTGACTATTGTAATTCCATCTATGCTGGAATTAAATGTGGCCTTCTTAAAAAAAAAAAACTACAAACTGTTCAATGTGGCTTACAATATATACATAAAATTAGATGGGCAGCCGTGTTTCGAACTGTTCAAAACACGGCTGCCCATCTAATTTGTAAATCACCACGCTTTGCTAAAGCTACCCCACTCCTTCATAATCTACACTGGTTACCTATAAAGAACAGAATTTTGTTCAAGCTATGTGTATTGGTCCATCAAATTTTATTTGGTATGTCACTATCCTATACAAATGAACTCATTGATTTTCCTTCATGCAATGCTTCCGTATTATCCAGAGTATTTCTCATTTTACATTTCCCCAGTTGCAGAAATGTATCTTGCAAAACAATCTACATTGCTAACTTTTCTTATCAATGCACCAAAATCTGGAATTCTCTTCCTAATCAAATTAAATATACTAGTGATTATGGGTTATTTCATTATTTATTGAAAACTTACTTGTTTAGTTCAATCTTCAACAATGTTAGAACTCAGTGCTGAATATTATTTAGTTCCTTATATTTCACTTCTTCCTAACGCCCCAATGAATTTGCCCCATCACTTCCTATATATTATTTTTATGATGGATTTTTTAAATGTAAACCTAATTTATTTCTTTTCTTTTATGTACATATTGTAAGCCACATTGAACCTGAGTTTTACTTGGGCTAATGTAGGATAGAAATGCCATAAATAAATAAGACCCAGGGTCTCTCTTCTATTCAGAAATAAGATATGAAATGTAGGCACAACTCCTGTCTTCATTTTACTCAAAAGTCCATTAATCTACAACAATTTGAGTTAGGTTATGATTTTCAAATATTCCACTTGATATTCAAAGTAATTTAACTGGGGAGGAGAGGATCCTGCCCAGTTAAATTGCTTAAGTGGTGATATTCAGTGGCACTTAACCAAAAGAGTGATGCTGAATATCATCACACACAATCCAGCATTTTCAGCCTTCCTGGTGCACCCTCCCATCCCCCACCCCCAATCCTGACCTCCTCTCTACCATCCCTGAAGTGCAAAAGGGCCCACCCTCAGAGTCCAAAAAAAATGCCACTGAAAATTCTAACTGAAACAGTAAAACTTCAAAATCAGCAAAAACAAACCTTGGGCAAAGTCCAATATGACTGAACTAATAAGCAATATGAAATGGGAAAGCAGACCAGGTGAGGGCAAGGTGACCAATTATAATGCATAAAACCAAACAGGAGCTTGTGAACCAAATGAGCTGCAGTTGGATCACCAACATAGGAGCTGACTGTGTGGGTGCTGTGGGTGCTTCAGCACCTCCAATATTGAGGAAATTCCTTGCATGTGTCCAGGGAGGGGTTATTTCTACTGGGCTTAGCACCCCCAATAATTTTGAAAAGTTGGCTCCTATGATCACCAATGTCTGCATTTCTACACCTGGTGCCCAACCCTTCTGCTTTGCAAAAAGGTTAAACTGAGTGATCCAATGTCCAGGAAGAGAAGGTAGGTTGAGAACTTACGAGTCTACACAAATTAAAGAAAATGCTTCCATTCCGACATAAAAGCTTTCCATGTATTAGGCAACAAAAAATTCCTTAGCAATGTTCCAAAGGTCCAGTGCATTGGTCCATTACTCATCCAGCATTGCTGTAGGAGCCTTGTCTGTGCCAGTGCCAGTTACTGAGATCACTGAAAGCGAGAGAGAGAGCATCAGCAATCTCATTAAATATGCCAGGCACTAGTCTAGCAGAAAAAGTGACATTCAAATGCAAGTAACGAAGCACAATCAGTCATAGCAGCTCGATCAATAACAAACAATGAGTGGACCACCTATTAACAGCCTGCACTGCAGCCACGTTGTCTGAAAGCAAAATCATCCTCCTGTTCAACAACCTGTCACCTCAAATCATAGTGGCTACTGACACAGGAAACAGCTCTAAAAAGGCCACATTAGAGCACCAACCTCTCTCCACCATATAGACCAAGGCTGAGCACACCAAGCTCCACCAAAAAAGGCACCAAAGCCACACCCATCTGACACATCATTAAAGAGCTGCAAATCCACATTAGATTTTGCCAGCTGCTGCCAAACTTGGACCCCCATTAAAGTCACCTAAAAAGATAGACCAAAAGTGCAAGTCCTTCTGGATGCCGTGAGTGAAACAAAGAAATGTTTCCTTGCCAAACCCCAGGAAACCATTGCCAAACGCCAGGAAAAGATCCTGCCCATCAGGATGATATGGGCAGCAAAATTAAAAATGCCCCACCAAAGACTATGTCTCTCATAAATGTTATTTCTTCCATCCCAGAGCCCACTGATTGAATCATGCAAAGCTGCCACCTTGGTAGCATGCAACTAGGATTCCATGTGAATGGAACCCAACTCAATTCCCCAGAAAGACCAAAGAATTAGTAGGCCTGTTAGACTTTTCTTCTGTCAAAGGAATGCCTAAAGCATTAGCAACACATCAAAAGCCACCACCAATTAAGTACACTGCACCCCCTGAGCCAGCCCCCCCCCCCAAAAAAAAAAAAATCATCCAAACATTGCATGATTGCAGCACAACTCAACACCTGTTCCATCACCCAATGAACAAAGGTGGAAAAAAACTTCAAAGTAAACACAAGAAACTGCACACCCTAATGGTATATATTTGTCAAATAAATTTTCCCTTCAAACCAAAAAACTAGTAACCGAAAAGAATCAAGATGCATAGGCAACAATCAGAAGACAGTCTCCTGATTGTTGCCTGTGCACCCTGATTCTTTTCAGTTACTAGGTTTTTGGTTTGAAGGGAAATTTTATTTGACAAATGTATGCCATTAGGGTGTGCATACATTCAGTCTCTATATCTGCTGTGGCCACGAGGACACTAGAGCTCAATACATGAAAAACATCAATTGCCTGACAAAAGGACAAGTAGTGGATCAAACAAAGAATGGGGTCAATAAAAGAATTCATACTCTGAACCATGGGAAAGGACAAATAATGTATCAGCTGAAATGTTCCAGGAGTCTTCTTAGGAACAGCCCCTAAAGAGGAACCCACAAAATCCTCTAAAGGAGGATCCTGAAAAGGACCAGCAATATGCCAGAGCAGTAACTCCTTGGCCAACTCGCAGTAACTCCTTGGCCAACTTGCACCACCATGGGATGTGCCACCACCAAAGCAGTGTTACAGCACCTATGAGTCAAAGGAGGGTTGACAAAAGGAATAACAAATCCTACCACAAAACCTTTCCACAATAGCTGACCATTCAATACATTCACACAAGGAGTGACATGGACTGCACATACTACAGCAGGACAGGTTTATCCACTCCTACCCTAGCTGAGATAATATTTAACCATCTCTCTGATCTCATGTGCAACTTTCTTTAAATTAGTCACTGTACTTTCAAACTCTTCTTACTCTCTTACCTATCTATATGTTCCATCTTTGCTTATACCCTTCACTGACAATTAACTACTACTACTACTATTTAGCATTTCTATAGCGCTACAAGGCGTACGCAGTGCTGCACAAACATTGTAAGTAGTATACTATGACAAACTTTGTATTGTTATTTGAATATTTTTTACAATTTCCTTCCTAAGGAGAGGAAGTCAGTGCAGAGCAGCCAAGCGTTATGCATGGCTGCTCTGTGCATGCCAAAGACTGCTTCATACACGCAGACAAGCTGTATGTACAATAGCCATCTACAACCTTAAATAAATTGCCATCTGCAACCTTAGAAAAGCACAAGTCCAGGTGAAAAGGTCCAAGTGCTCGTCAGAGATGACTTTTTTTATTTTGAGTATGGGTGAAGGATGTGCAAGTGTTAGGTGCCTTCGCTACACCTCCGTCCCTGTGACCGGCAGTTGAGGATGTCCAAAATGTAGATGTTTTTATGAGAAGGATGTCCATGCCTTTGCTATGCCTCTGACACCCCCTTTATTTATTTGGATTTGAATTGGCCACCTCTGGATTGTAAGACCAGTGCTCTAACCACTAGGCCACTCCTCCACTCCACACCCTTGATATTTGGCTGTCCCTCTGGGGGGGGGGGAGTTCAGGACATCCAAAATATTTGAAAGAAGGACGTCCACGCCTTCGCTATGCCTCCACTGACACACACACACACCTCCCCCTCCAGGACCTGCATACTGCTGCGATAGACCTGAGTATGATATTTGAGGCTGGCAAAAAATGTTTTTAAAGTTGTTTTTTTCAGGGTGGGAGGGGGTTAATCACCACTGGGGGAGTCAACGGAGGTCATTCCTGATTCCATCCGGTGGTCATCTGGTCAGTTCGGGCACCTTTTTGAGGCTTGGTCGTAAGAAAAATGGACCAAGTCACCAAGTGCTCATCAGGGATGCCCTTCTTTTTTCCATTATCGCTTGAGGATGCCCATCTGTTAGGCATGCCCCAGTCCCGCCTTCACTACGCCTGCCACATGCCCCCGGGAACTTTGGTCGTCCCTGCGATGGGAAGCAGTTGGGGACGCCCAAAATCGACTTTTGGTTATGCTGATTTGGGAGACCCTGAGAAGGACGCCCATCTCCAGATTTGTGTCGAAAGATGGGCGCCCTTCTCTTTTGAAAATAAGCCTGATAGGCATCTAGGTACTTTTGTGCCTAGGCTACCTGTTATAAAATTATCCCCTTAAGATCTTCATAGATGTAGGTATGTGTTTGGAGCTATGTGTGTGAGGGGCTGTGCTCTTATTGGTGCTGGATATCTGGGTGGATGAGGTTATGCGTGTTTGTTGGGATGTGGATATAGGAGTTGTGTGGTTATGGGATTGTGGCAGGGTTATGAAGGAATGTGTGGTGTGGAAAGGAGAATTGGAAGGTAGGGTTATGAGTGAGTGTGTGTCATGTGTATATATTATATGTAGTTAGCAGGTTCATGGGAATGTAAGGTGAGTTGGTGCATGGCTATGTCAGTGTGTGGGTGCATGGGGTTTTAACATTTGGAGTATATATGTGGATGTAAATGTGTATTTATTGGTGGGGCAAGTGGAACTTGGGAGAAATCCAGTTCATAAAATTAGAAAATCAAAAGTACCCATACAATTTTTTAATTATTATTGCTGACTCTTAACAATTTTGGATTTTGAGGGACAAACAAACGTATTTTCAAAAATGTTTATAAGAAAAATAATCACATTACCTGAATGTCCGATTGGTATTTCATAAACTTGTACGACAAACTAATTTATATCCTTCTATTCCACATGAAGGTGCCAAAAAGTTTCAATTTGGCTTCCTGCCTCAGTCCCAGGCTTAGAGCTTCACACTTACCAGTATGTTTTTTAAATTCTTTTTTTTTTTTTGCTGTGTGCCTTCTTTCCACCTGCAGCCTTTCTCCTGCAGCTTTTGTTTCATCCTTGATTAATATCACCTGGCTCCTGCTACTGCAGTTGCTGTGGTTGCTAAGCAGCAGACTTTCACCCTTGGTGTTAAAAACACAACCACTAATATGCACAAGGCATTCTGTCTTTGCTTTTGGAACCTTCTATCTTCCTCTTAGTCGTTTTTGTCACTACTAGTAGCAATAATTTTACTCTGTAGACCTCCCTTCCTATTTATATGCATATCCCAGTATTTGAGAATGCAAGCAATTAGCTATAAAAGAGGTTTTGATAAATTAATCAGCTTACTCAATTGTCATTAATGAATGTGCATGCGGGTGCATAGTTACCTGCATGAAAGCTGCACCTGTATGGTAGTATGCCAAAATAGGCCAACATGAATTAATCCAGTCAATTTATTATGAACAATCTGTTTTGTTAAATGAAATTACAATCTGTGCACTGGTTGAACAACGTGATGTATTCTATAAAGGCATATAAATGTAAATAATTGCTGAAAATACCTACTGATTTATTCAATTGCAAAGGTTTTCATTCAGGTATATAAACATTTGTTTTCAATTCCAAGTCATTACTGACATAATAACCATTACTAACTCAATTATAGCACCAGCCATCCATTGTAGTATTTTCTGTTCCATCCTTTGGAAGCTCATTATTCATACTGTTCATATGAATAGAAAAATGGAAGGGAAATCATTTAATTAATTAATTTATGACATTTATGTCCCACATGTTCCTGTACAATTCGAGTTCAGTGTGGCAAACAGGTACAGAGGAATCAAAACAAATATAATATAACAAATAATTGATAAACATTGCTATTCAAGAAGAAGAAAGATGATTGAGAACCACAGATGCACAACCCCAGAAATAGTAGGACAGGCAATAGGTTCAAAGGTGAGGTAATAATCTATAAGAACCCCTAGTATTCTGAGAAAGGTATCCAGGGGATATGAAGTGCGGTCAATGGTAAAACTACTATAAGAATGATGATCAAATGGATTTGTTATAACTAGAAATTTAGCTTTCTCCCAATTTAATTTTGTCTTAAATTCCGAAGCCCAGGACTGCACTGAATCCAGGCCAAGTTTAATTTTATTAAGGATCTCATGAATGCCACTCTTAAAAGGTATATAAATAGTGACATTGCATAAATAAAAGTATGAAAGCCTAAGGATTCAAGCCTCTGTGCTAACAGAATCAGAGACAAAGGAGAACCCTGTAGCACACCACAAGCGGGAGACCAAGATAGGAGTAAGGAAAGTGGGGGCTGAAGGGACATTGGCCCTGGAGCCTGAGAGCAGCAGGCAATGGTTTTCAGGCCCAATACTCTTAGGATGCTGGACTAATACTACTTGAGAGATGGCTTGCTGACTCCTGTGCTAAATCAAAGTTCCTTTTAATGATATATGAGAAGGGAACTTCTTCTCGTCCTCTAAACATTTTGGTTCTGCCTATCACTTCAGGAACTATAGACCTTCATGGTACTACTATTACTACTAGTTAGCATTTTTATAGCACTACAAACCTTCATCCAGAGTCGAGGAATAGCCTAATGGATAGTACAACGGGCTGAGACCCAAGAAACCAGGTACAAATCCCACTTTGATTTTATATATATATTTTTTTAATTGTGAGCCCTCCAGGGACAGAAAAATACCTACTCTACCTGAATGTATATAAAACCTAAAAGCATGAAGGCTGTTGAAGCAGTGTACACTAAGGTAGAGTAGGCATTTTTCTGTTCCTAGAGAGCTCACAATAATAATAATAATAAAATGCAAACAGCTCAAGTGGGACTTGAACATTGAGTCTCTGGAGCTTAATCCACTGCTCTAACCATTAAACTACTCACCTACATTGAACAAACAGCTATATGGTCATTTTGTAACATGGATGTTGCTATGCTGCCACAAAGAAGTCTGTGTCTCTTGTTTTGCCCATGAGAATTGGATGTTCATATGTGACGTACAGACTTGGACATCATATTCTGGGTCGGATGTTCTTTCTAAAATGCCATCCTATATTATAATTTGTCTTTCTTGCTTTCCGTAGGATAAAGGCAAAGAGGAAAAGCAGGAGAAACCAATCTGTGTCCTACAGTTCAATTTAGCTCCTATCAACATCCTGTTTATAGCAGATTCATCAGAAGGACAATACTGATTGTCATCTATGTCCCTGCAGTGCTACAAGAATAATCAAAATCGCCTCCAATGAGAGAATGACATTGAAAATTGGAATTGAAGAAAATAAAAGGACTAAGGTATAATGGTAAGATTATAAAGCAGATCAAAATGAGGCAGACTGGATGGACCGTGCAGGTCTTTTTCTGCCGTCATCTACTATGTTATTACATGTTACTATGTAAAATTAAGTAAAGAAACAATTATAGAAGGATGAGGAGGTGGTAAAAAGGATAAATTAAACAGAAGGAAAGGCAGTAAAAAGGATGATAATAAATAAATAACAGACTGAAAGAAATTACATGAAAAGGAATATGGTAGGTTAAGAAATAAGGAGGTATGGTCACAAGGAGAGGATAGAACTGGATTAATAAATCAACAGGTAAAAGAGAAAAACGGGGGGGTAGTTCCAAGATGGCGCTTTGACCGGACGCACCTGTGTTTGCTGCTGAGGTGACTCCGTTTTTTCTTGCTGTTCTCGCTGCCTCTGTAACCTCTATGATGGGGAAACAGAGGGGGAAAGTCAAGGAGCATTCCTCGGCTCCTGAGGCACCTTCGGCGTGGCAGCAGACAACTCTGCAGTTCCCGAGGCAGCTACCGGGACCTCGGGGAACTTCGACCCCTTCTGCAGCTCTCGACGCGTCAGCGTCGATTGAGAGCGCCAACGGGGCTTCCCTGAGCCCTGTGGAGCGCATTGCTCCGCCTCAGCCCGGAAGGGAATTGCTGGCAGCCCAAGCAGGGTCGGAGAACGAAGGAGTTCAACCCAAACTGCCCGAGGGAAGGACTGCAGCGATAGAGAATGAACCCCAACTAAGAGAAGAACTAATTCAATCAGCACTACAGGTATTTCCCCAGGACATTGTTACTAGACTGTCTCAAGTTGGTGCTCAAACTCAATCCCCTCTTGGAGCTGGTGGCGTGGTTAGACCAGCAATTGTGACACTAGAGTCACTATGGGACATGGTACACAACATTCAAATCTCTATGCAAACTACATTAAAAGATAATACTGACAATATAAAAACCCTTTCTGAAGCTGCGCTACTCCAAGCACAGGCGTCCGCGCAGCAGTCCTCGAAATTGGAAAATATGAGTACCAAATTGCAAGAAATGGGAACTTTAGAGACTGCTTTGGTTAAGGACAATATTTTTCTTCATAAACTAACGGAATACTTGGAGAATCAGGTTAGGAGACTTAACCTTAGGTTCCTTAATTTTCCTAAGTCTCCTTTAATTCCACCAGTTGAAATGGTCAAGAAATATATGGTGGACATTCTTGGAATGGACAAGGATTCGTTACCCCCCATAACACGGGCCTATTACATCTGGAACCCAAAGGGGGGTGATGGAAACTCCCCAGTGGTGGGGGATGGAATGAATCTGACTTCATTCCTCGAGAGTTCACTGGAAATTATTACTCAGAGGTCTACTATGCTTGTCACTTTTGTTTTGGAGCCTGATCGCAATGCTATATTAAGACTTTCCTTAAGACATTTAGAAAATCTGTTTATGGGATCAAAGGTCCGTATTTTTCCAGATCTCTCAAAGCCTACACAAACTAGACGCAGGGCCTTTTTGGAACAGCGTCCTAGAGCGTTGGCATTGGGAATAAATTTTGTATTACGATTTCCTTGTATATGTAATTTACTGCTGGAGGGCAAACAGTTTCAATTTGTGGACCCTAAACAGTTAAAAGAATTTCTTGATGCTAGAGTAGATATGAATGTTGTATGCCCTCCATAAATAGCAGGCTAGGGTCGTTAACCCGAGGTAGCAACTGGTTGTGTTTTTTTTTTTTGTTTGTTTTTTACCTTTTGTTATTCATATTTCCTGATTCTTGGAACCAAATGTTTCTTAATTTGTGGACGAATAGGCCTTTAGATTTATTCTTACATGTATTTCCTGTTTGTAATGCCGATTGCATATTCACAGTTTGTGGTGAAATAATGAAATATACTAATAAATAAATAAATTTAAAAAAAAAGAGAAAAACGGAAAAGAAATTTAGGTAACCTCATCATTTTAAAAATTTAAACATCTAGAGAAACAGAAGCAGAAAACCGGGAGGGCACCACAACAATGGTTTTATTTAACCTTCTAACAATAGTTTTGCTAGTGTCTATCCTTTTTATCACTGAACACAGTACATACGTAGCATATAAACAGATCTTCTCCCTCCATAATTCAGTGTCTACAGAGGAAAAGGAAGGCTAGTTATTAGGAAAGAATATTCAACAGTAATATGCTTTTTTATGTGTAATTTCAAAATCAGATACTAGAACAGTTCTGTACTCTACGTTTGAGCAGGAAGGGCATAGAAAGATTGTTCAAAATTGCTTAAAACAATCATTTTTTTTCTTTTTTCTTTTTTTCTGTCTGTTCTCGTTGAAAAGAAGATTTAGTTTTTCAGCAAGTAGAGGAAAATAGATATTAACACACACAGACAGCAATCTCTCTATATAAAATGCACCTCCAAAGTTCTAATGAAGCCGGAAGCCAGAAGCCGGAAGTAGTGTGTAGTTGTGTAGATCGCTGTTTGCCCATGAGTGTCTGCCCCGCCCTCACGTCACAACGTCACATCGAGGGCGGAGCAATGACACTCACCGAATCGCATTGCTCACCCTACGCACGTCACACGCAACAACTGACCAACCACAGGTGGGAGGGCGGGCGCACAGCGGCAAATCGATGGGGCAGTGGAGACAGGAGATTCGCCAGGTGCCTGGAAGGGAGGGGCATGGCCCAGGGAGAGAAGAGCATTGGTGGGGGCAAGGGAAAACGGAGAATCACTGGGTGGCTTGAGGGGGGGCAGGGGAGAGAGGACAATTGGTGGGTGGCTGGAGGGGGGGCAGAGGACGGAGGACAATCGCTGGGTGGCTGGAGGGGGGAGCCGGGGAGAGAGGAGAATCACTGGGTGGCTGGAGGGGGAGCAGGGAACAGAGGAGACTCACTGGGTGGCGGGAGGGGGGGCAGGGGAGAGAACAGCATTGCTGGGTGGATACGGGGCGGGGCAAGAAAAAAGGATAATCGCTGGGTGGCTGCAGGGGGGCAGGGGACAGTGCAGACACACTCGCACCCAGCAGTCTCACTCTGTCACAAACACATTCACTCTCTCTCTCTCACACACACAGTCACTCTCACACACACTCTCAAACATACACACTCCGACAAAAACCTTGCTAGTGCCCATTTCATTTGTGTCAGAAACGGGCCTCATTTACTAGTATTATATATTACTTAAATTAAACACCAGCAGCAATATGCTTGCAAAAAAAAAAAAAACATGCATAAGCATGAAGGAAGCAACTGTCTGTAGCCCCCTTCTTGCATTCAGCCTTGCCAAACAAGGGTTACATAAAGGATTTCTGGGTTCTTCAGGAAAAGACTTGACTGCCAATTTTCTGCATTTGTATGGGGAAAGAGGGGCTATGCAGTTTATGTCAGGGTTTTAAAATGTTTTAATAAGCTACTAACATCTCACATGTCTATCGGTACCAAGGGTATGAATGTGCAGGGGTTGGGATGTTTTGTTGGGCATTTCAACATTTATGGAACTATGATTTGGGAGCAGAATAGCAGGATGCACATTAAGCAGGATTCTATGAAGGCTTTAGTCAGTTGTGCAACTTGACCATCGCTCCCATTTTTCCGCACCAAAAAAGGAGGTGTGGATAGGGTGGAGAGTGGGTGGAACAGGAGCATTACTATGCTTTTGGTATGGAAAATGTATTCTGCAATTGGTGTGAATCCTGATGCTGACAAAGATCTGAGCAGATGTTGTGCCTACTATAAGCACCGCCCAAGTCTGTCTTCATTTGTGATTCAGAAAGTGTGTTGGTGTGATCTACTGTGTTTCTGGTGATATTTTGCAATTTTGGTGTGTGCTTAGACCCTACCTTACTCCCAACTCACCTGCATTCTGCCCTTGCTACTCCTGTCCAATCTCTTCTTACCTATTCTGCTCCACTTCTGTCCATCGATCCCTTCCCAATGACCTGCTGTCCCTTACTCCCACCCTTGGACCCCTCCCTAACCATAACTTTTCCGCACTGAATACATATGTTATAATATGGCGCTTAATTGGAGGGTGGCCAGACACAAAAATATTGCCCACTCACACACCCAACTTTTTGGTGCCAAAATCATCAGAATAGGGGGCACATTTGCATGCTCAGCTATATTCCGTGCCTAATTATGGAATATGATTCGGCATGCCTTTTCTCACTTTCTGTAGTGTTATCTTTCACAGTTTTTTTTATTATTATTACATTGTATAGACACAGGTGTTTCTTACCCTGATCTCTGCTTCTGCAGAGCTGCCAAGGGGGTCCCAGTTTTTGAGAGGGAGATTTTAGTACATGCCCCTAGCCCTGCCCCACTTTGCATTGGCTCCACCCACTCTACATGGCTCCACCCCCTGACACACCTCAAACCCGCAGCTATTTCAGAAAATATTTTACTTAATAGCCTAATAACCTTTTCACTTAGCTTTCAGAGGTCAAAACCTCCTGCCTCAGGTCAGTATAATGCTGTTATGGTATCCTCTCCTGACCTGAGGAAGGAAGTGTTGGTCTCTGAAAGCTAATCAAAAATGTTTTTAAATCAGTGAAGGTATCACCTTATTTTCTATTTTGTGTTATTTGCATTTATTAAACTTTATTAACACAGCTGACACATTAATTTATCCTAAATTAAAAATAAAATTATTTTCTTTACCTTACTTTTTCTAATTGTGTAGCTCCCAGTCTCTTGATTCTGCTTTTATTCATCTTTCTCTTGCCAGGGTTTCCTGTCCATTCATCACCTATGGCTTTTAATTTTTTCCTCACCCTTGTTCTCGACATGCCCCTTCCTCTTATTCACCAGTCTTTCACTGCTCTGTCCTCTCCCCCTTTCCATCCAGCAGCTCCCCTCTTTCTCTCCCCAACTTTCCAGTGTCTCCCCTCTTTCTTTCTGCATCCTTCCATCCAGTGTCTCCTTTTTCTCCCTACCCTTCCATCCAGCATCTTCCCTCTTTCTCTTCCCATCCTTCCACCCATTTACCCTCTCTCCTGATCCTTCCATCTAGTGTGTGTGTGTGTGTGTGTCTCTCTCTCCCTCCTCCTTCTATCCAGTGTCTCTCTACCTCTCTACCCTTTTCTGTTCAGTGTCCCCTCTCTCTCTCTCTCCACATCCTTTCACTATCTCCCCTTTCTCTCTGTATCCTTTCATCCACCTCCCCTCTTTCTCTCCCTATCCTTCTATCCAGTGTCTTCCCTCTTTCTCTACCTATCCTTCCACCCAGCGTCTTTCTCTCCCCATCTTTCCATCCGTTTCCCCTCTTTCTCTCCCCATCCTTCCGTTTTCCCTCTTTCTCTCCTTATCCTTCCATCCGTCTACCCCCTCTCCCAATCCTTCCATGCAGTGCCTCTCTCTCTCTATCCCCTTCTTTCCATCCAGTGTCTCTCTCTCTATATCTTTTTCCATTCATCATCTTTCTCCCCATCCTTCAATGTCTCTCCTGTTTCTCTCCCTACCCTTCCTTCCAGCGTCTTCCCTCTTTCTGCTGTCAACCAGGATCCCCCCTTTCTCCGCATCGTCTGCAGCTTCTCTCTTTCTCCAGCCCTTCTCCATTTCCCCTCCTTCTCTTTCCATCTTCCCACTCTCTCCATTCTACCTGCCTCTCGCTCCCCCTTCCACCTGATAATCATTTCCTGGCCACTACTGCTCCTCCTGTTGAGCAGCAGTGGCCACAACAACAACAAAAAAAGAGCTAACAAAATTTTTTTTAAAGCAAGCTCAGGGCCACAGCAGCCTTCAATCATGGGCTGTTGGTGCTGCAGCCACTCCTCTCTCTGTCCCCGAACTGGAGCAGGAAGTCGATGTCAACTTCCTACTCTTCCAGTGGCAGAGAGAGGAGAAAGGAGTGGCTGCAGACCTGACAGCCCATGCTTGAAGGCTGCTGCGGCCCAGCGCTTGCTTTTTAAATTTTTTTGTTAGCTCTTTTTTTTTTCTTGTGGCCGCTGCTGCTGAAGAGGAGAAGCAGCAGTGGCCAGGAAATTAATACCGGGTGGAAGGGGGAGCTGCCAACGCAGTATCTCAGCGGGAGACTTTCCTACTTTGGTGGGAGTGTGGAAGATGACCTGCCAAAGCGGGAGTCTCCTGCTGAATGCGGGAGACTTGGCAGGTCTGCTTCTGTAGGATAGTTCCCCCTTTTTAGACAACCTTTAATTGCAGCTGTTTCCTGCAATGAGGGTAAATTTCTTGGTTCAATTGTATTGGCTTTTTCAATTGAGCTGTCAGCTTAAGGGTGGAGCATCCCAAGCTTATATGAGTGATGTGCACCAGACATCCTGTTCCATTTGTAGCCTCACTGGCTGAAGGTGGTCTGAGGGCAATGTGGATTCTGTCTATAGCTCCCAGGACCGACGGAAAACATGTCACCTCATAGAAGGTAGTCATGGTCCTCTGTTGGTCAACCTCACACATGAGAAATCTGATGCACTGAGAATCCCTCCTCATAAAACTGTGTAGGAATTGTGCAATACTCTGTGAGGTGGGTGCCTGGCTGATATCTACAGCATCTAACAGAGGGGTTTGATAAGTTCCTGTTGCCAGAAGGCCAGGGCTGTGGTCATCTTGATATGGGCTCTATATCTTCTTGTAGCTACTCACAGAGATGCTGCGTTGTGTTGTACTCAGTCCTGCACTCACCTCCCTGTGGCCTTATGTTGACTCTGGCTCTCTAGCAGCAAGACTAAATGTAACAAGGAGTTAAGAAAGATTAGAAAAAAAAAGAAAAAATGCTTACCTAGGGGTCTCGTAGGGGTTCTGGAGGTAGTGGTTGTGGGTGGAAGAAAAATTGGAGTGGCAGCGCATCGACATCATGATTTTGGGGCTCTGGGGCTCTTCAGAGCCGATTTGGGGTCCGTGTTTGTGGGACTGGCAATGTCGGGGCTTGGGGGGAGGAGAGACGCTGTAAGAAGTAGCGCCACTGTTTTTGGGCGCTATTGCCGTTTCCCAGGCGCGGGGGAAGAAGCGCTGAGGCCGGTGAGAGGAAGGTGACCGGGTTTTGAGGGGGAGACGGCGTCGGGTCATTTTCGGTGCTGATTTGGGGCCGTTGGAAGGAGCGCAGCCAGCGCCATGAGGACGTCGGGAGAGAGAGAAGCATGAAGGGGCGCCGGGAGGAGCAAGCGCTGATGCGGGAGACGTTTCAGGAGACAGGAGGCATATGCATGAGGCGGCGCGCCTCATGCACATATCGGGAACGCGCGTAATTACGAGTAGGCCGAAGCCGGGGCCTAAATTTTGGGCTGGTTTCGGAGCTTTTTTGTTTTTGCTCCTGATTTTGAACACGGACGTCGAGGACCGGAACGGAGGGAAGTTGAAACGTGAGAAGAAAATCAGGAATCAGGTAAGGGGGTTTTTGTCTTAAAATTTAAATTAGGTTAATTTTAAATTATGAAAATGCGGTTTTCGATTTTTAATAAATCAGGAGTTTAATGGATTTGGACAGGGTTTTCTGTTTAGTGTTCGGGGAATTTTTTAGGATTTTTGTGGTGATTTAGTTTTTCAATTTTGAATTTTTAAATAGGGGTTTTGGACGAGCGTGGGTTTAACAGGGATAGGAAAGTGTTAAATTGCTAAATTTGATGAAGCAGGTTAAGGAAGTATTTATTGAATTTTTGGAATGGTTTTTATTGAATTTGGGATTTTTGGAAGGGGTTTAGGAGGAATAATGGCGGGCGGACGTTAAATTGTGGGATATTTAAATTCTAAAAATACAGTTTAGTACGGAATGGGAAGTTTAGTGGGCATAGTAAGTTTGGGGTGATTTAACATAAATTTATTGTTGTTTTTAAATAATTTAGGAATTTCTCATAGATTCCTATGGGGTTTTCCTATTTAAAATGGAGATTAAGTTGTGCTGCTCAACATTCCGCTTGTCAGCAGGCAGCTGCGGAATGTTGAGCAGGACTTAGGATTGGCTGCTCGTGTTTGGAACCCCAAGCCGAAGGGTCCGTTTCCTGTGAAACGGCTTGGCTGGCAGTTGGTCAGAGTGGTTTTGACCTTCAGAGAGTGAGGAAGCGCTGTGGTGTGTGAGTGAGGAAGACTGATTTTGGGTGAAAAGAGGAGAAAAAATAATTTTAGGGTAATAGAATTATCAAGGGTAATTAGGAAGTATTTAGGTTTGATTAAAATTTAGAGTGAAGAGGGTTTCCTTAAGTTTTTTTTTAGTTTGAATGTCCTGGGTGATTGAGAGTGAAAGTTAGGTTAGATAAGGTGAGAGGGGGGGGGGAGGTTAGGTGGCTGTGTTAAGTAATTTTTTTAGGTTGGGTTATGGGATTTTAGGTGTGAGTAAAGGAAAGAATCTTGAAAGGCTGTATGAGTGCAGGGAAGATGAAGGAGTGGAATGTTGAGAAGTAAGGCTGGCAGTGGAATGTTGAGCTGTGCTGCTCTGCTGCAAGTGATCAGACACTCTGTTTAGCCTAGGGCGTATTTAAAAAAAAGCCTAGAATTGAAATAGAAGGGTGTTTAAGTTAATTTTTGTTTTACTTTAGCTAGCGAGCCCCAGTTTATTGTTATAACTCCCCATAAATAGAATATTATTTAACTTTTAAAATAGGAAGGCAGGGTTTTGCTCCCGTTTTATTTGTTAAGTGGGAGGTGTAGCTCGAAGACGTCACGGAGGGAAGAGTGAACATCGGAAGAATTGTTGGGCCCCACCACAAGAAAGATCCAGTGGACAAGTTCGGCAACAGCTAAGTACTATTGTAGAAACAAAAAGAGTTAAAGAAAACAATTAACAGAAACAGTCAAAGATTACACTTACCTTAAGTCTCCCGGGAGTGAAGATCCTTGTGATACCTGAAAAAGAAAAGAATAGCAAAGAATCAAATTCTTAATAGGGGTGGGTTGTTGATTTAATGGGTTTATCTTAAAACTATGCATTTCCTGGTTCAAAAAGGGATAGGTTCAAAATAATTATACTTATCTGATTTGTTCTAGTCTACGATGATAAAGTTGTGAAACCTGTAAAGAAAAGTAAAGGTTAAAAGGTTAAACTTGGGTAAATGTGTTGGTTCAGTTAAGAAAATTGGTAATAGAAATTATAGTTTAATTATTACAGCAATTATTGATTATTTTCATTCTCTGAAACTGTTGGTGTTATTTAATAAATCTAAAATTATTTATTCTTCCAAGCTAGTCTGGTTTCTCTCAAAATCAGGAGTAATCCAATTTTTAGTTTTTTTTCTCCCCCCTTCGCTTCAAGGGAGTAAAGGGCGTGGTTAGTGACCTGTGCAGCTTTCTGACACTCAGTGGTGTGGAAGCTGGTAGTTGGCCATGACTAGTTACATCAGACTTCCAGCAAAGCACTGCTAACTGAGCGTGAGCATAGCTGATTACATAAATAGCAAGGTTGTCTGAATTTACCATGTTACAAGTTTGTTTGCTATAGCACAGAGGTCCAGGATTTGCACAAACCCTTACAGTTGTAGGCAAGGGGGCATTCAGGTAAAGGTCATGATCCCATCAGGCCCAGAACTGTATCCTATAAGTGAGGGGGTCAGACAAATGCACAGCATAACCAAAGCCAGATAAGACCAGTAACAGAGCTTCCATGTTACCCTGTTTCCGGAGGGAGATTTGTGGTCAGTCCTGGATTTTTGCCAACCTCAATCTGATGCATTATAAGATCGGCAGTGCTGATCCCTATCATCTTAATGGAGGCATGGCATAAAAATGTGCTGTAGTCTGTGTAGCACTTCATTTTCCATAACAGGGTGGCCAGAGATGTTGGATATCTAGCTTATGCAGTGCTATAGGTCCCTCATAGTCAGACGTTGGAGCTTTGCCTATACCAGAAGCCTAATGGTTAGTGCAGTAGCCTAGGGGAAACTAGGTTTGATTCCCACCTGCAACTGCTGCTCTGATCACCTAACCCTGTGCTGCTTAAGCTTTAGAAAAGCTAAGATTAAGTCCCCTAGGGATAAAGAGGATGCTTTTATAAAAGAATGTCTAGAAACTTTGTACCTTGTACCGCAGAATAATCTCATTGAGAGTGTGTGTTTAGGTAAAAACAGACAATTGGATCTGTCTTCTGGGTGTGGCCAGTGGGGGACAATTTTATGTTGAGCATCATTGTTCTGTTCTCAAGCTGGATTCTGTGTAACTGGCCCAGTTGATCTGTATTATTATATGCCTTGTAACATTTGTTGGTATTCACAGAGACTGTTGTCTTCTAGCAATGCATGTTCTATTCAATGTTATTGTAGAAGGCCAATAAAGAGTTCACTACCTTTTACTCAATGTCCACTCTATCATATTCTGGGAATATGCTATAGAAGGGTGTATATCCATTGTGATCAGGTTTTGTGGCTCTTAGATGACATGGAGGGGCAAAATGGAAAGATCGTCCAAGTACGAATTAGGGCGTTCTTACGATAACGTCCAAAAACAGACCTGTATAATGGAAAAATAGTGTGGGCGTTTTTCGACAATCGATTATCCCTGTAAGAAAACAATCAAATGACGAGCGCATAAGCGTGACTAAATTGGGCGCCCTAACACGGTCGACTATTGCAGGTGCAAACGACCAAATCACGTGGTGTGTAAAATAATGTACATAGGTGTATCGCAAGTACAGTACATGTTGTTCAGGCCATCCAGGTACGGAAATATATGACGAACGCATATATGTGTCAACTACAGACATATCATGCTGCTCCACCCATACATTCATCATATGTGCCCATCTAAATGTGCGGATCTGCATGCACTGTACACCTACTGAACATGCAGTAAATGTATATTGTGTATATGTGAAAAGGGTCGGGTGGGGTGCGTCATACTCATCTATAGAAGGCACGTTTCACACTCCTGCAGGCATGTGCACGTCAAAGACGTCTATGCTTACGAGGGCGTCCACGTGCTGATAGGGGCCATATATGGAATGGTCATCCATATATGGAGCTGTGCATGAAACGACGTCCCTCACGCAAGGTCGTCTATATAAGGCACTTCTTTTCCAACACGTGGAAAAATGGCACAACGAAGGGAACCCAACTTCGGGCAGGAGGAGAGCCTGATGCTGGTGCGGCTGTGTGTAAGGCACCGGCACAGGCTCTTCATTCAGCACCATCACCTGCCCCCCAGGCTGCAGGCCATGCGAGCCTGGTCCCGCATCCGGGAAAGATTAGAGAGGTAAGGTTATGGCCCAACCCCCCTCCCCTCCTGTACCTACACATATAACAGCTCCGTCATCAATGTTACCAGCAGTAACTGGAGTGTCCATGCAAGGATCATGAGTAATATAGGAACATGCACAATCACCAATAATTTGTATGTTATTGAAACGACCACCATTCCCACATCCCTACAAGAATGTATTTCGTTAGGTTAGGTATGTGACTATTCTATTAGTGTTATGTGACAATTTCGTTAGTTATGTGAAGGCCACATTTTCCAACCCCTCTTTGGAGCCTCTGAATAGTGGAAGCATGAGACCAATGAAACCTATACCATACTTTATAACATGGTCATGATAACACATATAAAGTAGTTTAACAAGCATACATTATAATGTATACAAACGGTACTGTCTGGCCTCATGGCCACCTCTCTGGCATCATCTGCATAGGAACCAACTCGGTGGCTGCTGTGGGTGCTTCACCACCCCACCCCCCAATATCAAATATGTATGGAGGGAGGGGTCATCTCCACTGGGGGTTCCACCCCCCAAAATGGAAAAAAGGTGGCTCCTATGATTCACTACCAATGGAGGTGCCCCCCCCCCCCCCCAACACTGTAGACCCTCTCTCTCTGGTATGTGAATAGCAAATGAATGTGTGCAGGGGACAAAAAGGACCAACACCCCTGACCCCTGCTCTCCAAACTTATATCTTACAGACGCTTTGGAGTCCACCGGGACCTCGAGTCCCTGCGGAGGCGGTTCCGCAGGGTGAGGCGGGAGAGGCCCGACGTCATTCGGGCGGTGCGAAGGCACCTCAGGGCTCGCCGTAAGTATTTTGAAAAACAGGACACCTGTACAGATTACTACATACATTTTATGAATAAAGCAAATGTGTTGTACAATATCACTTCCCATGTGCCTAATAGCCACCTAGTAATACCATATCTGTCCCAGATCAAGGATGCAGGTTGCAGGGGTTCTCCCATGAGCGTGCTTGCAACGTCCGACCATCCCCCCCGAGATGAATGAGATGATATGCCACACTTTACTATTCCCCTTACTGTGGTGGCTGATTAGTGTGTCCTGGTACAGTTGCCTGAGGCCCTACTTTTACTGCATGTTATGGCCTAACTCACATAAAAGAATTGTGCTCAACACCCTTCCCACTGCCCCCCCCCCCCCAATAACTCCTACAACAACTGCCCATCAACCCCTCGTTGCATCTCACAATGCAAACATGCTGGTCAGCAATGAATTTGGTATGGCAACATGTCCTGCGTGGTGTGTATCAGAGGAGGGTCCAGGGTTCTGTGTCATGTCATCTGATGCAGCTCATTCCCCATGGGCATAGGCTACGCCTTACCACACCCTGCCCCATCCCCTGCCTCACGCCACCCAGCTACTGCACTATGCAAGCCATGTTGTATGCACTGATCTCAATCACACTCCTTTTACATACACAGGGCTCCACCAGCAGGAAGCCGAGCGGGAAGATGAGGAGGGCCACCACCTCCAGGAGGAGGAGGAGCAGGAGGAGGAGGAGGAGCAGGAGGAGGAGGAGGAGCAGGAGGAGGGGCACATGGAGGAGGAGGAGGAGCAGCAGCCAGGCCAGGAGGCGGCCCACCAGGGAGAAGAGGAGGAGGAGGACTCGGAGGAGGGAGTCCTCATCATAGACATTCGTGAGGACCCCTCCCCACCTGCAGCTCCTTATGAGGGCTCTCCCTCCCCACCTGCAGCGCCATCGCCTGGCCCACCTCCATCCCCTGGGCCAGCTTCTGTGTCCCCTGGCCCACCTCCATCCCCTGGGCCAGCTTCTGTGTCCCCTGGCCCACCTCCATCCCCTGGGCCATCATCCATGTCCCCTGGCCCACCTCCAGCCTTTGGGCCAGCGACTGTAGTGCGCCTCCTGCAGCAGCTGGTAGATGGCCAGCAGCAGATTATAGTTGGCCAGCACCAGCTGCTGCAGGAGGTGACAGCCCTACGGCAGGGCAATGAGCAGCTCCAGGGCCCACTAAGGGTACTGCTGGGGCTGCTCATTGCCCTGCTACAGAGGGCCTTACTAAGAGGGCGTGGCCGCCCTTAATTTAAATAGGGGGGCCTGTTGGTGTTGTGTGTGTGGGGGGAGGGAGGGAGGGAATTGTTGGGGTTGTGTGTGTGGGGGGAGGGAAATGTTGGGGGTTCTGTGGGGGGTGGGGGAGGGAATTGTTGGGGTGTGTGGGGAGTTGTGGGGGGGAGGAGGGCATTGTTGGGGTTATTTTGTAGGGGTGGGGGTGGGGATGGGGGGCAAATAAATTTTTGTTATAATATAACTATCAGGGTGTGTGTGTGTGTGTGTTTGTCTCCCTTGTGCATTACATATCACCAAATGGTGCTGTTGAGTTGAGAGGAAGGAGGCAGCAATATGCATAGCATTAAATGTGCTGTGTGAATGAGAAGGTGATGTATGTCTGAGAATGTTGGCCAGACAGAACGCCACCTGTTCATTCCAACCTGCATGGCCCATATGTGCAGGGGGGTTGGGCCGGGGAGGCTGGATGGATATTTGTGTTCATTAATAAAAATGGCCAGCCAGCATCTCTCTCTCCCTTCCTCCCTCCCTCCCCTCCACCATACTGACCCACATTACAGAGTGCCATCAATAAGAGATTAATAGTGTACCACGTGTGATCTGCCAGGTACACACTTCCACATAACTCCAGGTACCACATACACAGTGTTTGCTGTCTGATGGACACATATCTTTACCCACAAGCCACATTGGTGGGGTGGGGGGGGGGGGGCCCAAGAAGGACCTACAAACAGCTGGCTCATATTTTCACATTGAATACATCAGCTATGGTATATAATGCTGAGGAGCAAAAGGGAAACAATGGGAAACCCAATAGATGGATGGTTACTTCATCACAGTTGCAATGTAATACTTGTGTTAGGGAAGGGCACAAATAACAATGGTGCTCATTATTTGCAGGTGTGATCACACTTTCTCCAGTAGTGAACCAAGGTGTGTTACATTCAAGTATTCTGGGTTTGTGTCCAACTTTGTCTCTGAAGTGACTTGCCTTAGGTGGGATTTGAACCAGCAACCTTATGATTATAAGGCTGGTGCTCTAACCACTAGGCCACAGCAGCCACCAGGCTTTATCCACCACCAGTTACTTTGGGTTGGTACCTGTACACACACCCCTTTCCCTCACCACCACGTCATAGGCCTCAGTGGCACTACCTGTAGCCACCTCGATCATTTTGTCCAGGCTACCGATTAAAAACAATGTAATGTGCATGTTCCCTACCCTACTACCTATGGAGCAATTTAGGAAGGTGTTGCATAAAGTGCTATACACATCCATTGCATTAATCATTCTCCCCTCCCCCGCCTATGGACCTTGAGAATGGGTGGCCACTTCATAAATGGGGACTGGGGTACACCACATAAACAAGGAAGATGGAAGCTACCGGGAACCAATACAGCACCTCCAACAGCTGGCCCACACCACTGAGGACCTGCCAACCCCACAGTACAGTGCACAGGAACCTGGTGAAAACAGAGCTACCTAACATCTGACTCCAGACTACATACATACAGTGAATGCACACTCCTTGACTATGAGCACAAAGAGAAGAGGTGGCAGACAAACGAGAGCTTACCATGAACGTCTGTTTCAAGACTGTGTAGTGCGCCTTTTATCTTCTGGAACATTAGCTGCACATCTCCCTGATTGAAATGACCCTTACCGAGGGGTGCTTGATTTGGGGTGAGTGTAGCAAATTCGTGGCCCCCACACACTGCCTGCTACAACCAGGCAGAGAGAATGGGAGAAAGGAAGGGAGCATCAGGCGATGTGGAAGACAGGAAACGGAAGGCGTGGTGGCTGAGGGCCAACAATTATTCCCCCCCCCCCCCCCTAAATACACAGGTGTACCCAAGCATGCTAAGTGAGGGTAAAACCCTGTAAATGATTATTACGAACAACCGGCAAGGTCTCAGTGCAGGAAATGGCAGGTAAAATGGCAATGAAGAAAGGGAAGGCAGGTGGAGACGCCCATACTTATCTACTCATAATCGAAAGCATGTGTTCCTAATCGCTATCTGAGCTGGGCACGCTTAGGAATTATGTGTATAATTGAAAAAGTAGCGCCCAAATCAGAAACGCCTATTCCCCCGTCTCAATGGGCGTTCTTGGCGCCTATATAAACGCCCACTCCGTATTTTCGAAAACACCATTGGTACAATGCCACCACGCATGCCGCCGACCCGGAAGGGTAATTTTCTCGAGGCAGAGGTGGAGCTCCTGGTACAAGAAATTGTACAGCGGCACCGGAGTCTGTTTGCTCCCACAGGGCAGAGGCTGGCAGCAACAGTAAAGCAGCGGGAATGGGAGGCAGTACGGGACAGCCTGAATGCTGTCTTCCATGCTGGGAGAGACGTGGAGGACTGCAAGAGGAAGTGGCGGAAGCTGAGGAGGGATGTTCGCAGGAAGGCAGGGGCCAATCCCCCAGGCAATGACACTGCCAATCTTACACCAATGGAGCTGATGGTGTACTCCCTCCTACCCCAGGAGGGCATCCACGGGATTGGCTCCATGGACACCTCGGGCCAGGCTGAGGACTCAGGTAGGTGTTTCATTATGCAGTTGGGGTATCTGTTGTGCTGCAGTACACTTGTGTTATAGAAGTTGGGGTCAGGGGGAGGGAGGTGAGGAGTGGGGGGCAGGAGGAGGGAGGTGGGTGTGGGTGTGGGTGGGGATGGGGGGGGGAGTATCTCTGGCTGTCTTTCTGTATATTAACAGGCCACCTTTATGATGCTGTTGTGACCTGGTAACCCCTACTCACTAGCTCTCTACCCTTACTCCCTATCCCTACCGTTGTCATTGGGTTTCCTCTTACTTGTCCTGTGTGCCCATATTTATAGAATTAATTGTAAGCTCTATTTGAGTAGTGGTAGTGGTCATGTGTGTTATAGGAGCAAGCAGACAGGGTGGGTGCTGTGTGTGTGTGAGAGCACCCCCAATATTGAGGAAAGATCATGTAGCTGTGCAGGGAGGAGTGTTGGTCACTGGGCTTAGCACCCCCAATACTACTTTCCAGTTGGCTCCTATGGGTGTGTGTAGGTTACTACTGTGGCAGAACTCTGGGGGCCGTCCTTCCCTACTACTCCCTCCTATTTTCCCATTACCAAACTGTGCCTAGTTCCTCCTGTGACCTCTGTGCTCTACTGAGTGTGGGCCACATGCATTCAACTGAAGGAGCCTGTAATGGGGGTCATAAAGCAGTTCTATGCAGTTTAGCAAGTCAGTAGTAACACAACACATGCTGCAATGTTGTTCAATTTAACAATTATACAACTAACAGCTTGTGCACAACGTTGTGAGTGGTGTCCTTCTCTTGGCTGCTCATCCACCACCTCTACCCAGCTGCCTGCGGGCCTCTCTCTTTCGTACCCGTGTCAATTCCATTTCTCCTCACCATCTCTTTGCTGGGTCATCAGGTTGGGGGACATACCAATGTATATGAATGCTGAAAGACAAAAGTGGGTTATTTGCACCAACACTATTCCTCACTCTTGTGCTATACAGGTGAAGACTCAGAGGAGGCTGGCCCTAGTGGCCTGCAAGGCCAACGCCCTACACCATCTGTCCAGCCTCAACCTCCACAGCCTGCAGCACCAGCAGTCCAGCCGCCACCACCTGCACCAGCTGTGCATCCTCCGCGTCCACCACCACCTGCACCAGCTGTCCAGCCTCTACCACCACCAGCTGTCCAGCCTCTGCCAGCACCACCACCACCACCTGCACCGGCTGTCCAGCCTCTGCCAGCACCACCACCACCTGCACCGGCTGTCCAGCCTCTGCCAGCACCACCACCACCACCTGCACCGGCTGTCCAGCCTCTGCCACCACCACCACCACCACCACCTGCACCAGCTGTCCAGGCTCTGCCACCACCACCACCACCACCTGCACCAGCAGAGGCCGCACCTCCAGCACCGGAGGACTTTGGTGAGGAGGAGGAGGGCCCAGCTCCCCGCCAGAGGCCATCCGCCCAAAGGAGGCAACTCCTGCGGCTGGCCACGGAACTACTCCGCCACAACGTGCGCTTGGAGGAGTACCGCCAGCAGAAACTGGAGCTGCAGCGCCAAGCACTGGAGGCACAGCAGCGAGCACACCAAGAACTCCTCCAGGCGCAACGTGAAGGCCACCAGGAGGTGCTCCAGCAACTGAGACGGCTGGAGCAGAGCATCCAACACCTGCACCCTCAGGGCACCGCGCCTACTCCAGCCCCCGTGCTGCTGGAGCAGCCCCTGCCATCAACCTCCTCCTCCACTGACCACCAGCAACCACCACCAGCTAAGAGGTGGGCATTGCGCTCCTCAGCCTCCGCACCCACTCCTGCTGCTCCCATTCTGGGTCCTGTGGCCAGACCACTACAACCAAGAAGGTGGCCCGATTTCCACGGTGCAGCCGAAGCCGCAGGCTGCCGTGGGGATAGGGAGGAGGACACTGGGAGCAGCAGCTCCGAAGAGGGGGAAGAGACTTCCCGTGCAGCACCAGCTGCAAAGGAAGGGCGTGGGAGGGGTAGGAGGGGACGGGGGAAGGGAAGGGGAAAATGATGGGACATGCTGTAGGGTGAGGGTTGGTGGGAGGGGGGTGGGTGTGGGAGGGAGGGGGGTGGTGGTGGTGGTGGTGGGGTTGACCAAACACATATGCACTGTATGTAAATAATAAATGCTCACTTACATTCACCTAAAACTTGTTTCAATGAGTCTTTGTCTTGCTCTTACACCAAGCTGGTAGGCATTGAGCTCTGCTCTGTGGGCTGGGGGTGGAGGGGGCTCCTCTTCCAGCTCATCTGGGGCCTCTTCTGGTGGTGGCTGTGGCTCCTCTGGGAGAGGCTGTCCTCTGCGCTGGGCCAAATTGTGTAACATACAGCACGCCACAAAGATCTTGGCCACCTTTTGTGGACTGTAGAGCAGCTCTCCTCCAGACCGGTCCAGACAGCGGAAGCGGTTTTTCAATAAACCAAAGGTGCGCTCAATGATCCCCCGGGTGCTGCGATGTTTCCTGTTGTAGGTTTCTTCTGGCCCTGGTTGTGGGTGGATCAGGGGGGTCATAAGCCATGTCCTCTGCGGGTAGCCTCGGTCACCTTTGCAGAAAAGCAGAATGAGATAGATGAGTGTGTATCGCTTGGAGCAGGTACAGGGGGGGCGGGGGGGATTTGGATAGTGGGTTGTGGTGGAGGAAGCCAGGGCGGAGGGTTGCCCAGTGGAGGAGGTCTAGTATGGGTGGTACATGCATGTTGCACTTACCTAGTAGCCATCCACCAGTGAACTCCCCTCGCTCGAACCTGCGGAAGATGCCCGAGTGCTGTAGGATGTAGGCATCGTGGCTGGAGCCGGGGTACCTGGCACACACGTCTAATATCTCCCCCTGGGCATCACATACAACTTGCATGTTCATAGAATGAAATGCCTTCCTATTTCTGTAGGTGGCTTCGTGTGCCCGGGGGGGTCTGAGGGCTATGTGTGTGCAGTCTATCACACCGATGACCGAGGGGAATCTAGCAACAGCATAGAAGGCGGCCATGTTGTTGTGCAGAGCCTGGGGGGTGGTGGGGAAAGTGATGTAGTGTGAGGTGTGAGTTATGAAGGCATCCAGGAACTGGGTGAGACAGTGTGAAATAGAAGCCTGGGTGAGGCCTGTGTTAGCAGCTAATACGGATTGAAAACTGCCAGTGGCCAGGACAGAGAGAGCGGAAGTGATTTTGAGGTGGGCAGGGATGGGGTTATTCCTACGTGTCTGGGGCTGAAGGAGGGGTTTCAGCTGCTCACACAGCTGACGAATGGTGGCCCTATCAAACCTGAACCTTGTTAGACACTGCTGGTCAGTGAGTTGTAGGAAGGTGGTGCGGGGCCTAAACACTCGGGGCCGTGAATACCTCCTGCGGTGGGTGGCCTCTTCGTGTAGCATGAATGCCACAAGTGCATTAAGTGCATCCATATCCCCACCACCAGTGCAAGTATTAGGACTAGTAGTCAAAAAGCAACACACACAGATCTGTCACTTCCAGCCACCACGCCCCTCTGGCCACTCACTCGCCAAACAGTACAGGCACACAGAGACAAACGGAGGTCAGGGAATACAGTATACACGTGGGAAGAGTGAATGGGGAGGGGGAGGGGGAGGGGGAGGGGAAGGGGCGATAGAGCAAAGGAGTAGGAGTAAGGAACGGTGAAAGGGTAAGACACAAAAAGAGGCAGGGCACACAGACGACCGTCACAGGTACTGAACACGCTCGGCTTTCTCTCTGCAACCACCACTTCAGCTCTTCCACCAACAATATCGCCACTCTCCAACTACACACAATCGCTAATGAGTCTAAAGACGCTTTCCCCCTTGCTCTGGTCGCTTTTATTTCGGGTCCATCATATTACGCCCATCTTCCCGCTCAACCAGAGCCATTTCGCTATTCGTTATACGTTGTACCCGTCCACGTCGTATCACCGCCCCTAACACGCCCCCGACACGCCTCTTATTTGGGCGTTTTTACGTCCACGTACGAGCGACACGGACGCACTGAAACATTGCTTTCGATTATATGGATTTACTCGTTTTTGTGAGATTAACGTCCATCTCCCGATTTAGGTCGGCTCTTGGGCGTTTTTCTCTTTCGATTATAAGCAGGATGGTTTCGCAGTAGCCCTATGGGCTATGTGGCATTAGTGCATGCTAATGACTATTAGTGTGTGGTAGGTTTGTACCTGAGACAATGGAGGGTTTGAGTGACTTGCTCAAGATCACAAGGAGCTACAGTGTGATTTTAACTGGGCTCCCCCAGTTCTTAGTCCACTGGTCAATATTCAGCTGGTGGTGATCAGAGGTTTATTAACTGCTCACTGATGCCTGCTAATTTAGACCTAGATGTTTGGTGTTCTACCCTATTCTGACACTGACACTGAATATCTAGGTCTTTGATGACACCTGGAAGCTATTGAAATATGGCCAATATTCAGTGCCACACCCAATTAACTAACCAGGCAAAGCTAGGACTGCTGTTTATGTAGTCAAACTTGCCCAGTTACTTATGCAAAATATAAACAGTAACCGGAATACAAAAGACAAAAACACTGTGGGGAAAACCAGTTATAAATATCCAGCTCAATCTAACTCAATATTATATTTAGAAAGTAGAACGTCCTTACTATTTCTACTTATTTTGTCTTATCGTGCTGCATGAGAAAAAGACCACTGTCACACACAGTAAGAGGAAAATGCAATCCTTAACATTTTATTTTTAGTGAATGGGGGAATTCTCAGAGATACAGCTCACCCATGTTAAGTGTTGTGCCTTTACCATTCAGTGGCTTTAGTTTAAGCATTGTGAAATGTGAAATGATTCATTGTTTTTAGGAGTAGCTGTATATGGAGAACAAGTAAGAACAAAGTAGCTGGAGAAGTGTTACATTACATTATAGACTATTTTCTGGCAAGCTACACTGAACTACTTTTACATTGTTTCATTAGCAGTTTGTATGTGCAGTTTTAAACATGTTGGTGGGAAACCAGTGATAATCACCTGTGAAGACAGTGATTTAGTTATTTATATTTTTGAAGTCTCAATAGTTAAGTTAAAGATAATCTTTTTAGGTTTATTTGTATAGCTCGTTATTGCTGTAACTTTTGTCTTGTATTGCTGCATGTTTGCAAAGAATTACATTGAGAAAAGCTTTTAGCAGCACAGGAAGTGCTTAAAAAAATTAGCAGGGATACTCAGTGATGGAGAAGCTTGTGCACACATTAGGGTGATAATCCTACTTTGTAGCAGATATCCTTGCATGGGTGAGTTATATCTCTGAGAATTCCCCCTTTTACTAAAAATATTTTAAGGATTACATTTTCCTCTTACTGTGATAGTAGTTTTTTTTGTCTTTTGTAGCACGATAAGACAAAATAAGTAGAATTAGTAAGGGAGTTCTACTTTCTAAATATAATATTGAGTTAGATTGATCTGGATATTCATAACTGGTTTTCCCCACACTTTTTTGTCTTTTGTACTCCGATTATTGTTTATATTTTGCTATTTTATTACCGGTAGTTTTTATTTGGGGGGGGGGGGGGTGATTCTTTATATACTTTGTTTGGACGGGGGATTCTTTATATACAGTTAGTTATGCAGGCACTGGCACTGGATATTGCCAGTGCCTGCATAACTCCTGGCTACACCCCAACTCTGTGCCTGGACAGGCCCGTACTAACCAACAAATCACACGGCAGTCACAGTGAATATTAGGAGGCACTACCTGATTAACAGATGTTGAATATCTGTTACCAACCTGCTCAGTACACTTTAACCGGACAGGAGCTTGAATATTGACCTAGTAAGAATCTTCTAATTGGTCAAATTAAATGTCAGTTGATGTGGTTGCTATGGTAATATTTTATACTACAATGGATATCCTATAAGTAGTAAAAAGAGGGAGGGGGTTCTATATGCTCCTCTTAGTCTATAACTTTCACACCTCTGGTACAACTCTCTCTCGCCAAATTATTCATACTCTATTCTCCTACCCAAGCTCTGCATTCCTCTTTCCAACATCGTCTTGTGATCCCTTCCTTTCAAAATATTTGCTTTGAGCATGTCTGTTCAAGAATTTTCAGTGTAATTGGCCTGTCTCTTTGGATTGCCCTTCTCTCTACTACATCTAGAACCCTCACTGGAAAAGTTTAAAGGTACCCTCAAAACCTGCTTATTTCAGAATGAATTTCATTCTTGGCCCTCTATTTTCACTTATGTGTCACAGTGTGAGCAGGCAGGAACGCCTCAATAACCAGCACCTAATTACTTTACTTTTATCTCATTTACTACTACTACTACTACTACTTAACATTTCTAAAGCACTACTAGGGTTACGCAGCGCTGTACAGTTTAACATGGAAGGACGGTCCCTGCTCGAAGAGCTTACAATCTAAAAAGACAAATGTACAGTTAATCATATAGGTCAGACAGATTGGGGCAACCTATATGTTCGAAAGGTTAGGTTCCGAATGCAGCATTGAAGAGGTGAGCTTTAAGCAAGGATTTGAAGATGGGTAGGGAGGGGGCTTGGCGTAGGGATTCAGGAAGACTGTTCCAGGCATAGGGTAAAGCAAGGGAAAATGAGCGGAGCCTGGAGTTGGCAATGGTGGAGAAGGGTACTGAGAGGAGGGATTTGTCATGTGAGCGGAGGTTACGGGCAGAAACGTAGGGGGAGATGAGGGTAGAGAGGTAGGGTGGGGCAGCAGAGTGAGTGCATTTGTAAGTAAGGAGGAGAAGCTTGAATTGGATGCGGTATCTGTTCGGAAGCCAGTGAAGCGACTTGAGGAGAGGGGTGATATGAGTATATCGGTTCTGGCGGAATATGAGACGTGCGGCAGACTTCTGAATGGATTGAAGGGGGGATAGATGGCTGAGTGGGAGGCCAGTGAGGAGCAAGTTGCAGTAGTCGAGACGAGAGGTGATGAGAGCGTGGACGAGAGTTCGGGTGGTGTGCTCAGAGAAGGAGATAATTACTTTACTTTTATCTCAATTGTCCTATTTTAATTATAGTTATCATTTCTCCTCTATGTTTTATAATTTAGTTTTCATTTTAATCTATTTTATATTTTAAAATGTAAATTGCTCTGAAAAGTCCCTTGAGGGTGGTCAATAAAAAACTTGGAAACTGCAAAGACAAGGGTGTTCAGGAGCCATGGCGGCTGGAGCTGAAGCAGTGATACCTGGTGTATGTCCCATTGGCCACTACCACTACTGAGTTTCAGCCTTACATCTTCAGTCCCTACTCTATCTTTCCAGAGCAATGTTGTTTGTCCTAAGTGAAAAGGTCAATTTGTTGCCTATAATTAGTATGGTTTAATTTAAGATTTTAATGCATGTAGATGATTTCAAACATTTTAGTATTTTTAACTTGAATACATTGTTCACATGGGCATAGTTTAACAGTTTCATTTGGGGGGCAAAGGGTGGGGCTTGTCTCTCTCCCCCCCCCCCCCCTGCTGCCACCACTGCCACAGCACTGGAGTCTTCCAGTGGCACCCGGTATCACCCTCCCCTGTCTTCCAATCCCCCGAGCCACCGGCAACCTCTACAAAAGCAGCACGTACGCCCTGGAGGCCCTTCTCTCTCCTACAGCTTCCTGCCTGCATGGGAACAGGAAGTTGAAGGAGAAAGAAAGGCTTCCGGTGGCAGGTCTAAAGCAGCGTGCATGTTGCTTTCTCAAAGAGGCTGCTGGCGACTCGGGAATTAGAGGATAGTGTGGCAGTTCATTTGGGGGGGGGGGCACTGCCCCCTCACCCCTCAAACTACGCCCATGATTGTTCACCTCTGATTGTGATGGAGCATGGTTATTTGATAACAACACTTGGCCAGAGCTATGCAGAGCACACAGCTCAGACCAACAAGGATAAACCTGCAACAATCAGACTCTAAAAGAGCACTGAATATTTGTGTTTCTGAATAATATGGTTAGAAACATTCTGTAAGCATCCAGTTTCACATTTTCTTTTCCTTGTGCCTTTAATCTCAGTGCTCTATCAATCTTACTGTATATGGAATATGCTACAACACTGAGAAGTCAGCTTAACGATAATTTGCACTTCAATTTTTTTGTTTAAGAGTATAGCATAATGTTGTTTTCCAAATCAGTAAATGGTTAAATTGAGCATTACAGTGTTCTGATGTGCCTCCTAATTATGTCATTATGCAAAATTTGCATATGTATCCCATTGTGCACAACTAATGGGTCATTCTTTATGTAAATTATACTGTTCTGATTAGATGGGAGGATCTACATGCTATATAATAAAGAAGTAATTGGCCAAATAACCCTGGTTACCTTACCATAATCATATTAGCTTCCTAGCCAACAGCTGAGCTAGTGCATGATATACAGAAGATTTAAAACAGATACCTGCCATTACTTTCCATTATTCCTCATCTTTAAACTATTAACACAGTTCTTTCTCTCTACCAGATATGCTCAGCCATAGACAGATTATTTTAATAATTAATAGCTGAATTATCTTAGGTCTTTCTCCTTAGCTATTTTATGGTGCTTTATATTGGTGTTATTAGCGATTATATTATAATGAATACCACTGTGATTTTTCTCTCTTCCCAAAAAAGGATACCTATTTTTCAATGTTATTTATGCATGCAATTGATTAGAATAATGGCATATACAGATGTGTATATGTATATTACATTATACATGAGCGTGTATACGCCAAACTTGCACCTATACACTATTCTATAAATACACATTTCATTGATAGTGTGCAGTTTGAGGGTGTGTGTACATATAGGAGGCATCTGGGCAGGACACAAAGTTATACGTGTAACATGAAATTGTATATATTTTGAATATATCACCAAAACTTAGCCAAACACCCTTACAACAGCTCCATGGCTGGCATAAGTGCTTACACCTAAGTTATATGCATTTATCTCCCTTCTTATGCTAGTATTCTATAAAGAAAGTAGATACCTACCATCCTTTATAGAATGGGCTTTTATCTGGCTCCAGCATGGCCAGCCTAAGCACTTGCAGGGCCCTGTGGAGACCAGTTTGGTGGGGACCCCTGCTCCACTCCTGCCCCCACAGTTTATCATCTCCCCCTGTCTCTCAATCCCCTGTCTACCTTAAAATCTGTCTCTCTCCATCTTTAGATGTTGCCAGCAGTGGCAGTGTTTGACATAGGCTGCCTCTGGCTTGTTCTGGAGTCTTCTCTCTGATCTGTTCTGTGCTAACTCACAAAGAAATCCTGACTGCACATCGCATTGAAATTAATGCAAATGAAGTGATTTGCTATTCTGCAGCATGCAAAAAAAAAAAAGGTTTTTGACACACAATTACTGTGGGAACATTTTCACCAGCTCTGAGGCAGTACAGAAGCGTTGGTTAAGATGAATGGATGTCTACCGTAACCTCCTTTCTCCCTCCAACCCAACCACCCTGCTCCGGATACATTGCATCAGTACCCCCTGTTGGTCTTGTGCCCCCTCCACTCTCCAATGACCAAAACGACCATGAATCATTATTACAGATTTGCACATAAGTGCTACTTGGGCACTAACCCCTGGATTCTACAACATGATCAAAATTGCGCACATAAATCCAGTTGTATTCTGGATTTGTGCGTGCAATTTAATTACTTAAGCCAATCAGTACCAATAATTGCCACTTAACAAGCAATTATTGACACTAATTGACATTAATTAGAATTTACAAGCACAACTTGCTTGTCTTTTTGCTTGTCATTTGCTTTGAAGACGCGCTTCTTTTGTCCTTATGACAACAGCTCATGACTCTCATTTTCCATACTTGACATTGTGTCTCTCTCCATCTTTAGGAGTTGCCAGCAGTGGCAGTGTTTGGCATAGACTTCCTCTGTCTTGTTCTGGAGCCTTTTCCCTGACCTGTTCTGTGCATAAGGAAACGCTGCGTCAGAGAGGCCATATGTGGATACTCAAGGGCCTATGCAAGCCACCATGCATTTTTTATAGCTGCTGACTGCTGCATTGCTGTCCCAGAGGAAAGGAGGTAAGGCTTGAACATCTTAAGGTGGAGGAAAAGAGATAAGGAAAGAATAGAGAAGCTGGAGACCAAGTGCCAAAGCAATACTGCCTCCTAAATTGTATCACCTTAGGCAGCTGCCTAGTCCACCTACATTGAATGGGAGGAGACAGGATTGTGGAGGCTACTTGATAGAAGATGAGCTAGGACTATCTGAGATGATGGTGAGGACATATGAGTAAAGCAGATGACAGAATGGGGATGGAGATAATATATGTATGACAAATAGTGATGCAGCGCATAGGAGCAGAAAGATGGGGAGTTGGGTTGGGGGAGAAAGCAAGACTGTGAGGATCAGACTGTGTCAGTAGTATCTAGTGTCATAGTTAGACAGCAAATTTTGGGTGGGCCAATGTGTAGAATAGGTGGGCACAAGGCATTTTTGTACTGCCCCCTGTTCCCCCATTACACACTTCCTCCCCACTCGCCTGCCTCCACCACTCCTCCACTTCTCCCCTCCCCTGCTCACCCACTCAGCTTAAAAATGAAGGGGTCAATATTCAAAGCAATTTAACCAGTCAGAAACAGTTTCTGACCGTGTAAATCATTTGTTCAGGGCTACCTGCTGATATTAAGCACACTTAACTGGTTACTACCCCTGAATTTCACCACAGATTACTAAAGAGAAAGCTAGCTATTTTGTAGGCAGTCTGGGGGTGGAGCTGGCACGTATGCAGTTAAGTGACGATATTCAGCACTTAACTGCCTAAGTTTTGCAGTTCAACTGGACCACTGAAAAGTGATCCCTATCTTTATTTTGTGTTGTTTATATGGTTAAGTGCTGAATATTACACTTAACTATATAAGAGATAGCTAGCCACATAAACCTGGATATTCAATGCTGGTGCTCAGACATGGCTCAACTTTGAATATCTGGAAATAATGCCAGTGGCAGCTAAAACAACGCTCACTGCTGTTGGCTGAATATCGACTCTGAAATACCTTAGCTGGTGAGCATTGTTTTAGCTGCCACTGGCATTATTTAGCTGGTGAGCTCCAAGCTCTGCCAGCTGAGGACATCTTCAGCCCACCACAAATCCCCTCAGACAACCATGACAGTGAGCTTCACTGCTCCCAGCTGCCCATGCCTCACATATACTCAGTTGTTATGCATGAATCGAGCACGAATGAGAAATGAACGTGTGGGATGACAGAATCAGCAGCTCTCTGCTGCTGACTGTTGTGGTTGTCTAAGAATCATGGTGGGCTGAGGTCTTCAGCCTGCAGGGTTTCGGGGTTCCCTGCCAGCTACACCAACAGTGAAGTGCTACTAGGTAGGCTTGAGCTGAAAAGAGCTGGACCTAGGCCCATCCCACCCAGGGGCGTATCTGCGTGGGGCCACAGGGGCCTGAGTCCCCGCAGATTTCGCCCTGGACCCCCCCTACCGCCATCGACCCCCCTACCGCCGTCAACCCTCCCCTGCCGTCACCTACCCCTGCCAAGGTCTGCTTCCTCTTGCCTGCCGGTGCCTTTTACTTCAGCTGGCGGGGGACCCCAATCCCCGCCAGCCCAGCCGAGGTCTTGTTTAAGTTTTCTTCCTCGTGCTGTGCTGTTAAAAGCTGCATCCCTTCCCTTCCAGTTTCGGACGGAGTCTGACGTCGCAGTACGTTGAAGTCCTGCACTATACCCTTGGTTGTATCAGTTGCTTTCAAATAAGAACTCCTGTCCCTTGCCCAGGGCACTTTTTCCTTTGATATTCATGATGCTCACAGTGAAGTCTTTTTTTTTTGTCTTTTCTTCCAAAAATGATTTAGTGGATGCTTTCTATAACAGAATAATCTGTATTGAAAGCTTTTGTACACAAAATTACCTTCAGTGTAAGAAAATCCATTTTAGATCAAATTCTCTGTACAATCATACTATAGCAAAAAAAAAAAAAGCCAAATGCCTGATACTATACAGACATTTCCCATGAAAACTGATGTAATAAATAAAACTCCAGTGACTACCCACAAGGAGATGTGACAGATACAACTTGGGGAACTTGTTATTGATCTTAACATGGGTATTAGAGCAACTGAGCAACTTCCTATAGGAGCAAGCAGAGGAGGAATAGAAGGCCCTAAATCACCTTCTCATTCAAATCAACAGATCAAAAGCTGACATGATAAAATGGGGATATTCTACCAGACTTGAGACCATGGCGAAAGATAGAACAGGCAACGCCCATTGCTTGATGATGGCCTCTGTGCAGTGTAACCTCTTGCTAAGTTCAAGTTGCAAGCACTGTAATGGGCTTATTTGTGGAAAGAAGTCCAAAAAAAAAAAAGAGAATACCAGGCAGTCCCAAGTAGTGAAAAACAGCATACAAAGAAGATGGGAAAGACCAAAGGGGTGATCCAGAATGAAGAAAGTATCTTTATAGTACTACACCTACAAGCAAGTGTTACTGTATATGCTTCACATATATTCTGCTGAAAAAAAGACATTCTTCATCCTGGATCACCACTTTGGTCATTCCCACCTTCTTTGAGTGCCATTTGTGACAAGAAAGATGACTCTGTTGGAAGGAATTGAGAAGAAGACAGGGGTAATACTCATCAGTACATATATATAGGCCTTTTCATTCAATACATTTCAGGGAGGGATGAAGGCTATCTTTTAAATACCTGTTAGAATAGCAGTAGCTATAGCAGAAATGATACTAAGTGAAAAGGACATTCAAATAGACACAGTCAATTTTTACACTGACAGTAAAGTCATGCTAGGCTACATCTACAACCAAACCAGGAGATTTTATGTGTATGTCAACATCAGAGTTGAGCATATACAGAAGTCAACACAGAACAGTGGCATTACTTGTCAACTAACCAAAATCTAGAAGATTGTGCTACCAGAGCTGTGTCCACATCCTATCTAATGAAAACCACGTGGTTATCAGGACCAGATTTCCTTCTAAAACCTGACTGCACATCCCAAGCTATGGAGAACTCCTTTGAACTTATAGATCCTGACTCTGATGCAGAGATCCATCCAGAGATGACCATTCTTGCCACCAACATTGTGTCTTCAGTTTATCAACCAGCTGATAAAAGATCAGACACATATCATCAAAGTGCCAAAAGAGATGCAGCAGAACTGCAGATCATCAATGACAACTTGGCACTACCTGGGAACTTTGGCACCAGATTCCCATGAAAGACAACAAACTTCTTTGCCAGAGCCATCACTAAGCCAGTGAACCACAAATACCATGTAGAGACATTAATTCCATGCACCATTGTCCACTCCAGAGACTCAGAGACGTTTTCTCTCTTGTGTTGTTTGTTCTTTGTGTTGTCTGTCTCTCGTTTCAGCTCCAGTGAAACTACAAGAAAGAAGTTATCAGAATGACGTCGGTGCCGGGCAAGATGGTGGAGGCTATTATTAAGAATAAAATTGCAGAGCATATACAAAAACATGGACTGATGAGACAAAGTCAGCACGGATTTAGTGAAGGGAAGTCTTGCCTCACCAATCTAATGCATTTTTTTGAGGGGGTAAGCAAACATGTGGACAATGGGGAGCCGGTTGATATTGTATATCTGGATTTTCAGAAGGCGTTTGACAAAGTGCCGCACGAAAGACTCCTGAAGAAATTGCAGAGTCATGGAATCGGAGGTAGGGTATTATTATGGATTAAGAACTGGTTGAAAGATAGGAAGCAGAGAGTAGGATTGCGTGGCCAGTATTCTCAGTGGAGGAGGGTAGTTAGTGGGGTCCCGCAGGGGTCTGTGCTGGGTCCGTTGCTTTTTAATGTATTTATAAATGAACTAGTGAGGTAATTAAATTCGCCGATGACACAAAATTATTCAGGGTCGTCAAGTCGCAGGAGGAATGTGAACGATTACAGGAGGACCTTGCGAGACTGGGAGAATGGGCGTGCAAGTGGCAGATGAAGTTCAATGTTGACAAGTGCAAAGTGATGCATGTGGGTAAGAGGAACCCGAATTATAGCTACGTCTTGCAAGGTTCCGCGTTAGGAGTTACGGATCAAGAAAGGGATCTGGGTGTCGTCGTCGATGATACGCTGAAACCTTCTGCTCAGTGTGCTGCTGCGGCTAGGAAAGCGAATAGAATGTTGGGTGTTATTAGGAAGGGTATGGAGTCCAGGTGTGCGGATGTTATAATGCCGTTGTATCGCTCCATGGTGCGACCGCACCTGGAGTATTGTGTTCAGTACTGGTCTCCGTATCTCAAAAAAGATATAGTAGAATTGGAAAAGGTACAGCGAAGGGCGACGAAAATGATAGTGGGGATGGGACGACTTTCCTATGAAGAGAGGCTGAGAAGGCTAGGGCTTTTCAGCTTGGAGAAGAGACGGCTGAGGGGAGATATGATAGAAGTGTATAAAATAATGAGTGGAATGGATCGGGTGGATGTGAAGAGACTGTTCACGCTATCAAAAAATACTAGGACTAGAGGGCATGAGTTGAAGCTACAGTGTGGTAAATTTAAAACAAGTCGGAGAAAATTTTTCTTCACCCAACGTGTAATTAGACTCTGGAATTTGTTTCCGGAGAACGTGGTACGGGCGGTTAGCTTGACGGAGTTTAAAAAGGGGTTAGATAGATTCCTAAAGGACAAGTCCATAGACCGCTATTAAATGGACTTGGAAAAATTCCGCATTTTTAGGTATAACTTGTCTGGAATGTTTTTACGTTTGGGGAGCGTGCCAGGTGCCCTTGACCTGGATTGGCCACTGTCGGTGACAGGATGCTGGGCTAGATGGACCTTTGGTCTTTCCCAGTATGGCACTACTTATGTACTTATGTACTTATGTACTTATGTAGACAAGCAAAGAGTTGTCAACCTTCATGATCCTACTTTATTAATGGACTTTGCATGTTTACAATGTTAACAGTTTGAGAAGTTAAATAGTGGTATCTACCGATAACAGGCAGGGAGCATTTGCCCCCATTTAAATGGAGGCAGGCCACCTGCTGTTTATGTATATATTGGACATTGTTTGTACAAAGTTCAGTATTGTTTCTTTGAAGGAGTGAAAGTGCCCTTGGACTACAAATCCTTGCAATCCTGTAGCTCCCTGTGATGTGCTCTGTAGGAGCCTAAGAATAGCCATACTGAGTCAGATCAATGGTCCACCTATTTATTTATTTATTGCATTTGTATCCCACATTTTCACACCTCTTTGCGGGTTCAGTGTGGCTTACAATAAGATATGAATAATGGAAATACATTTGTTACAACTTGGTTATAGGTTACATTGTGCAAGTTTTGTGAAACCATCGAAGTATCATTAAGAATATGACAATGGGAGATCAACATTGAAACGTTGGAAAGAGACAATGGGAAGCTTAAAGGGCAGTGTTAAGACACAGAGATATATGGTGTACATATTCCTGTAAGCAGATGTATGAGTGATGTGGAATTACGGGGGATGAAGGTTAGGAGTGGATGTATGGAGCATTGATGATCAGTGAGTGTGGACTCTATGTGTTTTGGCTCTTAGCCCAGTATCCTGCTTCTAACAGTGGCCAATCCAGGTTACAAGTACCTGGCAGAAACCCAATTAGTTGCAACATTCCATGCTACCAATCCCAGGGTAAGTAGTGGCTTCTTCCATGTCCATCTCAAATAACAGACTATGAACTTTTCCACCAGGAACTTGTCTAAACCTTTTTTGAATCCAGGTACGCTGACCACTGTTACAACATCCTCCAGTAGAGAGTTCCAGAGTGTAACTATTTTTTGAGTGAAAAAATATTTCCTACTATTTGTTTTTAAAGTAGTTCCATGTAATTATATTGTGTTTCCCCTAGTCTTTGTACTTTTGAAAGAGTGAAAAATCAATTCACTTTTGCCTGTTCTACTCAGGATTTTATAGACCTCAATCATATCTCCCCTTAGCCATCTATTTTCCAAGCTGAAGAGCCCTAACTTCTTTATACATTCATCATATGGGAGGAGTTCCATCCCCTTTATCATTTTGGTCGCTCTTCTTTGAACATTTTCTAATTCCGCTATATCTTTTTTTAAGATACAGGAACCAGAATTGAATGCAATACTCAAGGTGAGGTTACACCATGGAATGATGCAGTGGCCTTATAATATTTTTGATATTACTTTTATTCCTTTTCCTAATAATTCCTAGCATCCTGTTCGCTTTTTTGACTGCCACCGCACATTGAGCAAAGGATTTCAGCATATTGTCTACAAAAACACCTAAATCTTTATCTTGAATGATGATTCCTCAGGTATACCACAGCTTCAGGTAACTAGATTCGGATTATTCTTCCCAATGTGAATAACTTTGCATTTGCAAACACCCAGAGAAGGTGAGCTCTCCACAGGAAAACCAACGATAGGCAAAACACACAGTGGATCCAAAAAAAAGGTCCTCTCACAATGAGTGTCTTCCTGAACAAGGTCTTTATTAACAGTAGCAGAATTGACCCAATTCTGCTACTGTTAATAAAGACCTTGTTCAGGAAGACACTCATTGTGAGAGGACCTTTTTTTTGGATCCACTGTGTGTTTTGCCTAACTTTGCATTTGACCACATTAAATTTCATCTATTATTTGGATATCCAGTCTTCCAGTTTCCTAAGGTCTTCCTGCAATCTGTATGTGCTTTGACAGCTTTGAATAGTTTTGTGTCATCTGCAAATTTAATCACCTCACTCCGTTTTCTAATTTCCAGATCATTTATAAATATGTTAAATAGCACCAGTCCCAGTACTGATTAGAGAGTTGCAAGGGAACAGAAATCTTACACGTCCACACCCTTTTCTGCTGGAATCTTACCTGTCCCCACCCATCCCCACGAGAATTTAATCCGTCCCCACCCAGTCCCGCAAAAACAATTCCAGTCGGCTCTCTCAGTCTCTTTCTGGGTTCAAGCCATTTTACTGGTGCCAGTTAAGTGATTGAATTTATATTGTATTGCATTGTTGAAGCTAAGAAATGGGCTTTTGTTGAAAAACAAGAAGATTTGAAAAAAATGTTATCTTTTTGAGAATAGATCACTAAAAAATGATTAACGCACAGAAAAATACACTTGACAGGATCAATGATAATCTGCACTTGACTGCCTGAAAACTGTTTGTTAAGCTGTCTTGTTGCATTAATTCTGAAGATCCATCAAAAAATATATTAAAAAACATTTATTAGCGGTAATTAGTTGTTAACATCCAATTGACAGTGCTGATTAGCTAGTTAAACGATTATGTGTGTTATTGTAGAATATGCTTCAATTTCCACACGAAAATTAAGGTGCAATATATAGAATCCTGGGTCTAGTGTGCAACTCAAAAGGAGATATGGCCATGGAAGGGTCAAGGGTGTTCTCAGAAATTAAGCATAATGTTATAATATAGGGTCATTTACATGCCCAACTGCCTTTAGTTGTGCACCAGCATTTGCACCATGTTTCAGCAGGCATAAGTGCCATGTGCAAAATTAGGTGCAAGATCTGCGCTAAGCAAGTATTCTGTTATGGGCACTCCGTGCACAGCACCCTTTGCAAAATACTAGCTTAGCACAGATAAAGCATCACTTGTTGAAGAATTTATAAATTATCATGAGTAGAACATGGGTTTTAGATTGGAATTGCTAAGGACTCCTAATCCACATACATTTGAAAAATAAATTAGGGTTCATTTTCATATCGCCTTAATTTTGACTGCATTCATTTTGACTATACATTAGCAGCTGACTCCGTCATTCCTGCAATTGCTGCTGGGTTTAAAGATACGTAATTCCTTCCCATGTTATTCTTTCACCAACTGAATTAGATGTCATTGGTCTTTTTACTCCAGTAGCAATCATTCATCCAGACATTGCTTATTTCAGAATCACTTATTTGGTACAAGAATCCTCCCACTCCCCCATTACACTCAGTTAACCTTGAAATAAACTTATTTTGGACTCTCCATTATTATACTTTATTCACTGTGCTTCCAGTCTGCAGTGTTGTAACCCCTCCCTCTTTATTATGCTGTTTCTGTGCACCCTCTATGATGATGCATTTAAATTTCTCTTTATTCCTTTGGAAGTTGATGAGCACAAGTGACAATGCAATCTGTTTGTTAACATTGTGATAAACAGTAGTTGCGATAGGTGATAGATCATCACATTGCATAAGAATCACTTCCACTTGAATCTAAAAAAAAAAATGTGTCTATTAGCAGTAAGGTACTTACCATAAAGTATGAAAGCAGGGCTCACAGTATCCTAATTTCCCTAAACAATAGAATATTCTAATAAGAAAGCTGAAACATTTATATTTTGACTTTATTTGCATATATCTGTGTTCTTGTAATATCTAATTTATATTTCATTATAATGTAAAATTCAAAGGTGTATTTCAAAATTTTAACCATAAGACTAAGTATTGTACTTCTAAAAATAACAGGGTTGATATTCAGCACTTTTTTTTAACTGGGCAGGAGAAGCTCCTGCTTGGTTAAATACTGCTGTGAGGGTCAGAGGTAGATACTCAGTGGCAATTAACTGGATAAAAGCTTTGACTACTGTGGCACTCTCTGGTCAATATTCAATGCCAGTGTATGAATAAATATTCAATTAAATAAGACCACAGACATAGGAGTCCTACATTTCCCAGATAGTTATCAGGATACAGGAGTGCCCCCCATAACATGGCCGAGCCATGCACTATCTAGTGTGTGGAGGGGGGGAGTGCGGGAGGAGGGTAAATATTGGGGAGGGGGAGGGGAGATCTGTGTGTGAAGAAAAGAAGTGGGATTATTGGAAATGGTACGGCATAGACAAAGCAGTGTAGGTTAGTTAGGAGGGTGTGAAGGGTTTAGAAGCAGGTTAGGTGAGAGGAAGCTGATTGGTGAGTGGGTAGAGACACTAGCTCCAATCAGTGAGAAAATTGTGGTTAGGAATTAGGGGCAGGTTTGGGTGGGAAGGAATTAGGATCTGGAGCCTGAAGAGAAGAGGGCATCACTAACCCATCTGCTTTGTGGATAGCTAGATGAGAATTCAGGTGTAGATAGTAGGGTGGTGAAGGGGGGGGGGACAGGGTAGTGGGGGCATTGGACTATGGGGAATTATGCAGAAGTGAGGGGTTAATGGTGGGGGGATTGCTAATGCATGGTGTAAGGAATTGTTCATATGCTCCACCATCATGGACCAAAAGGGCTTTTGGGGGGGGGGGGGGGGGGGGGACAAGACAGGGTCTTGTTTCACCACAGATCCTGACTGGGAGAGTTAAAATTATTAAATACTTATTGTTAGTTTGTTACACATTAACTAATGTCTTCAATATTAAAAGTTCATATAGTTGTGATTTGGTATCCTGCAAAATAATTACCTCTTCACTCAGTATTTTATAGCTGCATCTACCCTATGTTACTCTGTCTACCTGATGTAATATGTAAGCCCCATTGAACCTGCTATTGAGTGGAAAAGTGTGGGGTATAAGCATTAGATTACATTTGGAAAGTAAAGAAATTGTTATTGTTAAAGTTATCAAATAAAATTGTGACCGATTATTGCCAGTTTGGGTTTATTTATGGCAATGCTTGAAAGTGAAGAGAGTGCATATGTGAAAGTGTCTATGTTAAGGCACTGAAAATTGGCTGAAACCAAATAACTTTCGGTAGCTGCAAAAGTCCTGGATATTCAGTGCTAATACCCAGATTAGGCTTAGCACTGGAAATGTGGGCCTAATTCAGTCCATGGCAATCAGCATTTAAAAAAAGCACTGACCTCCATCGGCTGAATATTTCCGCGGATACTTTTTTAAATACTAAATCAAACTATAAATAATTATTTAACAAAATGTTGCAGCACCAGCTGTTACTGTTAGTTTCTATTGACATTCTTCCCTTCCACTGAGATCTTGAATATTGTTAATATAGGCAAGTCAGGTTTAAAAGGCTACTCCATTAGTCTGCGTGCTACAGAAATACAACAAATAAATTTGAGAAATTATTTCATTACTTTTACCATCAGGTCATGCAGTGAAACAACATTGTCATCAAATAAGACATACAAACTTTTATAAAGTCATAAAAAAGAGAACACTTTTTCCACATTGTTCAATTTTTACCCTACAGAATTGATTCTGGGTATTTTCAGTGCCATTAAGATAATTGCATAGGCATATTTCTATTTATTTCCAAAGAGCAGGCTCCTTCTAGAAGTTTGGTTGAATGTTTAAATGCTTGTTTTATATGTTAATTGTTTTTAACATTCATGTTCTCATGACAAACAGTGGTTTCATTTCATAGTATTATGCCAGTCAAATCTCAAGAAACAATAAAGATCTCCTCATTTACAAGAATCTACTTTTTTATTAATTCTGACACTTAGTATACATACAATTTGATAACAAATGGGAAATCATAGGTACCAGGTCTACAGATGCTATGGGTGACTGAGCAACTTCCAGTTTTATGCAAAACATCGTCTCTGAGTTAAGGGAGCAGTAATTTGTACTGCATTTAGTACACCCTATTGTTTTGATAAATTGGAACCTAAAGAGCAGGTCTGGGGACAAATAGAGAGGGTCACTTACTAATTTATATTATTGTACATCTACTGCAGGATCCAGTGCATAAACTCCTGGATTCTATAAATGGTGCTTTAAATTGCCCACAAAATGTATGCATGTGACCAATTTGCATGTGCATTTTAATTGAATAATGAGCCAATTAGCACCAATAATTGGGCCCTAACAATCATTGGTGCTAAATGACATTAATTAAAATCTACACATTATGTAGCATTAAGATCTATACACATAAATTTATATACACCAGTTATTGATTGTTAATAGTTCATTAACTAATTAGTTTGCACATAGGTATGGAATCCATGGCCAATTTTGGATACCTAGATAGAATCTACACATGTAAATTTTATTGAATGGATCAAAAAAGGGGGGCGGCCAGGGGAAAGTTATGTGTGTTGTTGTAGAATAAGGGGGATCCGTGTCTAATTTAGGCATGAGGATTTACACCAGTGTTCAATTGGTATAAATGGTCACACCTCAAAGCAGTAGTGGATCCTGGCTCTAAGTGCTATTCTGTAAATGGCACCCAGCTCGGAATGCCATTTATAGAATAATGCTCAGCACTCATTTGTTTTGGTGCCATACAGAATATAGTAAAAAATATGCATTTGCCATAAATAAGGTGAAATAGTGGCATCATTATATACTGTTAGTAAATGACAGGAGTGGCAAACCGTGATCCAGGAAAGGGGAGCAATTGGCATCTATAGGGTCACATCTCAAAATGATAATGCGCACACTCCCAGTCCCTTCTACACTTGCCCTATGGCATCTCTGAAAGAAGTTTAGTGGCAAACATTTCCCCCATGCCTGGTACAGTAATACTGGTGAAAATGGGGCAGGGAGAGTGCCTGTGTATGATTAGGACAGGAGTGATGCCCAGGGCCAACATGCCTTTCAGCTGAGTCTCCCAGGAAGGCAGCCTCCATATTATAGGCACACCAGCTTCCAGGGTAGTAGGGAAGTGCCTTTTGCTCCAGTGTAGAGAGAGGAAAAAGAGCTATAAGGAAAGCAGTGGTTCTATATGAGAGTTTGTAAAAAGGCAAGGTGTTGGTAGTAAATCATAAAGAGAGGAAACAGGAGTGACCCCAGACAGCTACTGGATATTATTATGTGGCCTGATAATATGGAAATAAGTCCTCCTGATATCTGATCACAAGGATATGATGTGTTTAAGGAAACACAGTAATGTGGAGAAATGTTCAGAGCATTTTCAAGGTACCTGTGATATGGACAGATTAGAGTGACTAATTAATTCACCAAATGCTATCCAAAATAGGTACCTTACTGTGAACGTGCTCATGTGTGGGTACTATTCTATAAATTAGTGCACCAAAAATGTGTGCATGTCTATAATGCCCACATGCATGGCACATCCAGCTGCTATTAAGTGTACTATATAAAACAAGGAACCATTAGACACCATTGTAGTAACTGAAAAGATAAGAGTAAGGAGGCTAGCCTTTGCATGTTATAAGACGACTCAGAAAGATGAAGACAGGAGAGAATACCTAAATAAGCGAAGAGAAGCTGGAAAAGCTATCAGGAAAGTGAAGCAGCAAATGGAGGAAAAGATAGCTAATACAGTAAAATTGGGGGATAAGACCTTTTTCCGATATGTAACTGACAAGAGGAAGTGCCATAATAGCATTGTGAGGCTCAAAGCTGAGGAAGAGAAATATGTGGAAGATGATAAGGATAAAGTTGATTTGTTTAACAATTATTTTAGCTCTGTGTTCACAAATGAAAGACTGGGGATAGGGCTGCAGAAAACAAAGGTTAAAGGGGATGGATGCATGGTAGACCAAGACCTGTTTACGGAGGACTGTGTTCGTGAGGAGTTTGCCAAACTAAAAGTAGACAGCGATGGGGCCAGATGGGATACACCCGAGGGTGCTTAAGGAACTCGTAGAAGTTCTGTCGGCTCTGTTGACAGACCTTTTCAATGCTTCCTTAGAAACTGGAGTGGTCCCGGTGGACTGGAGAAGGGCGGATGTGGTTCCTATGTGCAAGAGTAGAAGTAAGGAGGAGGTTGGGAATTACAGACCTGTCAGTCTGACCTCGGTGGTGGGTAAGCTAATGGAAATGCTTCTAAAGAGGAGGATTGTGAGATTTCTTGAACTAAATGGAATGCGGGACCCGAGGCAGCATGGCTTCACTAGTGGCAGGTCGTGTCAGACGAATCTGACTGTGTTCTTCGACTGGGTAAACAGTTGGATGTGGGAGGGGCGCTTGATGTGGTATACTTGGATTTCAGCAAAGCCTTTGACACGGTTCCGCACAGGCGACTGATAAATTGAGTGCCCTCGGTATGGGACCTAGAGTAACTAGGTTAAAAATTGGTTGAATGGTAGGAGACAGAGAGTAGTGGTAAATGGAGCTTGCTCTGAAGAAAAGGATGTCGTCAGTGGAGTACCACAGGGATCGGTCCTAGGGCTGGCTCTTTTTAACGTCTTTGTGAGCAATATTGTGGAAGGGCTGTCTGGTAAGATTTGTTTCTTTGCAGCTGATAATAAACTCTGCAACAGGGTGGGCACCCTGGAGGGTGTGAATGACATGAGGAAGGACCTAGCGAAGCTGGAGGAATGGACTGATATTTGGCAACTAAGGTTTAATCCCAAAAAATGCAGGGTCATGCACTTGGGTCACAAAAATCCGAGGGAACGGTACAGTATAGGGGGTGAATTGCTTCAGTGTATAAAGGAAGAGCGGGACTTGGGGGTGATTGTGTCTGATGACCTTAAAGCTTCCAAACAGAAAAAGCGTCGGTCAAAGCCAGAAGGATGCTTGGGTGCATAAAGAGAGGCATGTCCAGCAGGAAAAAGGAGGTTATAGTGCCGTTGTATAAGTCTCTGGTGAGGCCCCATTTGGAGTACTGTGTACAGTTCTGGAGACTGCACCTACGGAAAGATATTAACAGGATGGAGTTGGTCCAGAGGGCGGCTACAAAATTAGTAAGCGGTCTTGAATGCAAAAATTATAGGGACAGGCTTATGAACCTCAACATGTATACGCTTGAAGAGAGGAGGGAGAGAGGAGACAATAGAAACGTTTAAATATCTCAAGGGCATTTATGTACAGGAAGAGAGCCTTTTTCAAATGGAGGAGAGCTCTGGAATGAAAGGGCATATGACAAAGTTAAGAGAGAATAGGCATAGGAGTAACCTAAGGAAGTATTATTTCATGGAAAGGGTGATGGAGGCATGGAATGGCCTCCCGGTTGAGGTGGTGGAGTCTAGGAATGTTCCAGAATTTAAAAAGGCATGGGATAAGCATGTGGGATCACTTAGGAACAGGAAGAATTAGGGGTTACAGAGGATGGGCAGACTTAATGGGTCACATGGCCTTTATCTGCCGTCATGTTTCTATGTTTCTATGTAAGTTCATGCCATGGGAAACTGCAGATACACATGCTTATATGTCTTTAGCAAAATCCTATAGGATTTAGTCTTAATGCTTGTGGCTTTTAGACAATACATTGCAATGAATAAAAGCAATAATGGAAATATATGTATATTCATCCATCATAAATCAGTACATGTTCAATAAAGCAGCAACAATGCATAAGTATTGCAAGTGAAGCCATACTACTGATGATACAATGCAAATGTAGGAAAAAACATATTTGTGATTTTAAAAATCTGCAGAGTTTATTTGCACTAGAATGACAGTGAATATAATGTGGAGGGGCATAATCGAACGGGAACGCCCATCTATAAGGGCGGCCATCAGTAATGACGGCCCCATCAAGCGGTGTACCCGACTGTATTATCGAAAGAAGATGGCCGGCCATCTTTCTCTTCGATAATACGGTCGGGGCTGGCCAAATCTCAACATTTGGGCCGTCCTTAGAGATAGCCGGCATTAGAGATGGCTGCTATTGGTTTTCGTTGATAATGGAAACTAATGGCGGCCATCTCAAACCCAGCCAAATCCAAGCCATTTGGTCGTGGGAGGAGCCAGCATTTGTAGTGCACTGGTCCCCTTCACATGCAAGGACACCAACCGGGCACCCTAGGGGGCACTGCAGTGGACTTCACAAATTGATCCCTTTCCTTGGGTGCTGAGCCCCCCAAATCCACCCCAAAACCTACTCCCCACAACTGTACACCACTACCATAGCCCTTATGGGTGAAGGGGGCACCTATATGTGGGTACAGTGGGTTTGTGGTGGGTTTGGGAGGGCTCACATTTACCAACACAAGTGTAAAAGGTAGGGGGGGATGGGCTTGGGTCTGCCTATCTGAAGTACCTACAACTGCTCCAAGGAACTGCATACTGCTGTCATGGAGCTGGGTATGACATTTCAGGCTGGCATAGAGGCTGGCAAAAAAGTTTTTTTTTTTGGGTGGAAGGGGGTTGGTGACCACTGGGGGAGTACAGGGAGGTCATCCCCGATTCCCTCCGGTGGTCATCTGGTCAGTTTGGGCACCTTTTTGAGGCTTGGTCCTGAAAATAAATGGACCAAGTAAAGTCAGCCAAATGCTCGTCAGAGCCAGCCTTCTTTTTTCCATTATCGGCTGAGGCCAGCCATCTCTTAACCACGCCCATGTCCCACCTTCAGTACACTGCTGACAAGCCCCCTTGAACTTTGGTCGGCCCTGCAACGGAAAGCAGATGAAGCACTAAATGAGTATAAAACAATAAAGAATTGATCTTTGTATGGGGTTTTTTAGTCGATGATGACTTTTTCTGCGTGTCACCCTAAAATCAAGACGGGAAGCCGCAACAGTTGAGACTTTTCCCCTACTCAAATGCAGATACCATACAACTGCTTGATTGGATTTTTTTTTATTAAACAGTTACCCAACTTGGCCACGTTTTGCCCTCAGGCTGCATCAGGGATAAAAGAACTAAGAGGGGTAAAAACACAGTATAGTAAAAATCAAACCATATATTCCACTTCTTCACACAAACAGATTCACTTGTCTTAGTTCTTTTACCCATGACGCAGCCTGAGGGTGAAACGTGGCCATGTTGGGTAACTTTAATAAATCACTTCATTTGGTATTATGTATGTGATCTGCTTTTACTTTGTTCATTGCTTTTAGACCTTACAGTATAAAAGTAAGCCATGAATTGTTTTATTTGCTATAGCACAACAAAACCAATGATCACACGTGGTGAAAATAAAATTAAAAAGTTTAAAAAGTGCCCACTGGCACAAATGATTTTTCATGTTTGTGTCATGGATCCTTGACACACACTATCTTAAAATAAAGGTCTCCAGTTTGTTGCTTCAAAATGGTTTTGCAATTGGTGGGGCAGTGCAAACTTAAAAAAAAAAATCCAACAAGGGGAAAAAACTCTCCTCTTCCCCCATTCTCTATCTGTGTGGATAACACTCTCATCCTCCTTGTCTCATCAGCTCGTAACCTTGGGGGTGATCTTCAACCACTCTTTCTCCTTCTCTGTGCATATTCAATAGACTACTATTAACTGGCATTTCTTTATAACAACACCAAAATTTGTCCTTTCCTTTCTGAGCACACTACCAGAACTCTTATCCACACTCTTATCCACACTCATTTAGACTATTGCAACTTGCTTCTCACAGGCCTCCCACTAAGCCACCTCTCTCCCCTTCAATCCAAAATCCTGTTGCACGACATATTCCACCAGTGTCACCATACTCATATTAGCCCTCTCCTCAAGTCACTTCATTGGCTCCCTATCCATTTCCACATACAGTTCAAATTCCTCTTATTGACTTTCAAGTGCATTCACTCTGCAGCTCCTCAGTACCTCTCCCTACACTCAGTATCCTCCCTACACTCCTCCTCAGAAACTCCATTCACTGGGTAAATCTTTCTTATCTGCACCCTTCTCCTCCACTGCTCTCTCCAGACTCCATTCCTTTTACCTTGCTGCACCATATGCCTGAAATAGACTTCCTGAGCCGGTATGTCAAGCTCCATCTCTGTCCGTCTTCAAATCTAGGCTAAAAATCCACCTTTTCAATGCTGCTTTTAACTCCTAACCCATACTCACTTGTTCAGTACCCATGTTTTATCATTCCTACCTTAGTAATTGCCTTATCCCTTACTTGTCCTGTTTGTCTATCCTAATTAGATTGCAAGCTATGTCGAGCAGGGACTGTCTCTTCATGTCCAGTATACAGTGCTGTGTGTATGCCAAGTAGTGCTATAGAAATGAAAAGTAGTAGTAGTAGCAGCAGTAGTAGTAGTAATAGTGAAGGTATATAGCACTAAATAGTTTCACTACTGAGTGTTAAATGGTTAGGAGTTAAGTTAGTAAGTGTTGGATATGACACTTTTTTAAAATTAAAGAGTGTTATTTAAATTAAACGTTTTAATCCTCACCCCTACCAGAGAAGCAGTCAGCTCTGCAAAGAGAGAAAAAGATCATTAATAAGACTACGTCAAGCCATGAGATGCTTGTACTTGATTCCTGTGTGTAATCTGAAACAAAACAGAACAGGATTAGTGATGAATATGAACCTGATATTGGAGACACCTTCACGCTTAGCGTCCTTCTCCCAGGGTCGCCCAAATCAGCATAATCGAAAGCTGATTTTGGGCATCCTCAACTGCTTTCCGTCATGGGGACGGCCAAAGTTCAGAGGGGCATGTCAGAAGCCTAGCAAAGGCGGGACTGGGGTGTGCCTAACACATGGGCGTCCTCGACCTATAATGGAAAAAAGAAGAGCGTCCATGACGAGCACTTGGGCGACTACTTGGTCATTTTTTTTGTTACACCCAAGCCTCAAAAAGGTGCCCCAACTGACCAGATGACCACAGGAGGGAAACGGGGATGACCTCCCCTTACTCCCCCAATGGTCACTAACCCCATCCAACTGGCAAAAAAAAACTTTTTAAATATTTTTTGCCAGCCTCAAATGTCATACTCAGCTCCCTGACAGCAGTATGCAGGTCCCTGGAGCAGTTTTAGTTGGTGCAGTGCACTTCAGGCAGGCGGACCCAGGCCCATCCCCCCCCACCTGTTACACTTGTGGTGGTAAATGTGAGCCCTTCAAAACCCACCACAAACCCACTGTACCCACATGTAGGTGCCCCTTCACCCCTTAGGGCTATGGTAGTGGTGTACAGTTGTGGGGCGTGGGGTTTGGGGGGCTCAGCACCCAAGGTAGGGGAGCTATGCACCTAGGAGCAATTTATGAAGTCCACTGCAGTGCCCTCTAGGGTGCCCGGTTGGTTTTCTGGCATGTCAGGGGGATCAGTGCACTATGAATGCTGGCTCTTCCCACGACCAAATGGCTTGGATTTGGTCGTTTCTGAGATGGGCGTCCTCGGTTTTCATTATCGCTGAATATCAGGGACGACCATCTCTAAAGTTGACCTAAATTTCAAGATTTGGGTGTCCCCGACCGTATTATTGAAATGAAAGATGGACGCCCATCTTGTTTTGATAATACGGGTTTCCCTTCCCCTTCGCCGGGACGTCCTGCGAGGACGTCCTCAGGAAAAATTGGGCGCCCTTTTTGATTATGCTCCTCCTTGTGTCACTCACTCTACTCCAACTGTTATAACAGATTGCAGCATAAGAAAATATGTGAATCTCCCTTCTTATCCCAAGGTCAGTGAATTATTTTGGGTAGTCTCGTCCTGAATTCTCCTTGGTACTTAGAAGCTGTGCATTTCTGAAAAAACAATGAGCTAATAGGAATAAATCAATTTAGACCTAGTTTAGAAGAAGTAGGTTAATAAATATGCACAGCAGAAGAAATTATTAATGACTAGAGCTCACGAAGTGTTAAGTAATTACTGATGTGATGTAACCCACCCACAATAAAATAATGAAATATTTTCCCCTTGGCAGTTCTATATGACATATGATGGGTTTAAAAGTATATGCCACTTAATTAATTAACAATTGATTGGGTACATAATGCATACCACTGAAGGAAAACTCTGGCCCTCACAGCAAAGGGAAGGCTTCTGAAAGATAAGGCAGTACCTCATTAGTTCATTTCTGAGAACTATTTATAGTGATATCCATCTATGTCCTGGCAGGCCCAATGGGTGACCCCCCTCCCCCCCCCCCCCCCGAACACACACACACAACGATGCTCTGCTCCTTTCCTAGGCTTACACAGGAAAAGAAAGTATTAGTTTATTTAACAGTGGTATTTATGTGGGCAGGTGGCTATTTATCAGCATTGGCCCTGTATGTTGTACTGCAGAGGTCTGCTGTGTTGGTAGAAATCCATGCAATGGACTTTTCTTCTAGGAACTTGTTCAAACCTTTTTTTAACCTAGATATGCTAACTGCTGATCCTCTGGCAATGAATTCTAGAGCTTAATTATTCTTTGAATGAAAAAATATTTCCTCCTATTTATTTTGAAACTATTTCATATAATTACATTGAGTGTCCCCTTACCTTTGTACTCTTTGAAAGAGTGATAATTCAAAACATTTTAACCCTTTCTACACCATTCAGGATTTTGTAGACCTCAATCATATCCCCACTCAGTTACCTTTTTTCCAAGCTGAAGATCCCTAACCTCTTTAGTCTTTCCTTGTATGGAAAGAGTTCCATCCCCTTTATCATTTTGGTCATTCTTCTTTGAACCTTTTCTAATTCCACTACATCTTTTTTTTTAAGATATGGCAACCGGAATTGAACACAATACTCAAGGTGAGGTCGCACTATGGAGTGATACAGAGACATTGTAATATTCTTGATCTTTTTTACTATCCCTTTCCTAACCAAATTTAAACAAATAATTGCAACTGGCAACAGTGTTCTCCTCTTACAATTTGACATGTCCAGCGTGTTTGACATGGCTAGCCATAAAATATTATTGAACATCCTAGAATACTTCGGACTTGGAGGAAATGTATTGAATTGGATCAATGGCTTCCTTACCGCAAGAATATACCAAGTGACATCAAAATCGACTACATCATCGCCATGGAAACCTGAATGTGGAGTACCCCAGGGATCGCTGCTATCACCTGCACTTTTTAATCTAATGATGACACCACTGGCCAAATCACTATCTCACCAAGGCCTCAATCCATACATCTGTGCAGATGATGTCATGATCTACATCCCGTTCAAACATGAACTAACAGAAATTAATAATGAAATCAAACACAGTCTCCAAATAATGAACGCATGGGTGGATGCATTCCAACTAAAGCTCAATGCAGAAAAAACACAATACCTTATCCTCTCATCACAATATAACAAGATCAAACAGACCACTATAAACACTCCAGGTTACACCCTACCTATTTTGGACAACTTGAAACTTCTGGGAGTTACAATTAACCAAAATCTCACACTAGAAAGCCAAGCAAAAAATATAGCAAAGAAAATGTTCCATACAATGTGGAAACTCAAAAGAGTTAAATCTTTCTTCCCAAGAGACATATTCCATAGCCTGGTACAATCAATGGTGTTAAGCCACCTGGATTACTGTAATGCCATTTACGCCGGATGTAAAGAACAAATCATTAAGAAACTCCAAACTGCCCAAAACACTGCAGCCAGACTTATATTTGGAAAAGCGAAATACGAAAGTGCCAAACTCCTAAGAGAAAAATTGCACTGGCTCCCACTGAAAGAACAAAATACGTTTAAAATATGTACCTTGGTTCATAAAATTATTCATGGCGAGGCCCCGGCATATATGTCAGACCTCATAGATTTACCAACCAGGAACACAAAAAGATCAGCACATACATTCTTGAACCTCCACTACCCCAGTTGCAAAGGACTTAAAAATAAATCAATATATGCAACTAGCTTTTCCTTCATCAGCACGCAACTGTGGAATGCACTGCCAAAAGCCTTAAAACTATGCACAACCTAACAGCCTTCCGGAGATTACTAAAGACCAACCTGTTTAAAAAGATATACCCTAACGAGCATCATTAACGACCTAGCATCAAAACTCCGCCACAACCAGATAAAATTGAATTTTATACACCTGACTACTTCAATCAATTTTCACCAATGAACATTAATGCATCACCCCCTTACCTCTCATGCCTGAATTGATGTCTACCCAACGTACTTTTTATAATTCACTTAACATTTATGAGCTTTAATGTTAAACTGTTTTGCATTTCTCATGCTGGAAATGGTGATCATCATTACGGCACAATGTAAGCCACATTGAGCCTGCAAAAAGGTGGGAGAATGTGGGATACAAAATGTAACAAATAAATAATTCCTAGAATCCTGGGTTTTTTTTGGCTACCGACACACACTGGGCAAAAGTTTTCAGCGTATTGCCTGCAATGAAACACAGATCTTTTTGTTGGGTACTGACTCCTAAGGTAGACCCTAGCATTAGGTAACTATGATTTTGATTATTCTTCCCAATGTACATCACTTTGCATTTGTCCACATTAAATTTCATCTGCCATTTGGATGCCCAGTCTTCCAATTTCCTAAGGTCTTCCTGCAATGTTTTACAGTCTTCACATGTTTTGACAATTTTTGAATACTACTCAGTATAAAGAGGATATGACTTTCTTTTAAAATAATACAATACATGTGCATTCCTCCTGAAAGGTATTTTAAACTAAAATTTCATCAATCCATTTAAAATCCACTCCTTAAAAGAGACTTAAAGGAATGAGAGTTTATTCTCAGTGAGAAGCAATAATACCTACCGGTGACTTATCTGAAGCAGGGATATCAATCACAGACAAACAGGCTGATCTTACCATTGTTTTTATCTGTCAAGGCACTGAATCTTTCAGAAATTCTCTGCCCAGAAAGTGAGGTTGTTTTTTTTTTCTTATTGACTAAAGCTTGCTTCATGTTTGTCTAGCACATGACTTCATTTCAACTGACAATACCTGAAGTCCAGACTGATTGAAATAATCTTTCATGTTAAGCTTTCTAAGAAAATGACATTAAAAGCCTGTCAAAGTATGTGATTTTTCTTTCCTGAATGCTGAATTTTAGTGTGATAGAGACTTATACCGTGGACTGTTTGCCAATTTTTCAGTGTACAAAACAAATCGATAAATTGTACCAAAAACATCAGAGGTAAAGAAACAATTTATTTTGTCTCAGTTTATATACATAGTACCATAAGAACTTAAGAATTGCCAAAGAGCCCAGTCTCAAAAATGAACAAGCTGGGTCACTTGTGAGATCATTTGGCATAATTCTTCATCCATAATGAAAACTGAATCATTTCCTTATATATGTTAAATGTTTTGTTGATTGATCCAGAGTATAATTTACAAGAACGTTTACCAGGGTAAATTAGCTTGACTAAAAATTGTATCCCCTACTCAGTTAAAGTATGTGTCAGCTTCCACTGTCGCTGGGTCTTTTGTTGCTGGGATAGGGAAACAATGCACATGTATTTGTTTTCATATCATTATTTATGGTGTTCTAGGTAATCTTTGAATAAAAAATCACACTCAGATCTCACACATCTGCCATTCAAAATGAAAATCAAATCCAAACAAGCAGTGTGGTGTTGTCTATATCAAAACAAGTACATCAAAGCAGTCCAACTTAGTCCAGAAAAAAGGAAAAGAGGGGGAAAAGTCTCAACAAGTGCTGCAATATTGAATATTGTTCATTAATTGCATGCACAACAAGTCATCATAGACTGAAAACCCCCCCAAAAATAAGTCTATTTTTATTTTCTTATATTTATAAATGCTTATATTCACACATAGTTCCAGCTCTAAAAAGTCAAACAAAACCACAAAATAACTTATCTTTTAACAAATCTGTCCTGCGTATAGACTCCGACGGTCCCGTTTCGTATTTCTTCCTCAGGGAACCCAGACGCGGACTTGTGCAAAAATTAAGTGACTAAAAAAACGCTGGACTGGACGCTGAATCAGCTAATCAGGTAATCTTTGCCCACATAAATGGCAGATGTGTAGGTTCCATTTGAAAACTGCTTAGAAGGTTCACAGATTGTCACAGGCAAGATCATTCAGGATCAGGGGTTTTTCTTTGGGGTTTTTAGATAGTCATAATCTACAATAGAACAATTCTCCTAAATAAGATTTTTTTTTTTGTTTTAGATAATATAATTCTTCAAAATGATAAAAAAGAGTCCCTCTCCTGGAATTTTTTTATAACACAGTTTGAATTATCGCACTTAACCAGGATCGTGGACCTATTCATTCTGCAGTACCCATATGGATTCAGATTTCCTGCAAGTAAGATCTCTTATGAGGGTGCCACTGAGTCACTGAGATACTCCCCTCAGAATGACTAGAACATTGCACCCCCCCCCCCCACTCTCAACCTCACCATTATCCAGGTAGCCCCCCCCCCAAGCCTACCTTTACTCCATGATGGTCCTAATGGAACGATTTGGGCAGGAGCAAAGCCCCCTCACTCCTGCTTCTTGTGACTGGGCTCCTAAAAAGGCTGCCATGACCTCTTATAGCCCTTTTACTTTTAGCCCCCAATATTCAGTGCCGGTGCCCAGACATGGCCCAGAACTGAATACTGAGGTTACTCTAGCCAGTGATGGTAAGCATTTATAAATGGCACTCAAAGTTAGGCATGCAATTAGGAGTGCAGTTATTGACTAGGATCAGTTCCATGTGTAAACTAATTGGCTTAATTGGCAATAACTATCAATAATCAGCCTCAATAGGTGCTAATTAGCACAAATTAACAGTCACATGCATAATTATTATTATTTGTTACATTTGTACCCCACATTTTCCCACCTATTTGCAGACTCAATGTGGCTTACATTGTACCATGAGGCATTAGTCACCTTCGATGATGAAACAAATACAAGGTGATGTTATAATCAAAGAGGCTCATGTGTTACAGACACTTTAGGAGAATCGTATAGAAGAAAAGTTATTCAGTGCTCATTACAGCTTTGGATTTATTGTGTTGCTGGGTTCAAGGCACTTAAGTTGAGTCAGTAGGGTATGTCTTTTTGAACAGGATGGTCTTTAGTGATTTTCGGAAGCTAAGGTGGTCGTGGATTGTTTTCACAGCTTTTGGGAGGCCATTCCACAGTTGTGCACTTATGTAGGAGAAGCCGGATGCGTAAGCTGTTTTGTATTTCATTCCTTTGCAATTTGGATAGTGTAGATTTAGGTATGATCTAGCAGAACCGAGTCTGTTTCTTATTGGTAGGTCTATGAGGTCAATCATTTATCCTGGTACTACACCATATATGATTTTGTGGACTAGGGTGCAGATTTTGAAGATGATCCACTCTTTGATTGGGAGCCAATGCAATTTTTCTCGGAGAGGTTTGGCACTGTCGAAGCATGTTTTGCTGAATATCAACCTGGCTGCTGTGTTTTGGGCGGTCTGGAGTTTTTTTGTTAGTTGTTCTTTGCATCCTGCATAGATTCCGTTACAGTAATCTGAATGACTTAGGACCAATGATTGTGTTAGGTATCAAAAGGTTTCCCTTGGGAAGAAGGGCTTTAGTCATTTGAGCCTCCACATAGCATAAAACATTTTCTTTATTACCGAGTTTACTTGGCTCTCGAGAGTTAGGTTGCGATCAAGTGTGACACCGAGTATTTTCAAACTGTCTGATATAGGGAGAGTGTGTCCTGGGGTAGTTGATCTATGCCCTATTCTATATAAACAGCATGTCTAATTTTTACAGTGCACAATTCAAAGTGGGTGTGTCCAAGGGGAGGGGCATAGGTGGGTCAGGGGTGTACCCATCATTTAGGCATGATCTTAGTTGGTAGGCTCTACTCCCATGGTGCTTTTCCCTCTGCTTACTGGGTCAGAGTGTGCCCTGTTTTGTTTCCAGTAGTCCATGAGGTAGTGGCCATTTGTGTAAGACACTTTTAGATCCCTTTCATGTGTTAGCCACGTTACAGCACTTAGTTCTTACCTTGAATTTTGCTGAAAGAGGGCATTGTACACCATTCTGCCAGCTCGGACCTACTGCTAATCTCAGTACCAGCGAGACTCGTTGCCAGTGGGGAACAACCTTTGATCTGCAGTTAACTGTGAGTAAAGGTGCTTATTCAAATAAAGGACGTTTTCAGCGAGATTAGTCTTCAGGTGTGAACTGCTGTGCCAAGGTTATACACCAGCAACAAGTCCTGTCCCTGGAGCACTTTTAGTGGGTACTGCAGTGCACTTCAGGCAGGCAGACCCAGGCCTATCCCCCCCCCACCTGTAACACTTGTGGTGGTAAATGGAAGGCCTCTAAAACCCACTGCACCCACATGTAGTTGCCCCCTTCATCCCTAAGAGCTATGATAGTGTTGTACATTTGTGCCTCCCACGACCAAATGGCTTGGACTGGGATGTTTCTGAGCTGGGCGTTTTTAGTTTCCATTATCGCAAAAAACAAAAAACGCCCATCTCAGAAGGGACCTAATCCGTGGCATTTGGTCCGTCCAAACCGTATTTTTGAAACGAAAGATGGACGCCCATCTTTTTCGATAATACGGTCTGTCCCGCCTCTTCACATACCCGTTTTCAGACATAGACACCCATAGAGATGGGTGTTCGCGTTCGATTATGCCCCTCCACGTCATGCATGGACATCCACTTTACAAACTGAATTGTCCATACTATGAAGTGGCAAAATAAGAGACATATAGATATCTTTGTGGCAGCAGAGGAACATCCATATTATAAAGTGGCCATATAGACATCCATATGAAGGAATAGCCTAATGGTTAGAGGAGCTGACTGAAAACTAGAGGATGCCACTTCAAATCTCTTCAATTTTGTTATTTTTATTTTGTGGGCCCTCCAAGAACAGAGAAGGACTTACTGTGACTTTCTTTATTTCATCCAGTACAGAATTGCTCAATCAAAACACCTTCCTGTAACCTGGACATACTAAGTACCAGGTCTAAATACGGATACGGATGTCCATCTTTTTGGACATGGATATCCCTTTTTCTGCAATCAGAGTTGGATGTCCATATTTTGGTTCCTACCTAGTCCTACACAAAACATGTCCAGACCACACCTCCTTGTCATATGGACATACATTACCAGTTTTCAGATGTTCAAAATATGAATAGAGCTTCTTAAATAACCACCATAGTGTTATAGGCAAAGACTGGATAACAGTGGATGAGAGAAAAGTGGTGGATAGAGTGCAAGGGTGAGTAACCTAAATGTGTTGGTGGTGATGGGATTAGACTGTGGCAGAGGGTGATTAAGTGTGAAAGTTATCAGGTGATAGAAGAATTGAGGTGGATAAGTTGGAGGATGAGCAACTGGAGAAAAAGAAAAGTTTGAGGCAGTGGTCATACGGGTAAGTAAGGGTAGTAGAGCATAGCTGGAGGTTGAATAAAAAGGACAGCACAAGACAACTTGATGCATTAGAGTCAGGGGGATCATAGACATGAAGGTTAAAGTCCCTTAGAATAAGGGAAAGGGAGGATGATTCAGGAAAAAAGTACAGCACATTGACCGGGAGAGGAAAGGGAGTGAATAGGCAGGTGGAGTGGGCTTCCTTTATAGAATAGGTGCTACATAAATGTACTCTGGGCACCAAAATATAGATTTACTGCTATTAAATTATCCCCAATGTGCTGTTTCTACTGCTAGTGACGTGGAGGGGCATAATCGACAGGGGCGCCCAAGTTTTCCTGAGGACGTCCTCGCAGGACGTCCTGGCAAAGGGGCGGGGAAACCCATACTACTGAAACAAGATGAGCGTCCATCTTTTGTTTCGATAATATGGTCGGGGACACCCAAATCACAAAATTTAGGTCGACCTTAGAGATAGTGGTCCCAGAATTTTTGCCATAATGGAAACCGAGGACGCCCATCTTAGAAATGACTAAATCCAACCATTTGGTAATGGAAGGAGCCAGCATTCGTAGTGCACCGGTCCCCCTGACATGCCAGAACACCAACCAGGCACCCTAGGGGGCACTGCAATGGACTTCATAAATTGATCCCAGGTGCATAGCTCCTTCCCTTGGGTGTTGAGCCCCCAACCCCCCCCAACCCACTCCCCACAACTGTACACCACTACCATACCCCTAAGGTGTGAAGGGGAGTACCTACATGTGGGTACAGTGGGTTTCTGGTGGGTTTTGAAGGCCTCACATTTACCACCACAAGTGTAACAGGTAGGGGGAGATCGGCCTGGGTCCACCTGCCTGAAGTGCACTGCACCCACTGAAACTGCTCCAGAGACTTGCATACTGCTGTGATGGAGCTGGGTTTGACATTTGAGGCTGGCAAAAAATATTTAAAAAGTTTATTTTTGAGGATGGGAGGGAGCTGGTGACCACTGGGGAGTAAGGTGAGATCATCCCCGATTCCCTCCGGTGGTCATCTGGTTAGTTCAGGCACCTTTTCGAGGCTTGGTCGTAAAAAAATGGACCAAGTAAAGTCGTCCATGTGCTCATCAGGGACGCCCTTCTTTTTTCCATTATTGGTCGAGGACGCCCATGTGTTAGGCACGCCCCAGTCCCACCTTCGCTATGCTTCCGACACATCCCCGCGAACTTTGGTCATCCCCACGACGGAAAGCAGTTGAGGACGCCCAAAATCGGCTTTCAAATAAGTCGATTTGGGTGACCCTGGGAGAAGGACGCCCATCTTTTGATTTGTGTCGAAAGATGGGTGCCCTTCTCTTTCGAAAATAAGCCTGATACTGTCACAAGCCTGCTACAGAAGACCCTTCTGATAGCAATTGGTTCCTAGTCCATTGTTAGATTTCAGCACACATATTTATATGTGAAAATGTGATAACTGCATTTGTTAATTTATAATGATGCTGTCAAGTAAGATAGGATAGAATATATTATGTTTAAAAGAAAAACTGCTTATATTTGCTACAATACAATGTTGCTATTTTCTCTAGTAAAACTTTCTCATCCAAAAAGGTGTCTAAAGCAAATTATTAACATTAGGTTTAATTAAATATATGTTGAAGTAGAAGATTATGATTTTAATGTATGTTTTCCTTGCTAATACTCCTAAATCAATTTAAAACCTTTAATTTTTCCTGTCTTATCATAATCACTTGGCTTCAACAGACCTTTAACCATTCATTGATTTCTTCCCCTTTCCCTCTCTCACTTTTACAAATGAAAATAATCTGTACTATGGACCTTAAACAAGAAAGATGAATGCAGTATTTCAAGTACCTTACCAACAGCAATTGCTTGTACAGTAACACTGACGAGTCAACTGAGAAATATTTACAAAATGTTCATCAGCTAGTACTGGGGATACTAAATAGAGTTCCTTCCAGGTTGTTGCATAAACAGCTGCATAAATACCAAAATAAAAATGGGGCTTGCAAGATCATCATCATTATCGGCATTTTTTTTTAATAAAAAGAAAATATAAGACACAAAGACCAAAAAAGCAAGGTAAAGAGCAGCAGGTGTTAAATTTCAAAGGGAGTAGGATCTACTAAGTTCAAGAAAAAGATTAGAGCATGTATTAAATTGCTTATTTATGTAAATGAGGGGTTATGACTCTCATAATAGATATTGTCATTTGTATTAGTTTTACATATATTATAACAGTCATATAAACGTACTGCATTCTTTGGAATAAAATGGAATAGGAATTTGCAGGGTAAAAGGATTGCAAGTGATCAGCCTTTCAAGAAATCTCTCTTTGTATCTAAATCTTCTACAAATAAATGTAAATAAAACAAACAAACAAAAAAGATCACGGACTACACATACTTCCAGATAGGTATTTCTCTGTACCTGGCAACTTGCAAATGGCTATGCAGTTTAATATCGCTGGCCAAAGTGGTTATAATTAACTGGGAGAAGTCTAGGGAGAAGCCACAGATGGACTATTATGTAGAGAAGTTAATAGTTTCAGCCTCAAGTGTAATTTTTTATACACATCAATTGGAAATTATGAAGTAATTTTATAAGTGATGTGGTCATGTAGAATAAAGTCTACCACACTCAAGTAGGAACCTACAAGATTGCATTGATATTAACATACATAAAAGTTGGCACTAAGACAATAAAGCAATAGTCAAATCTTAAAGAGATTCGGTGACCAGGACTGAACAAAATACTCGAGGTGCGGTCGCATCATGGAGCAATACAAAGGCATTATAACATCCTCATTTTTGTTTTTCATTCCTTTCCTAATAATACCTAACAGTCTATTTGCTTTCTTAGCTGCTGCCACACACTGAGCAGAGGGTTTCAACGTATCATCAACGACGACACCTAGATCCCTTTTCTGGTCGGTGACTTCTAATGTGGAACCTTGAATTACATAACTATAATTCAGGTTCCTCTTTCCAACATGCATCACTTTGCACTTGTTCACATTAAATGTCATCTTTCATTTAGATGCCCAGTCTCCCAGTCTCGTAAGGTTCTTTTGTCATTTTTCAAAATCTTCTTGCAATTTAACAACTTTGAATAACTTTGTGTGGTCTGCAAATTTTAATGACCTCACTAGTTACTCCCATCTCTAGATTATTTGTAAATATGATAAAAAGCACTATCTACACTTCTCCATTGAGAATACTGACCATTTAGCTGTACTCTCTATTTTCTTTTAATCAGTTTTTAATGCACAATAGGACACTGCCTCTTATCCCATGAGTCTTTAATTTCCTCTGGAGTCTTTCATGAGGTACTTTGTCAAATGCCTTTTGAAAATCCAGATACACAATATCGACTGGCTCTCCTTTATCCACGTGTTTGTTCACCCCTTCAAATAAATGTAATAGATCGGTGAGGCAAGATTTTCCTTCACTAAATCCGTGCAGGCTTTGTCTCATTAATCCATGCTTTTGAATATGCTCTGTAATTTTGTTCTTGATAATAGTCTCTACCATTTTTCCCGACACCGACATCAGGCTCACCAGTCTATAATTTCCCGGATCTCCTCTGGAACCTTTTTAAAAAATCTGTCTGGTTACATAGTACTTAACCGGCTGTCAATATTCAGTGGGAAATAGCTGGTTATCTTCTGCTAAATATTCATGGCCAGCACTTAGTGGATAACTGGTTACATCATGCAATATAATTGGATATCTGATAATATTCAGCACAGTGCCGGCTAAGTTTGGCGATCAAATTCAGCTGTTGAAATAGCAGGCCTATCTTTAGCCAGTTTCAACTTAACTGGTCAGCTTATTGAATATTGACTTGCCTGGTTAAGTTGAAACTGACCAAAAATAAACCAGATATTCAATGCCAGTCAACAGAAACGGCCTGGCATTGAGTATCAGGGATCAACGCCGACCATGGGAGTCATTCCTGCTAACTTCCATGGTCTGAACATCGGCCCCAAGAATTCTAAAATTCTTGCCAATCTATCAATTACAGCCCGTCCATCTTTTTAGACATAGACAACCCTTCCCCTTCTAAAGTAGGAGTTGGACATCCATATTGTGGCTCTTCCCTATTCCCACTTAAAACATGCTCTCTTGCAATAAAATTGGATTTGCACATTTGTTAATGTCAGTTTTCAGACATCCAAAGCACACATTAATCTTCTAAAATAAGGGCCTTTAGAATCCGCACGTGTGTGTGTGTGTGTGTGTATGCATATATATATATATATATATATATATATATATATATATATATATATATATATCATTAACCCCCGCTATTACTATGTTTACTACAATTTGTAAAATTCTCCTTCAAGACTCTGTAGTTCTATTTACTATTTAAGCCGCATTGAGCCTTGGGAAAGCACGGGGTACAAATGTAATATATATATATAATTTCTTTTGTTACATTTGTACCCCGCGCTTTCACACTCATGGCAGGCTCAATGCGGCTTACATATTGTATACAGGTACTTATTTGTACCTGGGGCAATGGAGGGTTAAGTGACTTGCCCAGAGTCACAAGGAGCTGCCTGTGCCTGAAGTGGGAATCAAACTCAGTTCCACTCAAATTTGGCTCCTGTTCACACCTACTGGCAAAGTATGCACCATCAGGTCTTGGCGTGTGCTTTTACATTGGTTGGCATTTTATAAGAAGACATTTATACTCGGGAATGACTTAAAAAATTATCTCCCAAATATCTGATCCTTTGGTTCCTCTTGAACTGATTGCAATTGGCAGGCTAAATAAATGTTGGTGAGAGTATGCAAATGACTCTCACCAACATTTATTTAGTTGGATCTGAATGGATGTTACCAGGAGGGGAGAAGAGGATTAAAGCTCATACTAACGCTTCTCGCAATAGCAAGAATGTGATTTATGCTACAGTTTGTCCCTGCTCTCGAGTTTATATTGCCGGAGCAGCAGATCAATAAAAGTTCAATTAAATGAGCATAAATCTCATTTGATGACACAAACACTTTAAGCCTCATTGATACACTATTTGGTTGAGGCAGAACATGTGGTGGGTGATTTTCAGTGGAGGGTTATACATCGGGTAGTTGTTGGGTGGAATGGAGGTAAGATTGCCAGAGGTTAAATGTTTTAGAACAGCGTTGGATTTTTGCTTTTAAATCTGTTACTCTGCTGGTTTTAAATTTAGAAATTGAGTGGATGACTTCAGTGTAGGTTTTGATCTAGGTGCCCTGTACTTGGTCCAAAGTTTTCAATATGCTATTGAGCAGCAGATAGTCATTGTATACCTATATAGGTGTCTCTGTAGGTGTCTACTCATGGTGAACTCTTATAAATGTTACCTTTTTGTTGTATACGATTGACTGCTTGGGTACAGCTACATCTATGGATTTATGAATGAATGTTTCTATGTCAGAACCTCCACTAAACAGTGCAATAGTTCATAGCATTTAATGGGAAGACAGCAAGACATATAAACAAAATATTTTTATAGATCATTTGCTCCATCCCCAAAAGGCAAACATTTAGAAAACAACTAAACATCAACAGCTGCTATTGTGTAAAGCCAGGATGTGTCAAAATGTTCAGGAATATTTTTCCTTATCTTAGAAATCTTTATTTTGAATGATAGCCTCTCTTACTTATAAGAGCACTGCCTGTCCCCTAGCTAAACACAATTTTCCATACAGATCAGCCCACACTCACTCCTTGAACTGACGTCAATGGCTGATGATATGATCTTTGGAGTTTGCCTTTCATTAGGAATGAAGGAAGATGGCTCACCAGTTATAAACCTCACTTATAATCCACTTATGGCCATGGCCCATTTTCAAGCAGTCAAGTGGGACCAGATCAATACAATTCTTGCTGACTTGAAACCACTTGAAAAACACTGCATATCCTTTCCTTCATGGCTTAACATAAAATGCTCAAGAAGAGCTGTCAGATGGAGTAGATGGGGTGGTAAATGCTTGCCCTGCTGAGGGTTTGCTTCCTGGGTCTTTTAAACAGGCAGTCTCATGCCCTTTTTGAAAAAAAAAATGAAGCGAATTACTATTCTATTATTTATTTTAGATGATATTTAATTCCAGATATGGCAGTCTTCTTAATTTGCAATCTGCTTTGAGCTCGCAAGGGGATACAGCAGAATATAATGTAAAGCCACTAGTGGCAAGCTGGTGTACTACAATATTTCACAGTGTCCTGGGTTCCCACTAAAGCCATATAACAAACTCAAATGTGAAGGCGATATGAAGAAGCACAACTGGCATACATTCTGACCACAGAATAAATCATTGAATTAAAGAGGTGTTGCCTCTAGAAGTCCCCGGCTCTGTATATTCGGAGCTCATGGGGGCTGGGCTGCTTCATCATTGGCTAACACCTCTGAGCTATTAAACAGTCCAATATCCTGCATGTACATAATATTTCTTTTTTTCTTTTTTCTATTTTAAATTTCGCTTCACATGCGGAGTACAAGTCTATAAGAAGTTTAACTTGAAAACTACTTAGCTTTATGAGGGTCCAATCTTTTCTCTATTATTTAGCACTGAACGCAACCATGACCAACGGTGGCCAGCGTTTCGTCACCTGCTTCAGGGTCTCATGGTCTGCGTCAATCTGCAACGGAGAGAATGTATATAGTTATAAGCCAAACTTAAAACCTGGCATAACTTTGCAGTACTTATCTCTCTTTAGAAAACATTTATTACAGACACCTCAGCTAAGAGATCATCCAACTCAAATGGACCAGCTTGGAACAAAAATGGCCTCTCGGGTTTAAATGCTCTATTACGTCAGACGCCAAAAGTTGGCCTGACCAATCAGCTTGCGTTCATACAGGACTTTCATTTAAACATAACCAGGAAATCTCTCATATTTCAGATATCTTAACATCCATCTCTAATATTTAGAAAAAGTGATCCCATTCGATTTTTCCATTCCCACTAAAGCCAGCCACTTTGGGGTTTCCCCTCCCCCACCCAAAAAAAGGTACTGGGAGGAGGTTTCAGATGTAGTGTTAAACAATTTGATTTTCAGGTTTTGAACATTTTTACAGTACAATAGCAGAGTATTACGGTGCAACATTGAAACCAGATTCTCAACTGTTAAAAAGATTTCATTGCACAGGAAACTTTAAAAAGGTAAGCTATTAAAATGTATGCTAAAACCCAAAATAATGCAATGAGCTTAAAAATAATACAGCTGTATGATTAAAAAACTGTTTAAAGTGCTTAGAGTAGAAGAGTAGCCTAGTGGTTAGAGTGCCAGTCTTGATACCCACAGGTGGTCAGTTCAAATTCCACTGCTCCTTCTTGTGGTCTTGGGTAAGTCACTTAACCCTCTATTTCCTCAGGTACAAAATTAGGTTATGAGCCTTCAAGGGACAAATAAATACCCAGTCTACCTGAATGTAACTCACCTTGAGCTACCCCTGAAAAAGGTGTGAGCAAAATATAAAAAATTGCACAGAAACAAATAAACACTTTCTAGACTAACAGTATGGTACAACTCTTTTATCCAAAATTGTTACTAGAATTCTTCTGAGTCTACTACTACTACTTAACATTTCTAGAGCACTACTAGGGTTACGCAGTGCTGTACAGTTTAACAAAGAAGGACAGTCCCTGCTCAAAGGAGCTTAAGTCTCTCAGTTTAACCAGTTTCTACCATGTAAAGAAACTTAACTCAAGCCTTGCATCAGCTAAGTATTACCCTCTATGTTAACCCTTCTAATTCTCCAATTTTTAAAATAGTTTTCTATCTTTCCTTATGCTAAGGGTAAAAAGAGACAAAAGAGATTAAGGACCTTGTTTACTAAGGTGTGGTAGCATTTTTAGCATGCATTAAAATTAGAACACATTAAATGCTAAAGACACCCACATATTCCTATATGTGTCTCTAGCGTTAGCGTATGCTAATTTTTAGCATATGCTAAAAACGCTAGTGTGCCTTAGCAAACATGGCCCTTAAACTGCTATTGTTTGAATGGTTCAAAATACAGCAAAAAAGCACCAGGAGCATTCAGACATGAGGCATAATTCTATTTATTGAAAAAATAGATATTCCAGTGTAGATCCGACATGCGCCGTGTTTCAGCGCACAGCGCCTGCATCAGAGGTCCATTTAGCTCTAACAGGAAATGACTGTTATATACAGCAATCAGAATCCCTCCCTAATCAAATAGGAAGATATCCTGTCTTCTATAAAATAGTGACTCGGTGCATTAAGGTCATAAAATACCTCTGTTTGATTATCTATTTACAAACAGAGGTACTTTATGACCTTAAATAGAATTGTGTCCCGTTTCTGAAGGCTCCTGGTGCTTTTTTTTGCTGTACTTTGGAGTGTGCTTTGTACTTTGGACCCTCTGTACTGTGATTGTTTGAATGGTTACAATCTTCCTTAGAGTTTGGGATTTTTCCTTCCCATATGGGTGAAATTATTGTCACTCCTATTGTCAAGGATATTAAGGAACCCAGTCATCTGATAACTTACTATAGACCAGTTGCTTCTATTCCTTTGTTTAGTAAATTTATGGAGGGGGTGGTGGCATTGCAGCTTACTGACTTCTTGGAGCATCACAATGTACCGTATTATTCTTAGTCAGGGTTTAGGTCAAACAGTAGCACCGAGACGGTTACTGGTTCTCTTTTTGATAACATCTGAAGACTTCTTTCTGAAGGCAAAAAAGCTCTGGTGCTACAGTTCAACCTTTCCAGTGCATTTGACCTGGTTGACCATGACATCCTTTTGCAGATACTTGATAGTGTAGGGATCATTGGAAATCTATATAACTGGTACTCCGGATTCTTAAAAGACCATTCCTACAGAGTTAAGTTGGAAGGAAAACTTTCAAATAAATGGAAGAATGCCAGAGGTGTTCCTCAGGGTTCCCCACTCTCCCCCATACTTTTTAACATCTCTATGTATTCCCTGGGTTTTGTCCTGGGTAAGGTGGGTGTCTATCTGTATAGCTATGCAGATGGCATAACAATTATGGTTCCTATACTCTCCTCAGTTTCTGCTCAATCAGATTTACTTCACAATATTTTAAATACTTTGGACTCTTGGATGAAACAACATACCTTAAAATTGAATTCAGATAAAACTAAATTATTGTTAGTTGTTCTAGAGAAGAAAATGAAACTTCTGTGATGATCAATCAGAATCTATACTATTTTTCTTCTTCTATACAAATACTAGGGATTCAGCTGGTCAATAGGTTAGAATATAAGAACATAAGACTAGCCATACTGGGTCAGACCAATGGTCCATCTAGCCCAGTATCCTGTTTTCCAAATAGTGTCCAAGCCATCTTGCAAGTACCTGGCAGAAACCTAATTAGCAGCAACTTTCCATGCTACCAATCCTGGGGCAAGCAGTTAAAGCTTTCCCATGACTGTCTCAATAGCAGACTATGAACTTTTCCTCCAGGAATTTGTCCAAACCTTTTTTAAACCCAGATATACTAACCGCTGTTACTATATCCTCTGGCAAAGAATTCCAGAACTTAACTATTTGTGAATAAGACTATTTTTCTTAACTATTGAGTGAAAAAAACAAAATCTTCCTATTTGTTTTAAAAAGTATTTCCATGTAACTTTCTCAAGTGACCCCTAGTCTTTGTACTTTTGGAATGAATAAAAAATTAAGTTTACTTCTACTTGTTCTACACCACTCAAGATTTTGTAGACCTCAATCAGATCTCCCCTCATCTGTCTCTTGTCCAAGCTGAAGAGCCCTAACCTCTTTAGTTTTTCCTTATACGAGAGGAGTTCCATCCCCTTTATCATTTTGGTTGCTCTTCTTTGAACCTTTTCTAATTCTGCTATATCTTTTTTTGAGATATAGCCACCAGAATTGAATGTAATACTCAAGGTGCAGTCGCACCATGGAGCGATACAAAGGCATTATAATATTTTTGGCCTTATTCACCATCCCTTTCCTAATAATTCCTAGCATCCTGTTTGCTTTTGCCACACACTGAGCAGAAGATTTCAGCTTATTATTTACAACAACACCTAGATCTTTTTCTTGAGTGCTGACCCCCAAGGAGGACCCTATCATTAGGTAACTATGATTTGGATTATTCTTTCCAATGTGCATCACCTTGCATTTGTCCACGTTAAATTTCATCTGCCATTTGGATGACCAGTCTTTCAATTTCCTAAGGTCTTCCTGCAGTATATTTCACAGACACACATGTTTTAACAACCTTGAATAGTTTTCATTAGATTCACAGATTTCTAAATTAATACAAAGATAATTTCTGCTGATGCAAAATTTACAATGAGTAAGAAAATATTTTGATCAAAAACACTTTCAGCTTACAGTACAATCTTTGATCTTGACCTCCTTAGATTATTGCAACATCATTTATCTGGAAGCATCTAAACAAATTTAAAGAAATTACAGACAGTTCAAAATGTGACGTGTCTCATTTATTCACTATCAAAATATGATTCAGTTTCTCAATATTATAGCAAATTACACTGGCTTCCTATACAGGCCAGATTATGGTTTAAATTTTACTGTTTCTTGTATAAGACTTGATATGATCTTGCCCCTTCATAGCTCATGAATCACTTTGTTTTGTTGCAGAAAACTAGGATTACTAGATAATTAGCTTTATTTGCTTATCCATCAATATAATACTCAAAGAAAAGGACTAAACATCTAGAAACTCTCTGTTCTTATCAGGCAACTTCCTTGGACAAATCTTTCCAAAGCATATTATCTTCTATGATCAATTATAGACAATTCCAGAAACAGAAAAAACCTATTTATTTAAGAAATTTGTATGGATTCATACCTAATTTATAAGGTGTAATAGGTCTGAATCGTTCATGTATTTCCTGGAAATGACTAATGTGATCCACATTGAACTGGAAGGTATATAGCGGAATATAAATTTTATTGTTATGTTATATTATCCTGCTTATAATCGAAATAGAAAAACGCCTATATTGTGACCGAAATCGGGAGATAGACGTTTGTCTCACAAAAACGAATAAAGCGGTATAATCGAAAGCCGAATTTGGACGTTTTCAACTGCACTCCATCGCGGATGCAGACAAAGTTGATGGGGGCGTGTCAAAGGCATGGTGAAGGCGGAACTGGGGCGTGATTATCGGGCAATCAGAGATGGGCGCCTTTCGCCGATAATGGAAAAAAAATATGCGTTTTTAGCGAGAATTTAGGGCACTTTACCTGGACCCTGTTTTTCCACAAATATGGCCCCAAAAAGTGCCCTAAATGACCAGATGACCACTGGAGGGAATCGGGGATGACCTCCCCTGACTCCCCCAGTGGTCACAAACCCCCTCCCACCACAAAATATGCCGTTTCACAACTTTTTATTTTCACCCTCAAATGTCATACCCACCTCCCTGGCAGCAGTATGCAGGTCACTGGAGCAGTGATTAGGGGGTGCAGTGGACTTCAAGCAGGTGGACCCAGGCCCATCCCCCCCCCCCACCTGTTACACTTGTGCTGGTAAATGGGAGCCCTCCAAACCCACTGTACCCACATGTAGGTGCCCCCCTTCACCCCTTAGGGCTATAGTAATGGTGTAGACTTGTGGGCAGTGGGTTTTGAGGGGGATTTGGGGGGCTCATCACCCAAGGGAAGGGTGCTATGCACCTGGGAGCTGTTTTACCTTGGGTTTTTTTTTGTAAAAGTGCCCCCTAGGGTGCCCGGTTGGTGTCCTGGCATGTGAGGGGGACCAGTGCACCACGAATCCTGGCCCCTCCCACGAATAAATGTCTTAGAGTTATTCGTTTTTGAGCTGGGCGCTTTCGGTTTCCATTATCGCTGAAAAACAAAAACGCCCAGCTCAAAAAAAGATAAACGTCCATGTTTTTCGAAAATACGCTTCGGACACGTTCTCGGAGATAAACGCCCATGGAGATTGACGTTTCCATTCGATTATGCCCCTTCACGTAATACACATTTTGGATTTGAGTCCATTTTGTTATGCTGATGGTATTTTTTATTATAGCACAGATAGATCCATATACAATGGATATTTCAGGAGTGCAAAATGGTCTTAAAGCTGTGTCCAATTGATTGAATATCATTTAGTTTTAAATAAACAAAAAAAACCAAAGTTTGTTGGATTACTGGACAGTGGGAAAGGCCTACAATTACACTGGTTTTATTTGACAATCCAATACATCCAGAGGAATGTTTTAGATATTTAGGAGTGCTTACTGACTCTAGATTAACTTTTGAAGTAGTAAAAAGGGGTTTTTTTTAATCTTGAGGAGATTGCAATCTTTTAAATATTTGTTTAATGAGAAAGCATTACATACTTTATTACATGCATAATATAATCTATGCAGGGTTATTTGGTAATAAATTGAAGAGATTGCAAAATGTGGCAAAGTTTTGGGAAATAAGCTGAAATATGATCACATCTCCACCTTATTTGTTCATGATCACTGGTTGCCTAGAAAATTTAGGGGTCCTTTTACTAAGGAGTGCCAAAAAATGGCCTATACTAGTGTAAGTGTGTGTTTTGGACGCATGCAGGTCCATTTTTCAGCGCACCTGTAAAAAAGGCCTCTTTTTTGGCTGAAAATGGACGTGCAGCAAAATAAAAATTGGTGCACGTCCATTTTGTGCCCGAGACCTTACCGCCACCCACTGACTTAGCGGTAAGGTCTCACACATTAACCGGGCGGTAATCGTCAGCGCGCATACACTGCCAATTACCACCCGGTTAGCGCCGTGTGGCAGAAAAAACATATTTTCTGCCGTGCATATCGGATGTGCGTAAAAAATGGAATTACTGCCCAGGGCACGTGGTAGCCGGGCAGTAGCTCCAAATTGACACGTACCTTTGTAAAAGGGCCCCTCAGAATTTCTTTTAAAATATTAGTTTTAGCTCATAAAGCTTTTTATGAGTTGAAACCTTTTTATTTAAATGCTTTGACTATCTCATATATTCCAGGAATGGTTCTTAGATCGATACAAGATTTTATATATTTGTTACATTTGTATCCCACATTTTCCCACTTATTTGCAGGCTCAATGTGACTTACATAGTGCCGTAGGCACTTGCCAAGAACGGTAGAAAAACAAATACAAGGCGATACTGTGGTCGAATAAAGGGTCCATTTCTTTCAGGCATAAGGGGATCAGAGAGAGGGAAGGTTAAATAGTGTCCAATACGATCGCTGGATTTGCTGCGTTGCAGGGCGTTGGCATCTATGTTTTAGGCATTTAAGTTTCCACATTGAATGGAACATTTTCTTTGTTGTGGAGTTTACTTGGCTTTCAAGAGTAAGGTTGCAGTCGATTATGACGAGGATATTTTTAAGTTGTCTGAGATAGGGAGGATATGGTCTGGGATGTTTATGGTTGTGGGGGTGAGCTTATTGTATTGAGATGCTAAGACAAGGCTGTGTGTTTAGGATGGTTGAGCCCTCAAGAAATAGAATAAAGGGAGACTGGGCAAGGGAAAGAACTTTCTCTTGCCTAGTGCCCCATTTGAGAACAATTATTCCAAAAGATGTACATGCAGCACTAAATTTAAGGAAGTTTAAGACCTTGCTTAAAAGTTATTATTTTAAGCAAGCATTTGTTTTTATTGAACAAGAGGAATTTAGGATTTATTCGGATTCTGTTTATGTGAAGACAATACTCTTTTGTGAATATCTTGTTTTGAGTGCTCTGAGTGCATGTTGTCAAGTCTCTCCTTTCAATAGAAATGGCGTTCTATTGCCATTTAAATTTGTGATTTTATTTTGTTAACACCAGGCAGTATATTAAATTTTGATAATAAACATAAACAAATTGATTTATAAGTTCAAATAATTTCTTCAAGTTAGGACATTCAATCCCTACAAGTTTAGAATAATAAGCTTGTTTAGCTGAATTCACCTGATTGTATGTGGTCAGGGGTAATTTTTCCAATTTCTCTAAATGGGTTAGTTTTGACATGACAGGAATGAACCTCACTCCTAAGCCAGGGTATGTGGCATATGATCTCAGTCTCTCAAATGTACTGCTTACACTCACCATGGTACTTGCATTGTGCCAAAGAGAGCTTCTTTCAGGAGCTCATAAGATGTAGCATGTATAGGCAACTTATCCAGGTGCACTTGGAAGTTCTTTTTGATCAAGCCTGTGGCATCCAAAGTGACGGGAAATAGTTCTGTATCTTTCTGCCACATTTTCTTGGTCTCAGACTGCATTTCTTGGTATTTAAGGATCTTCCCTCTCACCATGTGATTCACTGAGTAATTGCTTGGGACCGACACCTCTAAAATCAATGCCACTTTGGTGGTTTTTCTCTGTTATCATTATATCCGGTTTTGTGGCATCCAACCTTTTATTGGTCTGGATGGGGATGTCGCAGATGATCATAACCTCTTTGATTTCCACAATTTTCTTAAGGTCATGATCCCAATGCTTTCCCAGTACACTGATGTTGTAATGCTTAGATTTCCCAATGAATGAGATGCACCACCTTGTGTTTTTCTATATAAACAATTTTTTGCCATCAGCACTTCATAGCCAGCCACGAGGCGAGTAACTATTTCTAGTTCTTTCTTACAGAATCTACAGATGTCTGTTGCACCAGTTTTTTTCAATGCTTTCAGTAAACCATCTCATCAGTAATCTGCTATGTGGAAACATCAATGTTCCACCACTGCAGCTAAGGTCGTTTATATGCAGATTTGTGTGTATGTCTGAGAATGTATATAACCTTATGGCTCTTAAACTCTAGCCCTTATCTGGCCATTTGCAATTATACATATATCACTGTTCAGTGGCTTGCTGAATAATATTTCATGGCAAAGCTGGAGATTTACAGTATGAGATCAGATGGTCAATGACAGCTGCTGAAGGAAAGTATCCCAATGTCTATTTCTTTTTAAATTTTTCTTGTTGTCTAGTATGTCTGTTTCTGTGGGTTTTGTAGTAGATTATTTCAGATAAAGACCAATTAAACCATTTAGTCTGTCCAATGAGTCAAGGAACCCACTTTGCTTTCAACAGAACAGGTTTAATTTACCAATATTCTCTGTGTTCTGCAACTCAAGCAGTCATTAATCATTATTTGAACACATGGGGGGGGGGGGGGGGGGGGCATTTTCAAAAGGATGCCCAAGTCACAATTAGGACATCCTGCTCATAACATTAAAAAAGGGTCCATCTCACAGCCATTTTCAAGCAGGAAATATGTCAGGGTTTCCTTTTCGAAAATACATGAGAATGTAATGGTCATGTTACAAGTTTGTAGACACGTGTATTGGACGTGCTCAGGTCCATTTTTCAGCACACCTGCAAGAAAGGCCTTTTTTGGGGCCGATAATGGATGTGCGGCAAAATAAAAATTGGTGTGCGTCCATTTTGGGCCTGAGAATTTATTGCCACCCATTGACTTAGCGGTAAGGTCTCATGCGTTAACTGGGCGGTAATCATCAGTGCACAAACACTGCTGATTATTGCTAGGTTAGTGCCACGCGGTAGAAAAATAAAAAATATTTTCGGATGCGCGTAAAAAATGGAATTACCTCCCGGGGCTCACGGTAGCTGGGCAGTAGTTCCAAACTGACACGCATTGGATGCGCATAGGCGCCTACGTACCACAGTAAAATGGCTCCTGAAATGTCCAAATTATAAATGTCAAAAATCCATGGACAAGGATGTCTAATTGGCAGCATTTTTACAGAAATGGCCACACAGACATCCTTACAGAGTAGAGGGGCAGCCTAGTGGTCAGTGCAGTGGACTGTAAACCAGGGCACCCAGGTTCATATTCCCCAATAACTCTTTTATTTTAAATGATGAGCCCTCCAGGAACAGGGAAATGCATACTGTACACCACTTCAATAGCCTTCAGGCTTGCAGGTGTCATAAATATTTAGGCACAGTAGATATGTGTCTGTTTCTGGAGGGCTCACAATTAAAAAAAAAAAAAGAGAGAGAGAGCTCAAATCATAACTGAATCTGTGTCCTCTGGTTTATAACCCACTGCAATGACCTGCTAACTGCTTTGCTCAGAATGCCCATTATATCTGATGCTGTCATAAAGCCAGGAATTCCTTTCCTGTTTTACTTGGGGAGAGGCAGGGGAACAGAACTAGTGGGGAATTCATGATGGGTCAAGTCTTAATCCCTCCAGTGGTCAGCTGCTTAGTCAGAGCACTTTTTGTACCCTGACTGTGACTGAGACAGATCTAAATAAAAACATCCTTCTTTTTTTAAGTTTGGATGTTTCTTCACAATTGATTATCACTGTTGGACATCTTAATTTTGTGCCCTCCCTGGTCCCGCCTAAAACATGCCACAACATGCCTTCTTGCTATTTGGATGAAATGTAGTGTAGGAGTCCAAATTCTGTCATTTGGACATTTTTGCCATATGGATCTTTTGGGGGGAATTTTGATATGTCCATCTGCTAAGAAAATGAGCGTTTTCATTTACTCAGGGTCCCTTTTACTAAGGTGTGGTAGGTTTTCAATTACCACACAATTAATAAAAAATGAACATGCGGTAACTTCAAAGCCTTTGTGGTAAATGAAGGGGGCATGTTCAGAATCTGCCCTGTATTTATTGCACCACACAGCACTGCGTTACATGCAATTGCAGATAACTCGGGAGCAACTGTGCTACCTGCCCCTACATGTAATGTGGTGCAGATCCAGGTGAAAATAAATAAAGTGATCTGGCATGGCAGTGTTTTCTTACCATTACATTTCTCTCCCCCGAATCCTCTGTAGTTGTGATCCACACTTCAAAATCCATATTGCACGACCCCACCAGACCCCTGATTCACATGCCAGGACCGCAACATCCACCTATTCAAATATCACAACCCTCTTGCAGCCTCGATCCATATATCAGAATCCCACAACACCACCGAGCAGCACATCAAGTCCCTCCCCCAGCCCCCCCAATACACTAACTCTGCCCCTCCTGGAACATCCCACCACCTACCAGCATCACAATCAACCCTACCCCACCCCTGGTTGCCTCTGGGACTTACCTGGGGTAAGCACTGGTGGGGTAGTGGGTCCCAGGGGGCAGTGCTCCCCTTTTGCTGCTGCCTGATCCCAAAATGGCACCAATGACCCCTAGTGGTAGTCTTGCAGTACTACCTCTAAGGGTTATCCTTCCATATACAGACTGCGAGAGGTAGCAGTAAGTTCATCTTTGCCAATAGTAGTGTTAGTCGGCCCTCACGCCTGGGATGCTGTAAATAAACTGGACCCTGGTAAGCCTGATGGTAGTAGTCGTGATGACTCTTCAGGAACCAGTTCCCAGGAATGAGGAGTAGACAACAATCACTAACCTCGTCTCTTGCTTCTGAAGCAAGAGAGGAATGGAAACTAATTTCAAGATTTTCCCACTTTGAGAGCACAAATCACCAACTCACCATATAAAATTTAAACAAATAGTAATTTATTTTAAACAGATGTAACATTTAACCTAACATTCAATAAAATTTATAATGTGAATCAAGTAGGTAATTTTACTTCTCTTTTCCTTTCACAGGTTATCTCTCCACATCACCCAGCATCAGATAAGTATCCTTATCTTTAATCTCTATTCCTAAACCTTACAATATAACTGAAAATTATTCAATTTCTTTTCCAGAATTGTTATCATATAAGGATTTTGATCCTTTGTGTGATTGTTATCTTTTACAGGATCCCGCACCACCCTTCACTTGAACCAGGTAAGTATTGCTCTTTTGTTTCTATCCTATTCCCCTTCCCCTTTGCTCTTAAAAGTCCCGTTTTCTTAAACGTGTGCAGCAATGCAGTCTTTTCCTTACGCTCCTGTTAGCAGGACGCTGGTCTTTCTTGAGTGGGGGCCCGTGTTCTCAGCTGCTCCACTCCTCCGGTGCGTCTTCGTCCTAACCTCACCCTTAAAAATGAAAAAGGAGGCAAGACCCTCTCTCCCTTTCTTGTACCCCGACTTAATGGCACTACTCAATTAAACTATCAAAACTTTGGACCTACTTAACTTTAAATAAATATAACTAGAATTCCTTAACCTACAAAACCTATTCTTATTCTTTTAATCCCTAAATTAATAAAGGAGCGATCAGGTGATTAACAGGAACCCAACACAACACCCCACAATCACTTTCCCCCTCCCAGTAATCTCAATATTCACACTCAACTCCAAATATATACAAATCAGCCCCACCAGCATTAATTCCCCCTTTCTCACCAATTCCTAATTCATTCAGTTTCTTCCTGACCAATCACTTCCTTTTCCAAACTCAAATCAACACCACTCACCCTCAAATCACCTATCTCCACCAGCCACACCAAAGCACACCCTCTCCTCACCAGATCCCAACTCCTTCTCCCAACCGCCAACGACTCCGTAATCAAGGATACGGAGTTTTCTGTGACATTCCAAGCCCTTCCCAACCAATCAGCCACCTCCCTCAACATTCCGAGCTTCACTGCTGACCGGCGGAATCTTGGCCAGCAGTGCTAAATCCCCATTTTAATTACTGATTTCCCATAGAAAATAATGGGGAAATCAATAATTAAAATAAAAACCCAACTAAACATTATCCAATCTACCCCAAAATTCCCATACACAATAAAACTTTTATTCCCTACCAAGCTGTATTTTCAAAATTTAAATTTAACCCTTTTTAAACCATACCCCACTATTTTCCCCCCCAAACCCCTTTTAAAAATCCCAAAATAATTCAAAAAAAATATCCCAAAAATTCAAACTCCCCCCTCTAAACCTACCCCGTCGAATAAAAAAAATTAACCCTTTCAGAACCCCCTTAAACAGCACCCTATCAAAAACTCCCACTTAAAATATGCAAATTCAAAATCTGACCCGCCACAAAAATCCCCTAAAATTCCCCACCCCAAAACTAGAAACGAAATTTTAAAAACTCAAAACCCCGAATTTTTAAAAATAAAAAACGCTATTTACACATTTTAAAATTAAATAAAATTAAAATTTTCCTTACCTGCAAGCAGAATTTTCCCTTGTGTGAAGACCCCCGCTGGTTCCGGTCCCGGTCCTCCGGTTTTCAAAACGGAACTAAAATAAAAAAACTTCCGAAGCCGGCCCAAAATTTAGGCCCCGGCTTCGCCCTAACCGCGGAAACGCGCGCCCGTGATTCGTGCATGAGGCGCGCCGCCTCATGCACGAACTCCTTCGCTCCTCCTGCCTCTCCTCTTCTGGCTGGCGCCGTCTCTTGCCGCTCCAGCACCTTTGTCAGCCGCTCGCTGCCCCGAACCAGTCCTGATCCCGCCGCTCGCCTCAGGACTGCCCAAACCGGCCTGAGCACGGCTGCGAAAACATCAGCGCCATGCCCGGGGACGCCACAGCCATCCCTGAACCACAGGACACCATAACGCCGCCCCAAACCGGCGCCACAAAACAGGTCCCAATTCCTCTCACCCGAAGACGTCCCTAACTGTTCCCGAGTCTTAAAAAAACTCGTCCCTGCTCCCTGCAGCTCTTCCCTCTCTTTCCTGGCCCCGAACAGCAGAGATCCCAAAACGGACCCCAGGTAAGTAAAAAACATTTTTTTCCTTTAACCCCCTCTAACAGTAGTTGTGAGAGATTGCACACAGTATAAACAATGTTGTCACAGCCAGTCACACCTCCCCCCAATCATGTCATGCCTAGATCCAGCCCACTCCTACATTAAGCTACTAAGTCAGTGGCTGCCTTTTTAATGCAGGAGGCAGTAGCACAGGTCTATACCATTGTCTTCCATGTGAAAAACCCCACATTAGTTGCTTAACACAGTTTAGTAAAAAGACATCTAAATGGCAGTAATCCTTTACTTATTCAGCATTCTGTAAAAATGTATTTAACTGGATTAACTGGATATGTTGCCAGCAGAGCTACCATAAGAATATATGTATTTACTTAAAATCTTATATTCCACACAATCCATAAGTCCTTGATGGGTCACAATTATACATCTATAATATGTAGCATTACAAATAACAACAAAATAATACATTAAAACATCTTACAAAAAAAATCATACTTTCCATCACCATCATTCATCTCTCTACTCTCTCATATGCCTGCATAAACAAGAGTTTTCAATTTTCTTTCAAACTCCTTCATATCTCTGATCTTTCTCATCCTTAGAGGCAATTTGTTTTACAGAGAAAAGGACCAGCAATATAAAAAAATGTGGTTCCTAAACTCATTCGAGTTTATCACACAATAAGATGGTACATCCAAAAAAAAAGCTTGTCAGGTGATCTTAGTGACTGCCTGTGTTGGTATATTTGAAGTTTTGCTGCTAAAACCTTTGATGCTTGACTCATGATTATTTTAAAGACAGAATGAATGATCTTAAACTGTATTCTCTGTTCAATACGGAGCCAGTGCAGCCTTTTCAAAACTGGAGTAATATATTTATAATGATTGCTACATGTCAAAACTCTGTTGAGTCAGACCAAGGACCATTGAGTCTAGCATCATGTTTCTGTTAGTGGCTAGACCTGGTCACAAATAACTGGTAGATCCCCCAAAAAACAGAAAAAATTCTTATAGCTCATTTCCAGGGATGAGCAATGTCTCTCCCAAGTCTACCTAGTTAATCATTTTGTTTATCATTTATCATTTATTCATTTACTAGACCGTTGCTTATTACAAAGGTAAATCAGAACGGTTTACAATATAAAATAACATTAAAACAGTAAATAGACATACTCTGAAATCCATTTATGATAGAAAAGCACTACAAAAGTCAACACATAGAGATTTCAATGAGCTATAATCATAAACATTAGTAAAACTCAAAAACTAAAAAAAATATTATTCATTTTTATTTTAAGCGGTTTTTTTTTCAAATGATTCTCGAAAGAGATGTGTTTTTAAAGCTTTACGAAAATGAGTATAAGTATCTTTAAGCCTAAGGTCTTTAGGAAGACAATTCCAAAGATAGGGTTTTCCTCTAGGGTTTGGTTCAAACTTCATGATGATGATAACCTCTAGCAAAAGATTCCACAGCTTAATCATGAGGTTCAGGAAAAAAATGTTTTTCTATGATTTGCTTTCAATGTTATTTTATGGAATATTCTCTTGGGGGCCGTTTTACTAAGCTGCAGCATAAAGTGGCCTTAGCACACCCTTGCCTAGGTTTTTTTCCCTTGTGTTATGGAATATTAAAATGTTCTATTACATATTGTGTTGACATGTAAATAGTATACTATGCCATACTTTATATTGTTATTTGAATATTTTACTGCTGTAATTGTCTATTGTTTATGTTTGATTTATTCTTACTGTACACAGCCTTGAGTGAATTCTTTCAAAAAGGCAGCAAATACATCCTAATAAATAAACAAATGTTTGCAAAAATGGTCAGTTTTCCATTTTTGTGTTAATAGCCATGCACTGTTGCCATTAGTGAGTGGCTATTAATAAAAATTACTGTGTGAGCAGTTACCACAACCCATTTTGTAGACGTCAAGGGTTCATGCGGGAATCCTGTGCTAATCAGCCCTCGGTAGCTACACTAACTGATTAGTGCATCAATGCTCCCTGATGTGAACCCAACCCCCCCAAAATAGAAAAAATGTTTTAGTGTGTGGATTAGCGCGTGCTACAATGGTACCGCAGGATGCCTGAGCACGTCCACAGTATGTCATTTTAAGCTGTGTTGGGTGTGCGTTAACTCTTAATGTAGCTTAGTAAAAGGGTCCCTTAATGTTTTTTCTTGTGTTAAATTTAAACATTCATTTCCTATTTAACCATTCTATTCCACTCATGATTTTATGAATTTCTGTCAATTCCATCTCAGTCTGATGATTTATCCATTTTTTCTGTACAACGTGGAATGCCTGTTTTTATATACTTTTACATTACTTATTTCATAAAACAATCAATGTTATTTACTTTGCAGAAGTTGCTGATTTTCTGACAGGTCTAGAAGACAATCTGGACAACATTCTGAATGTGAAATAAGGTCTGTCAGAGACATCAGAAACTGCAGTAGAGTTTTCTTGCTGCAGAGTTGCAAATGTTGATGTTTCCATTTAATTAAATCATTCTCAGAAAATAAACCAGTTTTGACATACCAAAAAAACTTTCTCATATTATTTGAAAATTACAATAAAAAATATGGATTTCACTGCAATAGGAAAGGAAATTACAAATATAGGCTGTGTGCAGATGTCACCTTCATGTTGAAGTGAATGTGGTTATGTATTTATTTATTTATTTATTTATTAGGATTTATTTACTGCCTTTTTGAAGGAATTCATTCAAGGTGGTATACAATAAGAATAAATCAAACATGAGCAATAGACATTTACAGCAGTAAAAACATTCAAATAACAAGTATGTTATAGTATACTACTTACAATGTCAACACAATATGTAATATAATATTTTAATTGACAGTGTAGGGTATAAGCAAAGATGGAACATATAGATAGGTAAGAGAGTAAGAGGAGTTAGAAAATAAGGTGACTAATTTAAAGAAAGGTGCACATGAGGTTAGAGAGATGGATGAAAGGATTTATGAAGTCTGCCGTGGGTATCTACCAAATACAGTAAGTCCTTTTTCTTACATTTTTCTGCTCATGAAATGGCTTACTTTTGGCTATATAAACTGCCATGCAGCCAAAGGTAGCAGGTTTTGGGCCATATTAAACCTGCAGTTGTCAATGATTTTTAAGCCGCTGACAGCCACAACCAGATTTAACTGTAGGTATTCAATACCGGGTACGTTCGGGCACTGGCATTGAAATCAGCAGTCTAGCAGCAACCCAGAGGGAGTGGAGGAGTGGTCTAGTGGTTAGGGTGGTGGACTCTGGTCCAGAGTTTGATTCCCACTTCAGGCACAGCTCCTTGTGACTCTTGGCAAGTCACTTAACCCTCCAGGTACAAATGTAACTAAATTAAAATATGGGTGGCAATCAATATTCAGTGCCACACCTGCATACCTAACCAGGCAAATTAGGCCTACTTTTTCTGCCTGGTTAAGTATGTGGGCACCAGCAATGAATATTTTTGATACTCATATAGTTTCTGGGAGCATCCAAAATTCATTTGCTTACAAAAGCAGTCATTGTGTGTGTTAAAGCCCATGCTAATCAGTAAAGGGAAAGGGGAATGGGATTTTATATACCGCTTTTCTATGGTATTTTGCAATTACATTCAAAGTGGTTTACATATATTAAAAAGGCAATTCTACAACTGGGCATGTGCAATTACATGCATCTTGTGTGTATAAGTGCACAGAAAAGTGACACTTATGAGCATAAGTACACTAGTCACTATTCTGTAGGTGTTAGCATGTAAGTGCTATAGGACCAAATGGCGCCTAAAAAATCAGCATTGAAAAAAACACACTTAGCACTATTCTATAAACTTCGACTAAAGTTAGGTGCAGTTTATAGAATACATGTAGCACCTGTCCCTGTGAGTAAAATTTAGGCGCAACCATTTACACCAATTAAAACCTGGTGTAAATGCTCATGCCTAACTTAGGTGCAGATCAGGCAAACTCCATAACAGTGGATGCATAATTTTCAGGAATGCCCATGACCCACACATACCCCTCCCATGGCCACACCCCCTTTTGTGATCCACGCATTAGAATTTACATGCACCCCTTTACAGAATACACTTAGAAAGTTGCGCATGTAAATTCCAATTAGTGCTGATAATTTCTTGTTAGTGGCCAATTATCAGCGCTGATTGGTTTGTTAGGCAATTAAGTTGCATGCGTGCCGAGTTGCACATGCAACTTTAGTTGCCGTTTATAGAATCCGGAGATAGTGTGTAACTACAAACAGGCATACACATGGTCAGAGCATAAGTGTGTCTCCAACTTATACACATAACTAACAGAATACTATAAGTTACTTGTGTTGTATGTCACAATTATGCCATTGATCTGATGTATATGGTCATGCCTAAATGTAAGCATGCCAATCAGGGCACAAAATGGAAGCGCCCAGATGCTGTTATAGGATAGTCACTCCCCATGCTGCATTGGTGCACCTTAATGGAGGTGCCTTGTTATAGACTTGCCCCCATGAGGGACTATTTAGGGGTCTGTTACCAAGCTGTGGGAAAAAGGGCCCTGCACTAGCAGCGGGGGCTATTTTTCTCACACGCCAGGGCTCTTTTTACCACAGTGGGTAAAAAAGCCCCAGATACATATGGCCATGTGGTAGGAGAACTGTTACCACATGGCCATGTGGCGGGGAGCCCTTACCACCACCCATTGAGGTGTTTGGCTAGCGGTAGTCCCAGAAGAGCGAACAGTAAGCCTGCATTGGGCTCACTGCTGCCCCCAAGTAAAAGGGCCTCCAATTTGAGAGAAATATATATTAAATTTTAAATTGAAGAGGATTGCATTCTTTTTAAAACTATTTGAATGTAGAACTGGTATATAAATCTGATAAATTCTCATATTCCATGTAAAAAATATTATTCCAACACCCTGGTATAAAGTAAGTTACATATGCTTCCATCTTCAGTCAGTAAATAGCACCAGGCCTTAAAATATCTTTATACATAGAACTGTGTCACAATAAATCTCTTTCTAACAGATGGGAGAAAGTTTCATGCAATAGCATGACAGGACCTTGAAATAAAATTGCAAATGGGAACAGCCAAAACGAAAGCGATAGAAATGTTGACCCTGATGTTACCAAGAAAGATTTGCAGCCACGCAGTATACTAGGCAGGAGCAAAGGATGTGAGTCACTTTAGTGCAATGCTGTCAAGAAGTGGCAAAACAATTTGGAATGCTTTTGACCTTGATGGTCATTCACAACTGCTTATTATAAAACACCCTAAACACATATTACAGAACTTGATGATTCTGTCCTCTCCTTGAAATTGTTCTTCTCAGCAATGTACAATTGCCTTTACCATCTCAGAAACCAAAAATTCCACACACTTGGCTCACACGTCTGACTACATCTTCACAATAAGAATGACCAGTGTTATCTCTTTCACTATTGTCCATTTGCTGTTTGTCTGTACAGTGGTTGGCCTCCTTCTCCACCAGCTGGAACATAAGAACGTCTGAATAAGGCTGGAAATAAAAGACAGACACTGAGGATCCCAGATAAATAAATCAGCAAACCATATGAAAGGTAATTCCATAACAGTGCACTCACTGGATATGGTGCTTATTTTAAGCCTATTTGATAAAAAGAAGTAGGCATCTACTTTCCTTTATAGCATACTAGTTAGGGTTGCACATTGATTAAAAATGTTAATTGCTCAATTAATTATGATTAAAGTTTTTACTTGCAAGATTAATCATATAATCCTCCCCTTACTTTTCCTCCTGCACAGTGCAAAATATAAAGACATCAGATATAAATACTTAAACCTGACATATTTCAATCTCTAAACTGAAATAAAATAATTTTTCTTACCTTTGTTGTCTAGTGATTTTATTTTTCTAATCTTCTTGTTCCCAGTGTCTGGTTCTGCTTCCCTGTGTCTGTACTCTGAACTCCATTTTCCTGAACCTCCTGTTCATTTGCTATTTCTTTTCTCCTTTCTTCTTCACTTTTTGCCTGAGATTTATTTTTTGACCCTGATCTTTCATATTCAACTTTTTTTTTCCATTTTTCTGCCTCCTTCTCAAATCTATCCATATACAGCATGCCCTCCCTTCTCTCCCTTCCATCTATGTGTTGTATCTCCTTCCTTTTCTCTTCCATTCCCCTCCAGCCATGTGCAACAACTCCTCTCTCCTTCCTTCCTTCCTTCCTATTCATGTGTATAATCTCCTCCCTTCTCTCTTCTCTTCTACCCATGTCCAGAATTTCCTCACATTCTTTTTTCTTCCATTCATGTGCAGCATCTCCTCCCATCTGTCTTTTCTTCCCATCCCTTCCATCTAGGTACATTTCCCCTCTCTCATTATCTCTCACCCATTTCCCTTCCTCCACGGGGGATAACCCCCCACAGATTTAGCCCTGGCTCCTTCTACTTTTGCCCCCCCCCCCCCCACTGCCGCCCCTCTCCTGCCACCACCACCACCAGGTACCTTTGCTGATGGGGGTCCCCAACCCCCATTAGCTTAGTCTTCTTCAACGCCGGTCTCCGGCACATTCACTGATCTGTGCTGTGTGTCCTGACTGACGTTTTACATGCACGTCCTGGAGTACTGGGGCTAGTGGAATTCTTCTAGCTTCATCTGTCAAAGAAAATTATGAGCCACCAAAGGAAGAAGAGGAGGCCCCATACTCATACCACAGCACACCATATCCCCAACTCATATCCACTCACTCCCCATACCCAACCCTTTCACATATCCAACACCTTAGTCATACACCCTCCATCTACACATTTCTCCAACACACACACACACCAACACAACCACACACAAACATGTATTCTTCTCTCCCCCATGATGTACAGACCCACCATCAGTCATAGCCTATAGACAACTATTCTCCCATTCCTCTGCACATACTGACATATACCCTGCTACTACTGCCACTATTACACCTCCTCCCCCCACCACCAAGTGCCTGCTAGACATATAAACACACCAAAATACACAGGTGGGTGATGGAATTCTGCATTGATCTTTTTTAAGTTGTCATGAAATTCTAGACTTGTTAAACACCTTTCTTCAAAAGGACATCAAGAACTGGAAGAATGCACAGCAACGTTGCTTTGTAAAGGTTTATAATGCTTTGACAGAAGTCAAAATTCTTTTCCCAAATCAGACAAAATGTCAGAAATTCATCTAAACCTGTGTTAATTCTGAAGGCACAGAGAAAAATTGTTTGTAGTAGCATTAGAAAATATCCCTCTTATAGATCTGCACAAAGCTGACCTTATTAAAAAGAAGAAAGACAAAACTAAGAACACAAGCTGTGATTGCAGACTTTTCAGCCCAAAAACTATGCTCTTGAAGGTGTACAGTAAGACACAAAGGACCTAACACTTGTCCACTGGCTTGTCCTCTCCCACTTGGACTATTGCAACGGAATTTATGCAGGCTGCCAGGCCTCACTGTTGAAAAAGTTCCAAACAGTTCAAAACACTGCCGCTAGACTCATCCTAAGAGAATGACGCTTTGCACATGCCAAACCCTTGCGCTTCAAACTCCATTGGCTGCCTGTACAGGAGCGCATTGCCTTTAAGCTCTGCTCCTTAACCCATAAAATCATCTATGGGGCTGCCTCAGATTATATGCACTCCTTGATCGACCTTCCACCCAGGAATGCCAATCCTGCTGCTCGGTCCTTTCTCCATCTACACTTCCCGAACTGTAAGGGTGTCAAGTACAAGAAGATTTTCACCTCGTCCTTACGCTATTGGAGTCCTAAACACTGGAATGCTCTCCCGTAGCACCTTAAAACTCAAGCGGACCACACCCTCTTCAAGAAGTTGTTGAAGACCTACTTCTTTGCTAAGACTTACTCCCCACTTTGCACCTCTGATTGATGCACCCTCCCTGACCCTCACCCTGCTTAGATTCATACTGTTAGATACTGTTTCCCCCTGTTTACTCCTTGTATACTTTTCTAAGTTTCCTATCTTGCAATTTTACTTAACTCTTTCAATAGAAATCAAACAAAATAAAACATGGAAAAGAAAATAAGATGATACCTTTTTTATTGGACATAACTTAATACATTTCTTGATTAGCTTTCGAAGGTTGCCCTTCTTCGTCAGATCGGAAATAAGCAAATGTGCTAGCTGACAGTGTATATAAGTGAAAAACATTCAAGCATTGCTATGACAGTCTGACAGGGTGGGAGGATGGGGGTGGGTAGGAAGTATGCATGGGGACATCAAAGTATATCATTGGTATTCTAACAGGGTGGGTGTGGACAGGTGAGGGGAGGGTGATCAACAGAGACATACAGCTTTATGGTTTATAATGGGCTAGGAACCCCAGGTCCTTGTTAAGTCCTTTCTGTTGGGTGTTAAAATATTCAATCATTCTGACTTCAAAGGTCTTACGTTCTTGTATGGTTTTAAAGTTACCTTTGAGGATTCTCACTGTGAAGTCACTGGTGCAGTGTCCTGGTCCTGTGAAATGTTGCCCAACAGGCGTGGGAACCCTGCTGGCACCAGCATTGTTTATATGATGTCTATGTAAATTGAATCTTGTCTTAAGCATCTGGCCTGTTTCTCCAATATAGCATCCTTCATTACATTTTTTACACTGAATGATATATACACCACATTGGAAGATGAGCAAGTGAAAGATCCCTTTATGTTGAATGTCTTTCCTTTGTGGATGACTTTGGGGTCCTGTGAAATATTTTGGCATAGTTTGCAACTGGATAAATTACAGGGAAGTGTGCCCTTCTGTTCCTTTTCAGTCAGCTAGCACATTTGCTTATTTCCGATCTGACGAAGAAGGGCAACCTTCGAAAGCTAATCAAGAAATGTATTAAGTTATGTCCAATAAAAAAGGTATCATCTTATTTTCTTTTCCATGTTTTATTTTGTTTGATTTCTATTGATAACCTTAAGAGTGGACTAACACGGCTACCACACTCCTCTACTTAAGATGGAAGATACCGCATACAGCCGCATGAAAAAGCAAATGAACAAACTTTTGGAAAAAGAAACAAAAGTAAACAGTCATCTTTACTTCTGACAATCTGCAAGAAGAATGACATCATTCCCAAAGGACTGAGGATCAAAAATCCTTTGGCTACTACTTACAATTCTGACTATGCAGAGAAACTCTGCAAACGCACTAGTCAGAAATTAAGAAATGAACTTATACATCAACTCTACAAGAAAAAAAGAATAATACAAACCCAAAGGGATGTAACCATGAGGAACATGGAGGAATTACATCCACACCTTGTGAACCAACTTAAAGAGGACCTACATAACATCCAGGGAGAAAAACAATACATTGCTATCCGCAAAAAGGAAATAAAGCTATATTCTCTTCTTCAAAATCAAAGAGAGAGAAACTGCTTATCCTTGAATAGCTACAGCTCTGCAGAACCAACAGCTCCAGACACTTTGGAGACACTTGGATACACTTCTGAGGCTTGTGAAAATCAGAGCCCAAACAAACCAGGGAATACTGATCACACCTTTACAGATGCAAACCAAATGGGGATAATAAACCTCTCGAACCATCAATTATCACAACATGAGATCTCTGTGCTTTCCAAAGGGCTCTCATTCTGCCCATCGAATAACCTAGATCAAATCCAGCTATATTCAGACCTAGAAGAATTCTTCAGAAAAATGCGTCTTAAAGCACATTTCCACAATAGAGAGACATCAAATGATCCGAAATACAGTCTTAAACAGAAGAACACTTATTTCACCCCACAGGAAGGACAAAACTACAAACTGGATAACTACATAGAAAGTTTCAGACATAGGGTTAAATCACAACTCTCCAACAAACAAAAAAGAATTCTGTACAATCTTACCCCACCAGAAAGAGCGGCCATAAGAACCCTACAAACTAACGAACGCATTATCATCAAACCCGCAGACAAAGGAGGCGCAGTGGTAATTATGGACATACAAAAATACATTGAAGAGGGCCACAAACAGCTCTCAGACAATAAATACTACAGGAAACTAACTGAGGACCCCACACAGGATTACACAAAACAGCTGAAAGACCTTATCAAAACATTTCCTACACAAGAGCAAACTCACCTGAAGAAACTCATACCAAATCAACCTTCCGTAGGCACATTTTACATGCTACCCAAGATCCACAAACTGGGAAACCCTGGCAGACCAATCATATCAGGTATTGGCACACTCACGGAAGAAATATCTGGATTCATAGAGGGAATTCTGAAACCTCTCGTACACAAAACTAACAGCTTCATACAAGACACCACAGACTTTCTGAATAAATTGAAAAATATCAAGCAACTACCACCTAACACCCTTCTGGTCACGATGGATGTAGAATCACTATACAGCAACATTCCACATGCGGATGGCATAGCTGCATGTGGAAGACTCCTAAAAAAATCCACACTGGACCATCAATACTCTCCAGAAACTATTACAAAATTAATCAAATTCATTTTAACTCACAACTACTTCCACTTTAACAATGATATCTATCTGCAAATAATGGGCACTGCGATGGGCACCAGGACAGCACCCCAATATGCCAACCTTTTTATGGCTGAGCTGGAAGAGACGTTTCTGAATACACACCAGACCAAACCTCTAAAATACTACCGGTACATCGATGACATTTTTATGATTTGGACGGAGGGTGAAGAAACACTGAAACAATTTTATTCTGCATTCAATACATACCATCCTACAATCAGGATGACATTCAACATAAAGGGATCTTTCACTTGCTCATCTTCCAATGTGGTGTATATATCATTCAGTGTAAAAAATGTAATGAAGGATGCTATATTGGAGAAACAGGCCAGATGCTTAAGACAAGATTCAATTTACATAGACATCATATAAACAATGCTGGTGCCAGCAGGGTTCCCACGCCTGTTGGGCAACATTTCACAGGACCAGGACACTGCACCAGTGACTTCACAGTGAGAATCCTCAAAGGTAACTTAAAACCATACAAGAACGTAAGACCTTTGAAGTCAGAATGATTGAATATTTTAACACCCAACAGAAAGGACTTAACAAGGACCTGGGGTTCCTAGCCCATTATAAACCATAAAGCTGTATGTCTCTGTTGATCACCCTCCCCTCACCTGTCCACACCCACCCTGTTAGAATACCAATGATATACTTTGATGTCCCCATGCATACTTCCTACCCACCCCCATCCTCCCACCCTGTCAGACTGTCATAGCAATGCTTGAATGTTTTTCACTTATATACACTGTCAGCTAGCACATTTGCTTATTTCCGATCTGACGAAGAAGGGCAACCTTCGAAAGCTAATCAAGAAATGTATTAAGTTATGTCCAATAAAAAAGGTATCATCTTATTTTCTTTTCCATGTTTTATTTTGTTTGATTTCTATTGATAACCTTAAGAGTGGACTAACACGGCTACCACACTCCTCTACTTAACTTTTTGTAAGCCACATTGTGCCTGCATGAGTGGGAAAATGTGGGATATAAGCGAACCATAAATAAATAAATAAATAAACATAGTAAATGATGGCAGATAAAGACCTGAATGGTCCATCCAGTCTGCCCAACAAGATAAACTCATTTTACATGGTACGTAATAATATATTCTGCTTGTTTCATCCCTGTAGTATTTTTTCACATAAAGACAGTGAATGACAGAAAATATTTGAGCTTTGCCAAATAAATTATAAAATGAGATTTTTTTTTGGAAAAAGAGATATACAAAAAAACACCTTGCAAAAATATTCAGACTACATCGGAAGTTGGCTTCTGTATGTAGACATCTTCAGTTTCATCCCTGACCACTAGTTTTGATGCATCTTGTCTATGGTTCATGGATGTATCTGAACTGACAATATTTATACTAGTCTGAAGAGGCAGTAAGTATTCTGCCCTCACAGTGAATGTGCATTGTAATTCAGCATATAATGGCAATTACTTCCTGATTAGAGTGTAGTCTGTATTCCTAGTGGTCAATCCTAAGCATATGACCTCCTCCTCCCTCTCAATAGACTGGGTATGGCATCACTCCCACAGAAATAAATGTAAGAAAGCAAAAAAGTATGGGAATGACCAAATGTGATAAACCAAGGAAAGGATCCAAGTCCTTTATTATATACAGTATTTGCTTGAAGACAGCATATCAATACAAGCAGCAGACGTCATTTCAGGGTGGGCTCAACACAGGTCCCATGGTTTGGCCTATGCCTTACTCAGGAGTCCTTAGAAATATAAATTTTCAGAATACAAAATCATATATAATTACAGGGTGTGCAAAAAAAGCATAATATCAAAGTGAAATGGATAATTTATAAGTGGACAACTGTGAATGATACAGACAAGTGATTATGACAGAAGATGAAAGTGAACTATCACCAAAGTGTGTATTTCCGAAAAGCATATATTTATGTTTTGTTATAAACATATATGTGCACAGATATCGTGTGTGTGAAAAAAATGACCCAAAGTGATATGTGAAAACTACAAATGATGCATATAAACTATGCTATGCTATGTTATACGATTCATATATTCCACTAAGTTCAAGACTGATTCTACGTAGATTACAGACAATAAGTCCTTCTTCAGTAGAATTTACAATTGCATATCAAATACATTGAAACTAAAAAGTATCGTTCTCATCAAATATATTGAAACTAGAAAACACCTTTCTCATCAAACAAAAAAGGTTTTAACACTTTACTGAAGGAATAATATTGTGTTATTCTCCACATTTCTAAAGGCAGTCTGTTCCAAAGCCTAATTCCCTGGTGTAAAAAGGAAAGCTCTAACATGCTTTTCTTCTGAATACCCTTAAAAGACAGTTTAATTTTAAACGACGTTCCGATCTACCTCAGGTAAAAGATGATGGGAAATCCAAACAATTAATCAGTCTACCACATCTATCACCATTCAGCATTTTGTATATCATACATGCTTGCTTAAACTTTAATCTTGAAGATACAGAATGCCAATGTAGCTCTTTCAACAGTGGGGATGTTCTTTCTTACTTTCCCAGGCTGTAAATCAATCTTGCGGCTGTATTCTGCAGAAATCGAAGTTTTTGTAACTGTTTTTTAGCAAGACCCCCAAATAGTGAGTTACAATAATCTAAGTATGGAATCAGGATTGCCTGTGCCACTATTCTAAAGTTATCCAGGTGTAATTTAGATTGAATTACTCTCAGCTGCCGTAATCAGAATTTTATTTTTTTGATAAAGCTTTCACGTGTAATTCAAAAGTTAAGCCTGAATCAGTTATGACTCTCAACACTTTTTAGTGGTCCTCAATCATTAGTTTCTCACCTGTACCCAATTCCAGACACTTAGCTGTCAGCTTCTCATAATCTCCAAACCAAAGAACCTGCTTTATTTTATTTCAGAAAATTAGCTTTAGCCCAGTTATCAGTTTTGATGACAATCTCCCTCAAGAAAGTCATAGTATCTTCACACTTTTCTCGAGCTTCACACAGAAGAAAAATAATCTGCATATGAGTAGACCAATACTCCCAAGGTGGACAGCACTGTTCCTACCATACGTAAATAGATGTTCAACAAGGAAGGTGACAACAGTGACCCTTGAGGAACTCTGCAATCTGCATTTCACTGCAAGGATAACTTAGAATCCTTTCTTACACTATATATTCTCCTGTGTAAAACCTCAGTAATGCATTTCAAAACAGTACCACTCATTCCAATCTGACTAAGCCTATTCTGAGTACTGGGAGTTACCTCATTAAATTGGCATATATTATGCTGACTCCTATTCCCAAATCAATGGGAACTGATTTGTCTATGCCTGAAAATTATAGATCAGTGGCAAGCATGCCATGGCTTGCTAAACTTATTGAATCTGTTGTGAATACTCAATTATGTGACTACTTGAGCAAATTTGACATTCTTCATATTCCACAACATGGTTTCAGACCACTACATAGTACTGAAATTTTGTTGCTGGAAATGGTAACTGAAATCAGACTGGCTTTTAGTAAGGGAAAACAAATGATTTTGCTACAATTCGATAAATCAGCCGCCTTTGATGCGGTGAACCATGATCAACTGTTGAATAGAATTAAAAAAACATTGTCAACCAGACCACTATGTCAGAGGGAGCTGTCTTAAGTAGATAGGAAGGACAAACATGTAAGGGGGTCTTTTACTAAGGCGTGCTGGCGTTTTTAGCGCAGGCAAAAAATAGGCACGCGCTAAATGCTAAAGATGCCAATATATTTCCTATTTTTCTAAATATCTATCAGCTGTTTAGTCCCGGGGTTGGGATAGCACTTGTAAATTTTAAAGGTTCTCTTTGCGCCCCAGGAATACCCTTCTCCGGGGACAAAGGGTCTGCGCTTCCACTATCAGTTGGGCCGACTGCCTAAATTCTTTTGATATTCCATCCCAGTGATATTTCTGTTGTGGAAGCACCAGAAGGCGTAACTCTAGGATAATGCCCATGACCATGGCCTTCTGTCTATCAGAATCTAAGTGAATCCCTGGTCATCTATGTACCCACATGTATTCTATTAAAATGTAACAATAATCTATATACACACTGGGTGTCAGTTGTGTGTGTGGCTTAGTTTGTAGTATCAATGAAAGGTGAAGAATATTTGAAAATAAAGACAGAGAAAGAGTTCAGAAAGAAGGCTTTATTCTTACCAAGTTTTCAATCAAGTACAGACATCAAACAGATTCTGGGTTCAATCGTATAGAGCTCCGCCGTCTGAGCAGTGTTGGGGAAGACTCCAAAATTAAGCCAAATTCTCCCTTCTTTTATACCCACAGATCTCAATAGAAGTCTATGGTAAAACACTTTTTTTTTCTAAATATTTCTCAATTTCTTAGATCATACTTTCGTATCCGGCCAGATGTTCATCTGTACCCATTTCTTTTCCGTTCTATCTATTTCTAGAGATTACCACACTTCCGTAAATGTCAACATGTTTTTGGAACAAGTTGTTTTTCTCGTTTACTAAAATATCTTTATAGTTTCACATCTTCCTTTTGTAATACCTTTCATAACATCTTATGATCTGTGTGCCATCTTATGGAAAATAAGTCCCATTTTAAGAACATCATTTTATTCATCTTATCCATTATTCCTATATTATAGGTGCCACATTCCATTAGAAAGTTGTACCTGGTCTTGTCAAGACTCCTGCTTTTTGCAGATTCTCAAATATGAAGCTATTAGCTTGTTATCAGGCCTAGTCAGTGCTTTTTGGTTGTTTTAAGCTATGTTGCTTGGCCCATCACTATTCCAGTGTATAGGTCTTCAAGCTAGCCCATATATTAACATTCCCCTCTTCACCCTATCCCATAGGGTGACACCAGGGTTAATACACCATGGTACCATCCATTCCAGAAGGTATCCTATAAGGCCAAATTTTCTGAGTCTTACGGTTAACTGGTACAGTCAGATTTGTTTTTGGTTTAAGATTACCATCTTGGCACCACTTCAATTATTTCAATCCTTCTTATCTATATCTGTGGTTATACAAAAACTTATAATTACTATAATAATATTTTTGATTCAACCCTTTAATATGCAGGTTCTAACTTATTCTTACCTATGTGAGTATATATTGTTATCAATCATAAATTCTTTGGTTATATACTGATTATATCTTGAGTATACATTTGCATAGATTTACATAGGTTATGTAGACATTTTGCTCATGTATCACTTCATCTTATAAAGCTTTATATGGTTATATTGTATCCCTGTGTGCTATTACCTGATTATACAGTTGCAGACATCTCTCTAGTGTCTCTAGCATTTGCATAGCGATTGGTCCTTCTCAGAGGGAGATAGTCCAATGTGTTATCTCCAGTGGTGTTGGGAAGGAGATTTTCGTACAGGACATATTGTCCTGCTGTTGTCTTTTTCATTATTGCAGTTTCAATTAAGCGTTCTACTAAGCCTCTAGCACAAGGGATTATGCAACATCCTACTAATACAAAAATTGCTACCACTATAATTATAGTAGTGGCTGCTGAAATGATAAATGTCTTCCATTTACCAAAAGCTCTATCCATCCAACCAGTCCAGGATGTGTCAACACCAGAGTTCTCTGCCAACTCTTGTGACAGTGAGGTTAAGCCTTCCAAAGCTCTGGTGATTGATCCATCTGGAGCAGTGTTGTTGGGGATAAAGGTGCAACACTGTGTACCTATTTTCCGGCACACTCCGCCATCCGATGCCAAAATCTGGTCAAGAACTAATCTATTTTCTAACGTCATTCTGCTGGTGGCATCTAATTGTGTTGCAATTCCTTGAACCGCGTCTCTGGTGTAATTGACAAATCTCTGCTGGTTGTAATATATATAGTTGATCCAGTCTAAATTTTTATTTATAGTAGCCCACCAAAAGAAAGCTGATTCGAACCCTGCGGCTATCTGGTTTCTGGCTTTGAATTCATCAGGTACCCCTTTTGGAACTCCAATTGCATCTATATATACCCGATCATCAAAAGATCCAGGCATTGCATCTCTCTTCACTCGTGAGGAAGAGGTGCTATGAGGAGGGAGCAAAGATGCTATTACAATTGGAATTACCAATTTGACTAAGGCACATCTGCCTGTCCAACTCCTATGGAGTGTATGGTAGATAGTGTGGGTTCCACAGTACCACCATATGTCTGCTCTAGCTTGTGAAAAGTCTGTGAGATTTAGATTTCGTAGAGTCCCTTTTTCTAGGGTTGTGTTACAATTGGTCAAATTTCCTAGAAACCGTGTATTTTTCACCCCATATCGTTCCAGACATGTATGATATCTGGTAGCAGGATCTGGAATCCTGAATGCAGGTGGAACCCTCAGCCGAGGGAGTAAGTAGGGGTGGTGCTCGTCAAGATGTTGACAAGACTGATTCACTTCAGTTGTTACCTGAAGTAACTCTAGCATACATCAAAAACCATCTGGGTCAGGATATAAAACCTATGAAAAATACCGACGGCCATCTTTGACTTGGGACGTTTGATATACTCGTGGTGAGTAAAGGTCTTTTTTGTATCAAGATATAGTACTTTACTATTTACTGAGAATATTTATTTTTTCATAGGAGACTACCTTGAAACAGCATTTTTACGCGAAACATGGATCTTGTCGGTCAACATCTGGTCTCCAGTATTAAGAATTTAATGAAAGCTAAGTACTACTATGAAAATGTGTTATGAACATGTCATATATATAATTCAAGTATTTAAAATTGATATTTAAAATTTAAAAAGCTATAAAAGTAAAAAAAATACTGAAAAAATATAAAAGAGGTACATCTGTGGATTAATGAGGATTGCGTTACTACCCTTTTCAGACATATGCTAGGCTCATTCAGCTTAATTAGGGGAAAGTACACTGATCTGATAGATCCTACTATGACCTCCTGGTTCAATTGACCTTTGGATGATTAAGTGAAGGAGAAAGTGAACAGATTGAAGCAGAGCGTTTGTTATATTGTTAATGTATTCCTATGGGCATTTTTAGCATTTAGCGTGTGCCTATTTTTAACGCACACTAAAAATGCCGGCGTGCCTAAGTAAAAGACCCCCTAAGTAACTAGCTTTCTTAGATAACCTTTTAAGGTAGATAATAGTATTTGTATCAACTTCCAAAAATGTATCTCCTCTCTCCTTCTGTTGCTCCCACCATTAGCAACCCTGTCTGATTTCAACAAGACTTTGCCTAATAATATCTATTTTAGTCTGGAAATAATTTGCCAAGTCAAATTAAATGAAATCATCTGCACCTTATCAGTTGTTATCAATGAGTTGAAAATTTGGAAAAGCTGTTTTGATGATTTTTTTCTGAATCTGCTGTTATTTTTCCATAATATTCCCTTTTTGACACAACAGAATTTTTATATATTTTAATTTCTTCTTTCCACTGTCTATAAATACCGGGATCCTTAGCTTTACTCCAGGATCTCTCTAGCCTCCCACAGCCCCTCTTAAGATTTGCCAACTCTGGTGTATACCGGTGATTCTGTTTTAAGCAACCATTCCTTTTTGTTCAGAAGAGCTAATTCGTCTAAGGATAAAGACACTGCATTTTTCCAAACTTGTAGCTGTTGTATCTCTGACTTTAGTCCTCCCCCACTTTCTGCCAAAAATGTTCTGCATCAATTTTTCCCTGGCCAAGACATGTGTTAATCTACAGATATATGAAAACAACTACAGATTAAGAGACCCTTTTACCAAGCTGCGGGAAAAAGGGCCCTGCACTGGCAGTGGGGCCATTTTTCCCACATGCCATGGCATTTTTTACTGCAGTGGGTAAAAAGACCCCAGGCACACATGGTCATGCGGTAAGAGAACTCTTACCACAAGGCCATGTGACAGGGAGCCCACTGAGGTGGCAATAAGGGCTCCTGCGTTAACCCTGTAGTAATTAGGCAGCACGCAGCATTGCCCAATTACTGCCAGGTTATTGCCACACAAGCCATTTCTAGGGGTTTTCTTTTTCCCATGGAAATGGTGCACGCTCGGGGTGAGACTACTGCCGTGGCTGCGTTGGGCCGGCGGTAGCCCTGAAAGATTGAGCGGTAAGTCCGCGTTGGGCTTTCCGCTGCTCTGTAAAGGGCCCCAAAATGAGAGCTGGTGACTGATAAACAAAAAAGAAGATATTAGATGGTGCTCATATATCAATACTACATACCAGGCCTAAAATAAATGGACAAGAATGTTGTAATGTGGAACAGCAATAAATAAGACCTATAAATAAATAAATAAATAAAAGTCAATAGCAGCAAATGACCATGAAAACTTAAGTAATAAAATCAAGACATTAGTTGACCAAAAAAATAATATATAGACTGACCAAGAAATGTATATTGGTCAAGACATTATGTACATAAACGTAGTCTAAAACAAAGGTGATGTCAGTTAAAAATGTGGCAGGTTGAAAAATAAATCACACTCTCGTCTATGCCCGCAAATGGGTATGATACTACATCTGAATCAAGTGTCTCCAGTATAAAAAAAAAAGGAAGGGTCCTGACCCACTTGGCCACATTTACAATCAAGGAACACATCTAAAGCTCACTCTCATTTAATATGTAGTTGTTTTCATATTTTCATATTTTTGTATTTTGACAACTCATATTTCTAAGGACTCCTGAGGAAGGCATAGGCCAAAACTCAGGATCTGTGTTGCATCCACCCTGTAGTGACCTCATTCTCTGTGACCTCATTCTCAGCCACTGACACTATTGGTCTCTTTCCTTGCCTTCGCAAGAGGATTGTGAAAAATTGCAAGATGACCTTACGAGACTGTGTTATTCTATAACTGACGTACACAACTTGCTTAGGCCCAGATTCAGTATATGGCACTCAACGCTTTTCTATAATGGGCACTGAAAGATGAGCCTCTATTATAGAATAGCCATTGAGTGCCAATTTCAGCATACAGATTTGGGTGCCATGACTTACACTTGACTTACACAGGTGAAATTCCTGAAGCCCAATCTGGGCGCACATCTCCAGTATTCTGTAACACTGTGTGTAATCTTTGATCTTGCTTTTCAAAACCATTTCTGGTATGAAAAACACATACTGCTTGCTTGATTATTTTCCCTTCGTGTAGCTAAAAACTACTGAGCATAACTTATTATCTATAATTCTATTTCTTATCAACAATAGTCTTTGCTTCATTCTTTACGGAAGAAGATGTAAGAGATCTACCTGTACCGGAAATGGTTTCCAAGGGTGATGATGTGGAGGAACTGAAAGAAACCTCGGTGAAACTAGAAGAGGAACTGAGCCAAATTGACAAAGTAAACAGTGATAAATCACCTGGAAAAGATGGCACACACTCCAGGATACTGAATGAACTCAAACCTGAAATTGCTGATCTGTTGTTAGTGATCTGTAACCTGTCATTAAAATTGTCCTAGTATCTGATGATTGGAATGTGGCCAATGTAACACTGATTTTTTTTAAAGGGTTCCAGGGGTGATCTAGGAAATTACAGACCAGTAAGCCTGACTTCAGTGCTGGGCAAAATAGTGGAATAAAATTACAGAACCCATGGAGGGGCATAATCGAATGGAAACGCCTATCTCCATGGGCGTTTATCTCCGAGAACGGGTCCGTGAAGGGGCGGACCGAACCGTATTTTCGAAAAAAATAGACGTCCATGTTTTATTCGAAAATTTGTGAGCTGGGCGTTTTTGCTTTTCAGCGATAATGGAAAATGAAAGTGCCTGGCTCAAAAATGAATAAATCCAAGGTATTTGTTCGTGGGAGGGGCCAGGATTCGTAGTGCACTGGTCCCCCTCACATGCCAGGACACCAACCGGGCACCCTAGGGGGCACTTTTACAAAAACAAAAAAAAAAAGGTAAAAGAGCTCCCAGGTGCATAGCACCCTTCCATTGTGTGTTGAGTCCCCCAAATCCCCCTCAAAACCCACTGCCCACAAGTCTACACCATTACTATAGCCCTAAGGGGTGAAGGGGGCACCTACATGTGGGTACAGTGGGTTTGGGGGGGGTTGGACGAATAAGCATTAAGCAGCACAATTGTAACAGGTGGGGGGGATGGGCCTGGGTCCACCTGCCTGAAGTCCACTGCACCCCCTAACAACTGCTCCAGGAACCTGCATACTGCTGCCAGGGAGGTGGGTATGACATTTGAGGGTGAAAATAAAAAGTAGTGAAATATCATTTTTTGTGGTGGGAGGGGGTTAGTGACCACTGGGGGAGTCAGGGGAGGTCATCCCCGATTCCCTCTGTTGGTAAGCTGGTCATTTAGGGCACTTATTGGGGCCTTATTCGTGAAAAAACAGGGTCCAGGAAAAGTGCCCTAAATTCTAGCTACAAACGCATACTTTTTTTCCATTATCGGCGAAAGGCACCCATCTCTGTTCAGGTGATAACCATGCCCCAGTCTCGCCTTCACCACGCCTCCGACACACTCCCGTCAACTTTGTACGCGTCCGCGATGGAGTGCAGTTGAAAACGTCCAGGTTCGGCTTTCGATTATACCATGCTATTCATTTTTGTGAGATAAACGTCCATCTCCCGATTTAGGTTGGAACTTGGGCGTTTTTCTCGTTCGATTATAAGCAGGATAGACAAACATCATTTAATGGGACACCAATTTGCTTCATTTGAAGGAGTAATTAAAAATGTGGATAAAGGTCAGCCAGTTGATGTAGTGTATTTAGATTTTCAGAAAGCTTTTGATAAAGTTCCTCATGAGAGACTCCTGAGAAATTTGAGGAGTCATGGTATAGGAGACAATGTCCTTTTCTGAATGAGGAATTGGTTATTGGACAGAAAACAGAGAGTACAGTTAAATGACCATTTTTCTCAATGGAGGAGGATGAATAGTGGAGTGCTGCAGGGATCTGTACTGGGACCGGTGCTATTTAACATATTTATAAATGAGCTGGAAAACATAATGGCGAGTGAGATGATTAAATTTGCAGATGACACAAAACTATTCAAAGTTGTTAAAACACATGCAGAGTGTGAAAAATTGCAGGAAGACCTTAGGAAACTGGAAGATTGGGCATACAAATGGCAGATGAAATTTAATGTGGACAAATGCAAGGTGATGTAAATTGAAAGAATAATCCGAATCATAGTTACCTAATGCTAGGGTCCACATTGGGGTCTGCTCTCAATAAAAGATCTAGGTGTTGTTGTAAATAATACACTGAAATCTTCTACTCAGACAGTATTTAAATGTAACTCCTTTCACTCTCTCATCTTTTTGTTGGTAGGATAGATTACTGAAATTTAACATAACTGGGCTGCCCTCAATCTCAGTTTAAGAAATTTTAGCCCCTCCAAAACACAGCCATTAGGCTATCTGCCAAGTTCTCTTATGTATGACCATGTCTCTTCTTTATTCATTAAACACCATTGTGTGTGCAATTTTTAGCACTTTATATAGAATTTAGGAGTTTCTGGATGCCAGTAAATGTATAACTTCCCTTGAAAATTAACACTCATGTTTGTACTTTTGTTCTGAATTTAAGGACATTCATCTGAGTCTTAGTATCTAGGGACATACTCTTCCATAGAAACATACAACCACTGAAAAAGCCCATACTTTATATCAACCAAGCTACATCATCAAATCAATGGACACAGTGGCGTTCCTGGGGGGGGGGGGGCGGTGGGTGCAACCTTCTAGGGCAACCTTCGAAAGCTAATCAAGAAATGTATTAAGTTATGTCCAATAAAAAAGGTATCATCTTATTTTCTTTTCCATGTTTTATTTTGTTTGATTTCTATTGATAAAATCAACTTAGAAATGAAAGAAAAATGCTAATCTCTTACTTCCCTTAGCCCCCAACACTAGAAGCCCAGAAAATTGACAGGATTAACTACAGGAAAAGGAAATTTTTAAAAAATCATAAAGAAAGCAAAGGATACTGAGGGGTCCTTTTACAAAGGCACGCTAATGATTAGTGCACACTAAATGCTAGAGACGCCCATAGAACTATATGGGTATCCCTAAAGTTTAGTGCATGCTTATTTTTAGCGCACACTAAATATGCTAGTGTGCCTTTGTTAAAGGACCCCTGAGCAAGCTAAACACTAAAGTCCATAAAGTGACTAATGGTTAATCCATACCTGGCTAGTGCTACTAATTTGATAAGAAATATGTTATACTACTACTACTACTACTACTTGACATTTCTAAAGTGCTACTAGGGTTACGCAGCGCTGTACAATTTAACATAGAAGGACAGTCCCTGCTCAAAGGAGCTTACAATCTAAAGGACAAATGTACAGTCAGTCAAATAGGGGCAGTCTAGATTTCCTATCTAGAAAAACTATCTAGGAAAGACTGTAATTGTTAGGGCCAAAGCAAACATATCGTACATTATCAAACTTCACCAAACATTTCATAGGAAATCTCTAAAAGAAAATTCCATTATTCTGAAGAACTCTAGTTCGCAATCTTAGGAACAGCTTACACCATTTCTGAGTCTCTCTGTAAACATACGGAAAATTTCACACACTTTTGCCTTAAAAAAATTCAGATCTATCTTGAAAGAATACATTCAGTACATGATTTCTCAGTCTCTAACACAAATGATACAAACAGAGACCCACGATCTTCAACTAATTCAATGGTAGTTTCCAGTATATCTTTGATGTTCATGCAATCACGAGAGACAGCTCTAATTCCATTGCCTGCTCTTGTCCCATAGTTTATTATCTCTTATATGGCAAATAAAATGCTTTATTCAATGAGGATAACATTCCTGTGGAAATTTTCAAAAGGTCTCCTATATATTTCTTAAAGAAGTTCCTGGTGTCATATGGGACATCCATGGAAAGTTCTAGATTCTTAAGTGAAACTTTCTCAAATTATTTCAAAAATTCATATTTCCAATGTAATCACCAAAATTCCTGAGACATTTTACTCCCCCCCCCCCCCCCAGTACCTCAGTCACTTTCCTTCCAAGTTCTTCCACTGTGACTGAAACCACCACTGAACCCACTTCATCTCAGTAAGGACACTTTTACTAAGTCGCATGGGTGCCTATGCATGCCCAATGCATGCCAATTCAGAACTACTGCCCAGCTACTGTGTGGCCCAGGCGGTAATTTCATTTTTTTACATGCACCCACTACGAGCACCGGAAAACTTCTGGCACTCGGTGCTAATCGTGCGGTAATCGGCATTGTACATGCACTGACGATTACTGCCCGCTTAACACATGAGACCTTACCGCAAAGTCAATGGGTGGCAGTAAGGTCTCAGGCCTAAAATGGACGCACGCCAATTTTCATTTTGCCACATGCCCATTTTTGGCCCCCCAAAAGGCCTTTTTTGCAAGTGTGCTGAAAAATAAACCTGCGTGTGTCCAATACACGCATCTACACCAGCACAGGCCACTTTTCGGCCACCTTAGTAAAAGGACCCCTTAGTTTAGTTGTTATATCCTCCAAATTCTTCTCTAGTTTAAACAATTTCTTCCAGTTAAACCCAATCTAGTAACTGCCTACCATATAACTTCCAGAATCATTGGTACAGATGGAGCAGCACTCCCACTTCGCAGGGTTATTAACCAGCCCAGTGACTTTTCAGGAACCTCCAAGTTTCAAGTTTTATTTACATTTGATATACTGTGTATCATGATACTTTTATGCAATTTACAGTTTTATTAAGTACAATTTAAATAAATTAGATAAAAGTAAGAAACGCCAATGTGTATAAAGCAGAGATAATAAAATTAGTCAAAGGGAGTTGAAGTTGTCTCAAGTTCACAGATCCACAGGTTTCATATGCAGGTTTCTCAACTTGTCCGGGGCATCAAAACTGCACCTATCACAGCTGCTTCCTGTGGCAAAACCTGGCCTGCTGAATCAGCTGTGCCTAAAACAGTAGTGTTGGGGTAACAACTTCCCTCCAGTTGTGGAGAGATTATAGCAGCAGGCATTGGTGGGGTATAGGCTAGAGAACTAAGTGTAACCACCTTTCTCCAGGCTCCGGAGACCTCCCTTTCCTGTACCAACAGCTAGAAAGTTTCCTGCCATGCCTGCAGGTGGCGACAGAATAGCATATCAAGCATGGAAGCTTAGGTAGAGCTGGTATACTTGGTAAGCTTTGCATAGTTTGTCCCCTCCCCTTACCCTTTGTTGAGGTATAAGAAATAGATGGTGCAGGGGCACAGTTTCACTGTAGACCATCCTCTCAGTGACTTGCTTTTGTGGCTATCTTGGGTCCTCCAGTCCCTCACAAGTAATTTAAATTTGCTGTTGGCCATAATAAGAAGTGGATGTAGTCGTCAAACAGAAGACTAACACTTGAACATTTTGGGCCACCTATAATAACTCTATTTGCAATGTTCTGAATCAACTGGAGTTGTTGCATAGTCTTAGACAAGAGACCAGTATATATACAATGTTACACAAGTCAAGATATGAGGTAACCAAAGGTACATCATCCTTTTGAAAGTTTAATATACAGAACTGAACATAAAGACTAGATGTAGTTATACGCTTCATACACTAATGGAGATGTGGAGTCAAGGTTGACTAGACTTCAACTTCACACCAAGATCTATTACGTCAGAAAGCAGTATAACTGGAAACCCTTTATCTGCACAACTTAGCTGTAACATAGTTATTTCACCCTCACTTACTCTTCAGAATTATGCAACTGAAAGGCAGTGTCACTACAATGATGAGCATTACTGCTAATGATTGATTAAAGTAGTTTAAAATTACTTATGCGACCTTGGATTCTTGGTACTACCGAAGCTGATGAGGACAAGGGCAATCTTTTGTGTTTATGTCTATGCTTAGAAATGTTTAGACTATAAATCATTAATGCCTGGGTATCTCTGTAATACTCAAAGTATGTATACATTCAATCTGTACTTGATTAGAAATTACTTAAGGTTGTAAAGGTAAATTACGTGTGTCAATGAATGCTTCTAATGAGCAATCATTAAACATAAACATAAAACCGTAATAAAGTTACAGCTAATTACTGAATATATAGTAATATTCTTTTCTTTTTTCCCCTCTGCATTTCTTACCAAATAAATTATCCAAGCAAAATTGATGATCTTTACATGTGTATTGAATGAATGAAAGAAACATTCACAGAAACTACATGTAATGTTGGCTATTTGAACTTGGACACTTTTTTTCTTTTTTGTAGCTGTGGAGTTTTTTGATCCATGATTAAATAGTTTCACCTATAGAGCCAGTTGGCGGAGAGCATGAAAATTTTTAAAATTAGGTCTTTTTCTCCACTTATATGTACATGCAATGAAAGTTACTTGTGAATATTGTGATAATATTTATGAAGTGAATCAAAGTTTATTGTAGTGGTCTCAAACCTGGTGCTGGAGGCATCCCCACCAGTCAGGTTTTCAGGATACCCACAATGAATATTCATGAGATAGATTTGCATGCAGCGGAGGCAGTGCTTGCAAATTCTCTCATTCACTAGGGTTATCCTGAAAACCTGATTGGCTGGGATGCCTCCAGGACCAGGCATGGGAACCACTGGCTTATTAATATGAGTACATTTTTTGTTTGATTTTTTTTATTTTTCTGCTCATTTCTCCTATAGTATTTATTAGATGATTACCTTGTGCCATTGTATTCTATCATTACCTGCTGAATGCACAGAAACTCTCGCTCTCTCTCTTTTTTTTTTTTTTTATAACTAGATAAATAAAAGTGTAACCATGGAGTACACAACATTTTCAAAGGTTTGTGTGAGGAAGTGTCTAGGAAATTGCCAGTACCCCTTAATACACCCCTCACAGAGCACCTTAAATTTGGCAACTGAAAGAGAAAGGGCATGGTTCAGTGAGGGCAGAGAAAGGAGGTGGTGGAGGCAAGATAAAACTCCCAAGCACAGCTAAGCCAGAGAAGCCCAGGGAAGACAAGTACAGCCCTCCAGAATATGCCTTCATTATATGTGTAAGCAGCAGAAGCATAATGCAGGTAGGCCAAGTTTTATTTTAGACTCTTGTGGGAACTTTAATCCTGGAAGACAGACCAGAGACAGGCCTGATTTTGATTTATGTTGAAGGCAAAGACTAGAGTACACTGTGTCCTGCAGGGACAGGCCACAAGGATATTATTTTGTTCACATTTCATCAAGCCTGTGAAAGGAACAGGCTGTAACCTTCTTTTGAATATTAACAAAGTGTTCTTGTTTTACATTCTGGGTGGCTGTATCTGTTAAGGCTTTGTGCCCAACCTTTCCTTATGTTGCTTCAGTATGCTTTACATATTGTCTGTCTCTATGTATCATTCTCACTCTCAAGTCCATTCTCTCTCTCTCTCTCTCTCTCTCTCCTCTCCTCTCTCTCTCTCTCTCTCTCTCTCTCTCTTCTCTCCCTTTCCTTCCCATTCAATCTTCAGTATTTCTGTCATTTTCTATTCAATCTACCCTTCCTCCTCTGAGCATCTCATCCCAGCCTCAATCTTTACCCTATCAACTTCCTTCATCCTTAAATTTACCTCAACATTTCCTTTTCTCCCCCTCAGCACTTCCATTTCCTTATTTGTGCACAATGGGTCAACTGTTTCTCAACCTCAATTCTTTCCATCAGTTTACAGACCCCCCACTCCCCACCCCCTTTGATCCTTACAATCTCAACAATTCCATTTTTTCCCGTCTCAATTCCCCTTACCAGTTTGAACAACCCCCACCCCCAAAATAATCATTGATCCTGCTATGTATGTGTCTATATGGATGGGAGTCACAAGCAAACATGAAAAGCCTCCACATAGAGAGTCCAATCAAAAAGGAGTAAAGGATGGTAATAGACACTCCAGCACAGGAAACTGCTGCTTAAAAGATGCTTTATTCAATACCTGTACAGTAGGACCCGACACGGTCCATGTTTTGGCACGATGAAACGCCTACCTCAATTATATTCAAACAGATGTCAATATATAGAACTATCCAATGAACACCGTTCAAAAAATATACGGACATAAAGCGCAACTGAGAGCGTCAGCATGATATCAGATGCTCTCAAGCTGCACTTTATGTCCATATATGTTTTGAACGGTGTTCATTGGATAGTTCTATCTATTGACATCTGTTTGAATATCATTGTTACCCCTGAGGTAGGCATTTCATCATGCTGAAACATGGACCGCCTCGAGTCCTACTGTACAAGTATTGAAATAAAGCATCTTTTAAGCACCAGTTCCTGTGTTGGAGTGTTTGTTACCCATCCCCTACTCCTTTTTGATTGAACTCTATATGGATGGGGACAGAATTAGTGGAAGCTCATGCTGGACCATCCTCTGGCTATCACTTGCCTAGTACATAGTAACTAGTAGATGACGGCAGAAAAAGACCTGCACGGTCCATCCAGTCTGCCAACAAGATAACTCATATGTGCTACTTTTTGTGTATACCCTACTTTGATTTGTACCTGTGCTCTTCAGGGCACAGACCGTATAAGTCTGCCCAGCACTATCCCTGCCTCCCAACCACTGGCTCTGGCACAGACCGTATAAGTCTGCCCAGCTCTATCCTCGCCTCCCCAACCACCAGCCCTGCCTCCCAACCACCGGCTCTGGCACAGTTGATTGACAACTGCTTCAAAAGCTTATTCATGAATGAGGATAGAAATAATCTTTGAGGATCTGTACTAGAGGAGTTGCACAGAGAAACATTAACTGAAATATATTAAGAAACCTATTTTCTGAAATGAAATAATGTGTTTTTACCATACACAATAGAACAAAAAGTGAGGTTGCCCTGAAATGAAGATTTAGGATTTTAATTTGATATCTAACTCTAAATTATTGGAATGATACAATGATTAGTTCCTCTGACTAAACTGCTTAGTACTTCTGAAGAAGAGATTCTGGAAATCTTCAGAATTGAGAACTCCTGCTGAAAATACTCATTTATATATAGCCCTTCAGAGGAGCATTTTGAACAGATAGCATTGCATTTAAATATTTGCATGTTTTATGAACATGAATTGAGCAATATAATCTAAAGAGTCTTCAAAGAGTTTTCTTCCTGTTAATAATATTGTAAACCTAAGGGGATCTGTGAGGTAAAACTGTTTGAGCATGGTCTATTTCTAGATTTATTAGCTATGTCTGAGGTTTCTTCAGTGATATTTCTATGATACATGAGTTTCCTTCCTGGATTGCATATATCATTTGTCAGTCCACATTGTGTGCAGCTGCTTAAAAGTTTGTCTATAAACAAAAGATCCATCAAATTCACTTAGGCATTTACACGGCTTGCTCTTGATGCATTAGATCTGTTTTGGGGTTATTATGGTTTTTGGGGGGTTTTTTCCCCCATTTTTCTATGTTTTAAGTGTTTACCCGAAAACTTTGTAAGATTTCTTTTCTCATTACAGTGCGAAAAAAAAGGTTGTTGGCACATTGAATCCTGCAAAAAATGAAACAGACATTTCCCGGGAGCCACGGTGCAGGGTACTCATGCCCAGAACTGCTTCCTGTCATTTAATGATTACCTAGTCATAATCCCTTGTTTGTAGTATTTAAGGCAGGTGCACTACACTTTTTTATCCAATAAATGCTAGAGAGAAGAAAAGCTTTAGAGAATCAGGGCCAGAGTGTTTTTACTACTCAATCTGTGCAGTAAACAGAAAACATTGAATAAGATAAATATGATGGCATTGCAGTGGCGTACCAAGGGGGGCGGTGGGGGCAGTGGGGGTGGTGGGGGAAGTAACCTGTTCTGGGCAGAGGGAGCATGAAAACGAAGAGCCGGCAGGCGCGTGGCACGCCCCCCCCCCCCCCAGCGGCGTGCACCGGGGGGGTTTTTTTGCAGGGGGATCGCGCTGCACCCGGGGGTTCTTTTGCCGGGGGGGGGGGCGCTGCACCTGAGGGGCGGGGCGCATCGGCGATCCGCCTGGGTGTCAGCCCCCCCAGGAACGCCACTGTGGCATTGTTTTCTTCTAATATGATTTTCTTATATTTCAGCATATATAGTTCTATGAGAAGAACCCTAAGGGTTTTTTAATCTTGTCAAAGATAAGCTTCAAATGTTAACAAAATCCACCTTCATTCAAGAACCATTTGTTTTGCAATTGTACTTGAAATCGCTTGAAATGACGGACCTAGTAAAAATGAATGCAGTGCGCTGCATACACATGAACTTCAAACGCAGGGCAAACAAGCTCACAGGTCTTTTTTAAAATTCTTTTTAACTTCTTAAACGTTTTTTTATTTAAACTTTCCAAATTTTAACATTCAGAACATGATGAGCAACGCAAGGAAAAAGTAAAAATAACACAGGAAATCCAATTTTTCATATAATCATGAGAAAAGTGGTGTGGTAGCCGTGTTAGTCCACTTTTAAAGGTAATAAATAGAAATAAATCAAAACAGAGAAAAGAAAATAAGATGATACCTTTATTATTGGACTAACAATACACTTTTTTGATTAGCTTTTAAAAGTAACCCTTCTTCAGATCGGAAAAAAGCAAATGTTAACAAATATCAGAATATGTGAAGTGCAACACAAAAGCATTTCCAATGACAGTCTCACAGGAAGAGGGTGGGGTGGGTTAGGTGAGAAACAGATCTGGGTGGTGAGAGACAGAGAGAAATGGATGCGCTGATAAGAGAGTGACAAAGCACTACAATTTTATAGTTTATAGTGGAATAGAAAGGCCCAGATCTTTGTAAAGTCTGTCTGGTGGGTTTGCAAAATATTTCATCATTATGACTTCAAAGGTCTTACGTTCCTGGATTGTCTTAACATTTCCTTTTAGTATTTTTACCATAAGATCATACTGCAGTGTTTGATTTTGTAAAATGCTGTAAATCCTGGTTGCCATTGGAATGTTTATTATTGTGTCTACGTAAATTGAGCCTCATCTCTTAGCATCTGGCTTGTTTCTCTACTATAGACCCTTCTTCACACTTTTTGTATTGAGGGATCTTGTTACTAAGCTGCGGCAAAAAGTGGCCTGCGGTAGTGTGGGCACGTATTTTTGGCATGTGCCGGGCAAGATTTTACCGTGTCTGGGGAAAAGGACTTTTTTTTCAATGGGCCAGGAAAAGGGCCTGTGGTAAAACTGAATCCAGCACGCACTTATTATGGCCTGAGTCTTAACACCACCCATTGATCTAGTGGTAAGGGCTCATATGCTACTGGTCAGCATGCACCAACTGCTGATTAACGCCGGAAACGCCACACGTGGTAGAAATTAAAAATAATTTGTCCTTGGTGGTATGGGTGCACACCAGATTTGAAATTACCACCAGAATAGGTGCACCAGCCTGGCGGTAGTCTCATGTTGGCACATGCTGCATACGCATAGAGCCTACCACAACTTTGTAAAAGGGCCCCTGAATAATATATACCACATTTAAGGATGAGCATGTGAAGGATCCCCTTATGCTGAAAGATTTTCCCATGTGAGTGACTGTGGGGATCCCTGTGGTATGTATTGGCACAGTTTGCAGCTAGGTGTGTGCCATTCACTTTTTTTGAGCTTGTATTGGGCGTTTGCTTTTCACTAAATTCTGTTTCAAATTAGTTGGCTGTCAGAAGGCCGGCATTGGTGGGGCTGGGAATATCTCTTTCAGTAATTCATCCTCCTAGAGTAGTGGCTGTAGATCTTTTATGATTCTTCTCAATTTTTCTAGCTCTGGATTGTATGTCACTATGAGGGGGATGATTATCATATAATCATCAATTCTAAATTTCAACCACAACCAAAAGATTTAAAAAAAGATGACCATGATTATCAAAGAAAAGTTACGGAAAACTAATTTAGAGACATGCATGATGGAAGCTACAGCTTGCCTTAGGTCATAACTTGAACTTCATTTTCTTTTTAGAGACCATGGGGCTCATTTTCAAAAGAGAAAATGTGTAAAAATGGCATAAGGACAGCACTTGAATGTTTTCTCTCAAAAACATCCCAAATCAGTATTTGTGAAACCTATCTTTTAGGAGTTTTCTATGCTGTTCTTCTGCAGTTTCATCCAAGTCTCAAGGGGGCATGTCAGGGGCAAGATTTGAGTGTTCCTAAGACTTTGACTTTTTCAGCCATAATGGAATAAAAACAAATTGTTTTTATAACAAATAGGCACAAAATGTGCCCTAAATAACCACTGGAGGGAATCAGGGATTATCTCCCCTTACTCTCCTAGTGACCACTGACACCATCTGCCTCAGTTGTTATACTCAGGTCATTATAGGCAGCAAGTAGATCCCTGGAGAGTTTAGTTAGTGGGTGCTGTGCACTGCAGACTGGTGGACCCAGGCCCATACTTCCCCATACCTGTTACACTTGTGGTGGAAACTGTGAGCCCTCCAGCACTTACCAAAATCCCACTGTACATGCCCCTTCACCCATAAGGACTACTGTAGTTGTGTACAGTGGGGTATTAGGTTTTGGGGGGCTCAGCAGAACAAGATAAGGGAGCAACAGTGAGATGTGTACCTGGGAGCATTTTTTAAAGTCCACTACCACTACCCCTTAGGGTGCCCCACTGCTCTCCTGTGATATCTGGGGGACCAGTCTTTGAAAAATGTTGGCCCCTCCTACATTCTAACAGCTTAATGTTCTCTGTTTTTCACTTAGACTTTTTTTTTTTTTTTTTCGAAAATGTTTTAAAAAACCCCACATACAAAGCACAAAACCTTGTTCAAAACAATATTTGAAAAAAACGACAATTTTCTTTTTAAAAAAATAACCTTCTTTCCTATTCAGATATTCATTTATATGCCTGAAATATAATGCAAGACAGTGTTGCTATCAGACTCTAGTGCAAAGGTGGCTAACAGAGTGGTCCTCTGGGTTTTACACTTCTATGATGACTCAAGGAATGTTCCCTTCTATGTGTATTTTAGAAAAGGTTCTATGTCAGTAGATTTTTTTTTAATACTGCTGGATTTTGACACATCCCACATTGATGTCTCAATTCTGCCTTCACCTGTCTTCAGTGCTTTATAAGCCAAGGAGGGGAAATAATAATATAGAAAATGAATTGAAAATAAATCAAAGAATATCACAATCCTCTGTATCGCTCCATGGTGAGGCCACACCTTGAGTACTATATGCAATTCTGGTCACCACATCTCAAAAACGATATTGCGGGACAGACCAACGTTCCATCAAGCCCAATATCCTGTTTCCAGCAGTGGCCAATTCAGGTCACAAATAGCTGGTAAGATCACAGAACAGTACAACAGATTGTATGCTACTTATCCTACAAATAAGTAGTGGATTTTCCCATGTCCATCTTAATAAATGGTATGGACTTATTTTTTTAGGTATTTATCCAAACCTCTTTTAAACCCTGCTAGTGACTGCTTTTACCACATTCTTAGCAAAGAATTCCAGAATTTAATTACACGTGAGTGAAGAATATTTCTTCAGTTTATTTTAAATTTACTATTTAATTAGCTTCATTGTGTGCGCATTACTCATAGTATTTTTGGAAAGGTTAAACAAGCGATTCACGTCTACCCATTCCACTCCACTCAGTATTTTATAGACCTTCATCATATCTCCCCTCAGCTGTCTCTTCTCCAAGCTAAACAGCCATAGCTGCTTTAGCCTTCCCTGAAAAGGAAGACCATCGCCTTATCATTTTCATCACCCTTTTCTGTAACCTTTTCTAATTCTGCTATATCTTTTTTGAAATTTATTAATCAGAAGTGCACACAATATTCGAGATGCAGTCACACTATGGAGTGATACAAAGGCTTAAAACATTCTCAGTTTTGTTTCCATTCCTTTCTTATTAATTCCTAATATTCTATTTGCTTTCTTAGATGCCACTGCACACGAGCAGAGAGTTTCAACGTATCATCAGCAATGATACCTAGATCCTTTTCCTGGTTGTGACTCCTAGTGTGGAACCTTGCATCACATAGCTATAGTTTGGGTTCCTCTTTCCCACATGCATCGCTTTGCACTTGCACACATTAAAAGTCATTTGCCATTTGGATGCCCAGTCTTTCAGTCTCGTAACATCCTCTTGCAATTTGTCACAATCCTCTTGCAGTTTAACAACTTTTAATAACATTGTGCATCAGCAAATATATTACCTCACTAGTTATTCCCATCTCTAGATCATTTATAAATATGATGAAGTTGAAGGGTGAGAGACTCAAAAGTAATCTAAGGAAATACTTTTCATGGAAAGGGTGGTGGATGTATGGAACAACTTCCTGGTGGAGGTAGTGGAGACAAGGACTGTATTTGAATTCAAGAAAGCATGGGATAAGCAGGTGGGATCACTTAGGGGGAGGAAGAGATAGAGGATGATATGGATGGGCAGACCTAATGGGCCATATGGCCTTTATCTGCCATAATTTTCTATATTTCTATATTTTAATGAACTTTAGTAAAAGGGCCACCATATTGTCCAATGTAGTGGAAGTCAAGGGCATGTCCCTTTCATTGGTCCAGTCAGATAACAGGGGAGAGTTTGAAAATTTAGGGATAGTGTGTAAGTGAATATTGGGAGCATGAGTATGTGTGGGTCTGGTATTTTTGTACATAGGAAAGGATAATACATGAGCTGTGGAACTAGGTATCTAAGATAGTGGGGCTATGTGGAAGTGTCTGCTGTGGATGAGATGTCTAAACTTTGAGTAAAATGACATTTGTATTGTGATGAGGAAGCAGAGTAGAAGTAAGGAAAATGCCCCTGCAGATTAAAAAAAAAAAGTAGCACAAAGTGAAAGGACTCTTGAAGAATCAGGTATGGGGAGTTTTGAAAGCATTACCTAGGCAACAGGTACCTGAATTACCTAGATCACTCCCTGCATTTAAATGGGAACCTATCACCCTCGAAGAGGAAGAGGAGCTTCTGTTTCCCTGGAGTCATATTAGACTGCCTCCCTCTACTAGGTGGGGTGGAGCTGTTCCACTGTCATTCTCTAAGGATACTGTAAGGCTCATTTTCAAAAGAGATAGACGTCCAAAAAGTGACATAAGTCGGCATTTGGACGTTTATCTCACAGAAACGTCCAATCAGTATTATCAAAACCTCTTTTTGGACATCTTTCTCTGAAGTCCTTCAGAAGGATGTTCAAATCTAAAGGGGGCATGCTAGGGGCGTGTTCAAGGCGGGACTTGGGCATTCCTAAGACATGGATGTCTTTCAGCAATAATGGAACAAAACAAAGATGTCCAAGACTAAAACTTAGAAGTTTTGAGCTAGACCTGTTTTTATAACAAATAGCTGCAGTGGGAACTGAACCCACTTCCCAGGACCAAAGTTTGCTTCATTAACCACTGGGCTACTTTTCTACTCCACACAAGAAGTGCCCCAAAAGACCAGATGACCACTGGAGGGACTTGGGGATCACTTCCCCTTCCTCCCCCAAATCACAAAACATTTTTCCAAACAGCACTTTCAAAATTCCAACTTACACGTTTCTTTCGAAAATGCCCCTCTATGGCTCCTGAGGAGGCTGAACCTGAATCCATGGAACTGGAAATATCTGGAGATTACTAGAAACCCTAGAAGGTGAGGAAATGGAAGTGATGGAGCACCGGAAAGCTGCTATATAAGGAGTTGGACTTATCATAAGCAAACCCTGGTGAACTTTTCCTTTTTCACAGCCAAGTGGGTAGAGGATACTGTATTATTATAAAAACTTGTGGAGCATACAATACAATATTCCAAAATTAGTCAACATCTACAGAGGCTATTCAACAAATGTAGTAAAAGATCCATGGAGATCAATTCTATAAAGGCAACTAGAGCATTCCTAGTCATAAAGGATGGTTGGTACCTATTTTTTTTATATATAGAATACTAACATAGTCAGGTATGTCCACATGTATGCAGTTAGGCACAAGCACTTAAACGAGCCACAGAGCTAGTATAAATGTTTGTGCTTAGCTGATGGAGATATATGCATAACTTATTCAATTCTATAAGTTACACATGTATGTGTGAGTACTATCCACGCTCCACCCAGACTTTGCCCACATGTACACCCACCTGTAATCTATGTGCTATGCAAGATATGTACATATTTACAGTGGGGGAAATAAGTTTGATCCCTTGCTGATTTTGTAAGTTTGCCCACTGACAAAGACATGAGCAGCCCATATGAAGGGTAGGTTATTGGTAACAGTGAGAGATAGCACATCACAAATTAAATCCGGAAAATCACATTGTGGAAAGTATATGAATTTATTTGCATTCTGCAGAGGGAAATAAGTATTTGATCCCCCACCAACCAGTAAGAGATCTGGCCCCTACAGACCAGGTAGATGCTCCAAATCAACTCGTTACCTGCATGACAGACAGCTGTCGCCAATGGTCACCTGTATGAAAGACACCTGTCCACAGACTCAGTGAATCAGTCAGACTCTAACCTCTACAAAATGGCCAAGAGCAAGGAGCTGTCTAAGGATGTCAGGGACAAGATCATACACCTGCACAAGGCTGGAATGGGCTACAAAACCATCAGTAAGACGCTGGGCGAGAAGGAGACAACTGTTGGTGCCATAGTAAGAAAATGGAAGAAGTACAAAATGACTGTCAATCGACAAAGATCTGGGGCTCCACGCAAAATCTCACCTCGTGGGGTATCCTTGATCATGAGGAAGGTTAGAAATCAGCCTACAACTACAAGGGGGACCTTGTCAATGATCTCAAGGCAGCTGGACCACTGTCACCACGAAAACCATTGGTAAACATTACGACATAACGGATTGCAATCCTGCAGTGCCCGCAAGGTCCCCCTGCTCCGGAAGGCACATGTGACGGCCCGTCTGAAGTTTGCCAGTGAACACCTGGATGATGCCGAGAGTGATTGGGAGAAGGTGCTGTGGTCAGATGAGACAAAAATTGAGCTCTTTGGCATGAACTCAACTCGCCGTGTTTGGAGGAAGAGAAATGCTGCCTATGACCCAAAGAACACCGTCCCCACTGTCAAGCATGGAGGTGGAAATGTTATGTTTTGGGGGTGTTTCTCTGCTAAGGGCACAGGACTACTTCACCGCATCAATGGGAGAATGGATGGGGCCATGTACCGTACAATTCTGAGTGACAACCTCCTTCCCTCCGCCAGGGCCTTAAAAATGGGTCGTGGCTGGGTCTTCCAGCACGACAATGACCCAAAACATACAGCCAAGGCAACAAAGGAGTGGCTCAGGAAGAAGCACATTAGGGTCATGGAGTGGCCTAGCCAGTCACCAGACCTTAATCCCATTGAAACTTATGGAGGGAGCTGAAGCTGCGAGTTGCCAAGCGACAGCCCAGAACTCTTAATGATTTAGAGATGATCTGCAAAGAGGAGTGGACCAAAATTCCTCCTGACATGTGTGCAAACCTCATCATCAACTACAGAAGACGTCTGACCGCTGTGCTTGCCAACAAGGGTTTTGCCACCAAGTATTAGGTCTTGTTTGCCAGAGGGATTAAATACTTATTTCCCTCTGCAGAATGCAAATAAATTCATATACTTTCCACAATGTGATTTTCCGGATTTAATTTGTGATGTGCTATCTCTCACTGTTACCAATAACCTACCCTTCAATTATGGGCTGCTCATGTCTTTGTCAGTGGGCAAACTTACAAAATCAGCAAGGGATCAAATACTTATTTCCCCCACTGTATAGGATAGTGCTTAATCAGATTATGGTATATATATATATATATATATATATATATATATATATATATAGTAACATAGTAGATGACGGCAGAAAAAGACCTGCACGGTCCATCCAGTCTGTCCAAGAAGATAAATTCGCTACTTTTTTTATTTGTACTGTCCTCTTCAGTGCACAGACCATATAAGTCTGGCCAGCCCTATCCCCGCCTCCCAACCACCAACCCCGCCTCCCAACCACCAGCTCTGGCACAGACCGTATAAGTCTGCCCAGCACTATCCCTGCCACCCACCACCAGCTCTGGCACAGACCGTATAAGTCTGCCCAGCACTATCCCCGCCTCCCAACCACCAACCCCGCCTCCCAACCACCAGCTCTGGCACAGACCGTATAAGTCTGCCCAGCACTATCCCTGCCACCCACCACCGGCTCTGGCACAGACCGTATAAGTCTGCCCAGCACTATCCCCGCCGCCCAACCACCAGCCCCGGCACAGACCATATAAGTCTGCCCACACTAGCCCCGCCTCCCAACCACCAGCTCTGCCACCCATTCTAGGCTAAGCTCCTGAGGATCCCTTTCTTCTGCACAGGATTCCTTTATGTTTATCCCACGCATGTTTGAATTCCGTTACCGTTTTCATCTCCACCACCTCCCGCGGGAGGGCATTCCAAGCATCCACCACCCTCTCCGTGAAAAAATACTTCCTGACATTCTTCTTGAGTCTGCCCCCTTCAATCTCATTTCATGCCCTCTCGTTCTACCGCCTTCCATCTCCGGAAAAGGTTCGTTTGCGGATTAATACCTTTCAAATATTTGAACGTCTGTATCATATCACCCCTGTTCCTCCTTCCCTCCAGGGTATACATGTTCAGGTCAGCAAGTCTCTCCTCATACGTCTTGTAACGCAAATCCCATACCTCGTAGCTTTTCTTTGCACGAATATTCTACTTATTTAGATGCATATTTCATAGCAGATGTTAGTGCCTTCTTCATAGAATTACCCCTTAACCCCGAGATTCTATATATGGCACCTTAATTTCCATAACAACAAGTGTAACTTAATTGGTTCACTAGCTAATCAGCATTGTTAATTGGATGTTAACAAGCAATTATCAGCACTAATTGGCATTAAGATTTACGCACACAACTCGATAAGCGGATTCTGGAACGTGGTGTGTGTAAACACCAAGTAGCATATTTGAAAAGGGGGCAAGGTTATGGGAGTGGAATGGGGAGTCAGGGGCATTTTGAAAATCTATGTGCATTATTATAGAATACACCTGCTCTGCACCTAATTTATGCAATGAGATTTATGCCAAGTAAAACATGGCCTAAATGGATGTGACCAAATTTGGCCATGTGCAGGGGTACTCAGGTATTCTATATACTACATGGAAATTTAAACCGATTCTGTACAATTTAGGTGAACTTTAGAGATAAGCCCAATGCAGGCTTACCACACAGTAAAACTGAACTACTGCTGGGGCAACACAGCTGCTGGCAGTAATTCTGGGTTGAGCATGTCTAGCATGGCGCTAACCCAGCAATAATCAGGCATTGCCACTCACTGCCCAGTTACCACAGAAGCCCTTACCACCACCCATTGTGATGCTCCTCACTACATGGCCATGCAGTAAGAGTTACCTTACCGCATGGCTATTTTGGGGGGATTTTTATCCACTGCAGTAAAAAGGGCCCTAGCACATGGGGAAAACAGCCCTCACTGCTACCACAGGGCCCTTTTCCTGCAGCTTAGCAAAAGGACCCCTCAGTCTACCTAATCTAGTTATCACACACTAAGGGGTCCTTTTACTAAGCTGCAGTAAAAGGGGACCTGTGCTAGCATCAGCATGTGTTTTTCACGCAGCAGGTAAAAGGCTGGTCATTTGGGGGAAAACAAATGACTGTGTGGTAAGAGATCACACTAAAGATATACTGCTACTCAGTGGTGTGCTGGTAAATGTTTAACAACAGGCTCTCTTCCCGGTCCACCTCTGCGCCCCTCGTCCACCTCTGCCCCCCCCCCCCTCCCAAATTGCAGAGCTGGCTATAGCCAGGGAGAGAGCCTGGGGGGGGGGGGGGCAATGCATTACTCCAGGAAAAAAAAATTAAATGATCCCAGGTTCCAATCTAGTTCATGTTTAATGTGGGGATAAAATGCCATAAATAAGTAAATAAATAAATAAATAAATATAAACTTTTAATGTTGAGAACCTGATTCTCAAAGTGGCCATATTCCAAACACTATAATGAAAATAAAATTATTTTTTCTACCTTTGTTGTCTGGTGACTTTGTTTTTCTGATCATGCTGGTCCAGTATCCGATTGTGCTGCTATCTGTCCTCTTAACTCCGTTTCCATTTATTTCTTTACTTTCCGACTTTCTTCTTCATTTCTTGCCCTACATCCGTAAGTAAAAGCTGGGTCCTCCGCAGACTTGACTGTCCAGTGGATCCAGCTTCTGCCTATTTTCTTCATCCATGTGCAGTGTTTCTTTTCCTTTTCCCTCATCTCTTCCTCCTCTCTTCCCTCCCCTCCATCCATGTCCAGTATTTCTTCTCTCCCTTCCCCTCCTCCATCCACCCATGTCCAGCAACCCTCCTCTCCCCCTGCCCTCCCCTCCAACCACACATGTCCAGCGACCCTCTTCAATCTTTCTGTGGTGCAAGTCTATGTCTAAGGTGTTGCAAACTATAATGTTTTGGTCATTATAATGAAATATTAGTTTAGGTGAGTTTCTGATATCCAAGAATTATTTTGTTGTATTTGTAGTTCTTATTCCCCACTACTCTAACAAACAGATCTCTCTCCTTTCCCCTTCTAAGTGAATGGATTGTGTGAGTAAATGTATATACAAAATAATAATTATATAGCAATACTACTACTACTACTAATAATAATAATAATCCTCTTAGATCTCAAGGAGAAGACTTGAAGGAATGAAGTTTTATCTGATTCTGACATCTTTCTTCTTTCACTAGGCAGAAAAATGGAGCAATCTACTATCCATAAGTAAAAAAGAAAGAGTAGAATCACCTCAAATTCCTTTTAAATGGGCTAAAAACTCTCTGTGGCTTAATATTCAGCAGCACAGCAGTGCCCTACCCCCAGTGCTACAGTCCTCTGACCTGATCTGGCATCGCAGATCCAGGCAGCCTCGCCTCCTGCCAGCCCCCGGAAGTTTTCCCTCTGCATCAACCCACCTATAGGGGGACAGGAAGTTGTGCAGAGGGAAGACTTCAGGTGCTGGCAGGAGGCGAGGTTGCCTTGATCTGCAACACTGCTGGAAGCTCAGAGGACTGCAGCCTCGGGGCACGGGGAGAAAATGGAAATAGATGTCAAACCATGAAGGAATGAAGGGAAGAGAAGGAACACAGTTACTGGAGTACCTTGCCTCTTGCAGCCTCTTGCCCGTCCCGTCGCCTTCTCCGTTTAATTTTTTTAAGCAGTTAACACGTCAGCAGGAACAGGCTGCTTCAGCCAATTCCAGGGTCCTTCCTTCAGCATGTTCCACCTCCGAGGGCTGAAGGAAGGCCCCTGGGATTGGCTGAAGCAGCCTGTTCCTGCTGACGTGTTTTTTTAAAGCAGTGTTAATCGCGGGTTCGCGCGACGCTAAGAGAGGTTGAGGCCGGGGGGGGGGGGAGGAGGAAAAATTAGAAGAAGTGCCACGTGCGACAAGATGCCCAAAAAAACCACAGGGGACGTGCCCATCGACACTGCCAGGTGGGGACCAGAGCCCAAATTTTGAGAGCCGGTTGTTAAAGTAGCTACTTTAATAACCGGCTCCCAAAATTCTGAAAAAAATAACAACCGGCTCTCGAGAGTCGGCTCCAGCACACACTGTTGCTACTGCTGTTAAACTGAAGCCAAAAGTCATTCACATAAGAAGGTATTTTCAGACCATTAGAAGCAGAACTCCGCTACTACACAGTGGTGCAGTAGTAATTTCCACCTTTTCTCGAGACATATTTGACAGCACTTCAGCTTGAAATTGCATGTATATGTACTTATCTTAGATAATGGTATCAGAGGACTTAAAATCCACATACACTTCTCATGGTGCAATACCCCATAGTAAGAGAACCACTTAACACATGGCCATATCGGTGGGGAGCCCTTACCCTCACCCATTAAGATGGTGGTAAGGGCTCCTGTGCTAACAGAGCGGTAACTGGGCAGTGCCAATTACCTCAAGTTAAATTCCAATGCAAAAATCTAAAAAAATTACTATAGTACTGGAAATGGCGCACACTGGAGGTGGGAATTACCACTGGGCTTCTGCAGTAGCCCGGCGGTAGTTCCGGATTGGCAAGTGGCAAGCCCGCTGCCAAGCACCAAGCCTTAGTAACAGGGCCCTAAGGTAAATGTACTAGCTTGATAATGCTTCCACACCCCTTCCCTGCTTATCCCATTCCCCTACTAAAAAAGCAAAAATGACGTACCATTAAAGGTGTTTTCGTCTCCCTGAGATAGTTTGCGCCTCGGGTCAGTACTGTGCACAAGGTCTTCCTAGTCGTGCCTCAGTGCCGTGCTATGCACTGCAGATTGTGAGCACTGCATGGCCGGCCAAAAATGGCAACCGCGCTGTGGCAAACCCATCTGCCATGCGCCATGGGCAGCGTATGTGGGACTCTAGCCTAGTGCACGTAATGCCGTGAGATAGGCAGCTAACCCGAGATGGCCGGCCATCCTGGAAAAACTAAATGGGGGTCGGCAGGAGAAAGCTAAAATGCCTTGCACAAAGTTTTAAATGTCTACATACCGTAAAATTTGTTCTCAATTTGCTGGAATATCGTGCTCTGCTGTAAGAGCTCTTTGGCTGTACTCTGCACAAGCTCTGCCCAGGGCAGACACAAAACATGTGCCTGTAAAAATTTCAGGAGCTGCTGCCCAGGGTTGCTCTCTCCTGCTTCCAAATTCAAAAGGACTTCCTGTGCAGTTCAAATTCCTCTCTCCTCCTCCCTTGCTCCTCCCCTTTTTTCCTGCCCCCTCCCCTTGCTACCCCTTGTTTCCCTCCCACTACTACTCTGCTCTCTAGCTAGGCCCTCCCTGTACCCTCCCCCACACTTCTGTCTTTGCTGGCCTTCAGCCCGGTTGTGGTCGGCCCCCCTTTAATGGGTGTGCCTGGTTCTTTCCTTCTGCATTAAGCTGCTCCTGGTTCTAAAGAAGAGATTAGACTAAGAAACCTAAAAAAAAATAAAAAAATCTTTTCAAAATCACTGGGGAACAATATGCTGCCTTTTCTTTTAAGTGAATTTATTTTCAGAAGTGACTGACCAGGTTACTAGATTTAATTTTTCCGTGCCACAGAATACCAAATCTCCTATCAGCAGAGCAAGAAAACAGCACTCATATTCTTTTTAATATTACTTTCATTATTAAGTCTAGTGGTGTACAGGTTTACTGCTCAAGAAGTAACAAAACCTAATATGAAGAACATTTTTTGAGCTTGAAAGTCAAGTAGCACCCCGGTGAGAATTGATTTCTTTGTGAAGAAAGAGCAGTGACACATCTGTGGTGTATGTATTTGGAGCAATAAAGGTGCAGTGGGAAATCTGGCCATTGATAATATAGAGTCACATTTTAAGAGTACACACATATATACATGAGACTATAAAGTATATTTTTGTATACCTCACTTTTTCATGTTCAATGTAAAACAATTTAAGCAATTTGTACTACTAAATTCACTTTTGGTTGACCATCTTAAAATTGGTGAGATCATATAGTTTTGTAAGCAAATGTGTAGGCAGTTAACTGTGATTAAGTATCATTTTCATTATGTTTAATTTATATCTCCAGAGGACTTCCATACAAATCACTCTATCCGTCTTTGTCAATTCCTGGAAGCAGTCATTAGTGAAATGTCACCTTCTGAGCTCCTCACACAATGAGTTGAGAAAGCCTCAAGTTTTGCAAATATGGCAAAATACTTTTTCTTTAATTACATAACCATAATCAAACTGAGTACCTTGCGAAGGATGTAAAAAGAATTGAAGCGGTGCAAAGAAAAGCTACGAGAATGGTAAGGGATTTGCGTTACAAGACGTATGAGGAGAGACTTGATGACCTGAACATGTATACTCTAGAAGAAAGGAGAAACAGGGGTGATATGATACAGACGTTCAAATATTTGAAAAGTATTAATCCGCAAATGAACCTTTTCCAGAGATGCGAAGGAGGTAGAACGAGAGGACATGAAACGAGATTGAAGGGGGGCAGACTCAAGAAGAATGTCAGGAAGTATTTTTTCACGGAGAGTAGTGGATGCTTGGAATGCCCTCCCACGGGAGGTGGTGGAAATGAAAACGATAACAGAATTCAAGCACGCGTGGGATAAACATAAAGGAATCCTGTTCAGAAGGAATGGATCCTAAGGAGCTTAGCCGAAATTTGGTGGCAGAGCCGGTGGCGGGAGGCAGGGATAGTGCTGGGCAGACTTATACGGTCTGTGCCAGAACCGGTGGTGGAAGTGGGGCTGGTGGTTGGGAGGCGGGGATAGTGCTGGGCAGACTTATACGTTCTGTGCCAGAACCGGTGGTGGGAAGCGGGGCTGGTGGTTGGGAGGGGGGATAGTACTGGGCAGACTTACACGGTCTGTGCCCTGAAAAGGACAGGTACAAATCAAGGTAAGGTATACACAAAAAGTAGCACATATGAGTTTATCTTGTTGGGCAGACTGGATGGACCATGCAGGTCTTTTTCCGCCGTCATCTACTATGTTACTAACTTAAATTCAATAAAGAGATCAAAGTTTCCCTTTTCTACTATATTAGATGGTACAATTCCCAAGGAATTGAAAGGGTGTTTAGATTTAGCTCAAGCCTTTCTCAGTAGTAGCTCAAGGTGAGTTACACTAAGGTACAGTAGGAACTTTGGTGACAAGGCAGAAACCATCTGTGTTGTGCTTTAGAATTTTTGTCTAAGTTTCTGTAGAAAATTAGTTGTGCCTGAATTTTTCTATTATAACTGACCAATTCTATGTTTACAAATGACCTATGTGTGACTACATGAGGAGAGTGTTTAATTCTCAACTTCTGAAATGAGTAATCAATTTGACCAAATTTGGATTTCTCTGGGAATCATGTGAAATAAGTAGGGATGGGTGGTCTAAACGTTTTGCTTTATTTCATTTCCCATGTCATTTGCAGAATTGTTTGTATGTGTTTAGTTTGGTTCGGTTTGGTTAATCTTCATTTTCATTTCTGGAGCACTGCCATTAAGAGTGTGCCCTCTTTGCATATCAGGCTAGATTCTATAAATGATGCCTAAAAAATCAGCATAAAAATGCTTAGGCAGTATTTAATAAGCTATGCCTAAAGTTCAGTGTGATTTATAGAAAAAGATGCAAGCAGAGAGGTTGTGCGTAAATTTAAGTGTCACAATTTACACCAATGAAAACATGGTGAAAATGCCCGTGCCTAAATTTATGTGTGGAGCATCCATATTCTATAACTATGCGTGTAACTCAAAACTACACCCTGATCCACTTCAAAACACGCATGACCCTCCATTTCCATGTCCCCTATTTTGCAGGTCACGCATAAATTTTAAGCGTGGATCTCACACCTAGATTTATGTATATTACTCACAATTAAACCTAATTACTGCCAATAATTAAGGACATAAGAATAACCAAACTAGGTCAGATCAATGGTCCATCTAGGCCAGTATCCTGCTTCCAACAGTGGCCAATTGAGGTCACAAGTACCTGGTAGAAACCCAATTAGTTGCAACATTCCATGCCACCAATCCCATGGTAAGCAGTGGCTTCCCCCATGTCCGTCTCAATAGGAGACTATGCACTTTTCTTCCAGGAACTTATCCAAACCTTTTTTAACCCAGATACACTAACCACTACCACATCCTCCAGCAGGGAGTTCCAGAACTTAACTATTCTTTGAGTGAAAAAATATTTTCTCCTATTTGTTTTAAAAGTATTTTCTTGTCATTTTATTGAGTGTCCCCTGGTCTTTGTACTTTCTGGAAGAGTGAAATTTGGATTCATTTCTACCTGTTCCACACCACTCAGGATTTTGTAGACCTCAATCATATCCCCCTTCAGCCATCTCTTTTCCCAACTGAAGAGCCTTATTCTCTTTAGCCTTTCCTCATATGAGAGTACTTCCATCCCTTTATAATTTTGGTTGCTCTTCTTTGAACCTTTTCTAATTCTGCTATATCTTTTTTGAGATACAGCAACCAGAATTGAATGCAGTACTCAAGATGAGGTCACACCATAGAGAGATACAGAAGCATTATAATTATTGGTCTTATTTTGCATTCTTCCCTATTAATTCCTGTTGCTTTTTCGGCCACAGCCACACATTAGGCAGAAAATTTCAGCATATTGTCTACAATGAAACCTATCGTTTTCTTTAATGTTGTTAAAAGGCCAATTATTGGCACTAATTGGCTTGTTATTCTATTAAATTGTGAGTGCAAATTGGTAGGCATGTCTAAATTTGTGCATGCAATTTTTGGCAACTTTTATAAAATCAGGGGGAGAGTGCATATTAGGGGGAAAAATTCGACAAATTCTGGTAATATGAGGTGACTTCAGGTTTTTGATAGCATAACACAAGCAAATGAGTGATAAATACCATCAGCGCAAGCTTAGCTGAGATCATCATGATTTTTAGCACACATTTTGAACAAAATCTGTATACTGTAGTGCACTCATGCCATATCACAACAGTCTCTTCCTTCATATCACTTCTCTTTCAAACGAAATGTAGTTGAAACCGAGGAAGCCTCAGATTTGAAATTTACTGCCTGTGCCACCAAGAAAAGTTGATTTGTAAACTTTGAAAGCGAAACAACATGCACAATGACACCTAGTGGAACAAAGGAAATATAAATACTTCTTGAAGATTTAGATAAAAAGAAAAACAATATGAATATCAAATGGAGCTTGCAAATAATGTGGATTTTTCAAGGCTAAAATCAAAGCAGCTATAATGGTTAATCTGTCTATTTTCTTCATTTAGATGCATTTTATTTCTGCATTCCTGCAAAGTGTTGTTTTCAGTGCCGTTACATTGTAGGTGATTAGAATGCATTGAGTGGCATACTGAAGTTGCCCACATAAACTTTTCAAAACTCCAATTCCACTGTAGTCTTTTTTTGTATTTCCTAAGCAATTAATATATCACTCCTTCATCACAACTTAATTCACCAGTATAAATAAAATTAATTGTGATGTGCTACATAGTTTTTCTCAGGTGCAGATTATGGGTCATGAATTTGATATACAGTAATACCTCGGTTTTCGTTGATTTCAGCTATCGTCGGTTTCGGTTTTCGTCGATTTTTTTCACGAAAAATTTGTCTTGGATTTCATCTGCGTGCCCATGTGACCTCACTGCTAATTTTGCGAAAAAGCGTTCTCCTGCTCAGTGTGGCGTTGTTTCTCATTGTGTGAGCATCACCCCGCAAATCTAGCCAAATAATTCCATTGCTTTCCAGTGTTTTTATTCATATGGAAATAATTGCATCGGTTTTCGTTGGTTTCGGATTGCGCCAAAAACCGAGGTATCACTGTACTGCCTTTCTGTGGGTACAACCAAAGCGGTTTACATATTATATGCAGGTACTTTTCTCTGTCCCTAGTGGGCTCACAATCTAAATCTTGTACCTGGGGCAATAAAGAGTTAAAGGGCTCTTTTACTAAGCCACTGTAGGGCTACAGCATGGGTATTGTGTGCCAAATCAGTCCTACTGCCAGGGTAGAACAGGAGCCCGGCGGTAGTTCTGAAGTTGGCGCATGCATTTTCCCATGGTACAAAATAATTTTACATTTTCTACCATGGGGACATTCCTGGCGGTAATTGGCAGTGCAGCCACATTGCTACATGCTGCTGGATTACCGCACTAGTAGTGCATGACCCCTTACCGCCTCATAAATAGATGGTGGTAAAGGTTCAGGCAGTAAATAACCATGCACTAATTTTAGCATTAGAACACGGCTATTTACTGCCCCAAATCGGTATAATCGAAGCTCGATTTAAGACGTCTTCTACTGCACTCCATCTCAAAGATGGCCAAAGTTCAAGGGGGCGTGTCAGAGTCATAGTGAAGGCGGGCCTTGGGCATGCCTAGCACTTGGACGTCCTTGACCCATAATCGAAAAAAACAAGGACATCCCTGATGAGCACTTGGACATTTTCACCCGGACCTGTTTTCTTACAACTAAGGCACAAAAAGGTGCCCAAAATGACCAGATGACCACCGGAGGGAATTGGGGATGACCTCCCCTTACTCCCCCAGTGGTCACCAACTCCCTCCCACCCTCAAAAAACATCTTTAAAAATATTTTGTGCCAGCCTGTATGCCAGCCTCAGATGTCATACTCAGGCCATTGACAGCAGCATGCAGGTTCCTGGAGCAGTTTTAGTGGGTGCAGTGCACTTCAGACAAGTGGACCCAGCCCCATCCCCCCTACCTGTTACGTTTGTGGAGGAAACAGTGAGCCCTCCAAAACCCACCACAAGCCCACTGTACCCACACCTAGGTGCCCCCTTCACCCGTAAGGACTAAGGTAGTGGTGTACAGTTGTGGGTAGTGGGTTTAGGGGGGCTCAGCACACAAGGTAAGGGAGCTATGTACCTGGGAACAATTTCTGAAGTCCACTGCAGTGCGCCCTAGGGTGCCCGGTTGTTGTCCTGGCATGTCATGGGGACCAGTGTACTACAAATTCTGGCTCCACCCACAACCAAATGGCTTGCATTTGGTCATTTTTGACATGGACGTCTTTGGTTTTGAAAATCGCTGAAAATCAGAAACGTCCATACCTAGGAACATCCAAATCTAGGGACAGCGAAATTTAAGGATTTGGACGTCCCTGGCAGTATTTTCGAAAAGAAAGATGGACGTCCATCTTATTTTGAAAATATAGGTTTCCCCACCCCTGGATTTGGACGTTTTGCAAGGATGTCCAAATCGCAACTTGGGTGTCCCTTTTGAAAATGCCCCTCCACATCATTGAATCTAATTATGCATCAATTCAATTGAAATTAAAAAAAAAAAGAAACTGTATCCAGAATCCAACTAAATCCCTCTTCCGGCTTTCACCAACACTGACAAGCTGAGTTCGAAGTAAAAGTAATTATTAAAAAAAAAAACCTCCAACAATATAAACACTGACAATAAAGACAGACACATCCCTTTAACAAGTACTGTGAATTACAAGCACTCCATTTCACAATACTATCTCCAAGACTGGCACTGATGATCTTTTGTCACCCTAGACACTCTTTAGGCAGTGGCAGCTTTGCTGTTTAAAATCCCACCTATTCCATCCCACTTAGGGTTTTCCCACACATCAGGTTCCTCCAGCTTATTCTAGAAGCCTATGGGGTTTTGATGAACAGGAGCAATTTACACTAACTCCTGCCCTGCCAGTATCATTACAAATGATGTCAGATGACCACCGGTTTCATTGTTCTCCACAACGTAGAGCCTGGAGAAGATGATGTTTAGAAAAGGGTAGGGTTTTATGACCTGGGGTTGGGGCATAAT